>NC_090451.1:553056563-553376176 GCF_031143425.1 Pleurodeles waltl
GTCATAGACAGTATAATATTGCAATTCTGTCAGCATAGAATCTACTGTCTTCACATCCCAATCATCAGAAACAATGCCTGGTATAACGATATCATTCAGTGATAATTTGAGAACATACGGTATTTTTATCAATTCAGTGGGACCATATCTATCAAACATTACTTTATCCCACACAATCCCATCCGGAATCGGTATTGCAGAAATGTTTACTTTGGACAAGTCTCTTCGAACCATATGAGATGAAAAATGTGGTTTTAACACCGTCTCCACGTGCTCAATGTCAGATCGTTCAGGAAGAAAATGACCATGTATTACTAGAAAAAAAATAACCACAAATCCCAACCACAAAAAAAGAGTCATTACAGCCATAAAAAGCCACAAATAGTTCCAGGGAAAAACAAAATATGTGCGTTTAAGCCAACACAGCAGCTTATGTGGACCTCGGATTGAAGATAGTGAGGACGAGGAGTCTGACACGGCATCATCATTGTCGTTGAAGCAGCCAGAGGCAGTCCTTGCAAAAGGTGCAACTGTGAACAAAGAAGCAGATGGAGGCTCTCGCCTTGGCACACTGTAAACCACATGTTCAGAAATATCAGTAGAACATACAGCGACTTGATCAAAAGATTCCAAATTAATCGTCGTCTGTGGAACAATCGCAAGATCAGCTTCCACCCTCCCCAAGCTCGGAGAGGAAACAGCATCGGTGCAAATCACCTGCAGCGGGACTTCTTCCCCAGTAGTGAGAGGGATTCCGGAACTACTGGGTGTCCCTCTTGGTCTGCTGTGCAGAATCGGCCACATGTTGTAACTTGACATTATCAACAGAAACAAAGTGATTTTCTTTGGCCGCGTGCAGGGGCGGTAAAATTACAGTTCTTGTGCCGCTAACCCCTAATACAGGGACTGGTGCTCGATAAGAAGGACCAAATTCTTTCTTTACTGCGACCTTTTCACGCACAAGATCCCCAATCCTGGGTATCCAACCAGTAGGCGTTACTGGCTCATCCTTAATTCCTGTGGAGGCAGCACTCGCAGAAGAGTTATCTTTACGGAATTGTTGTAAATCCTGTAAAACAGTGAGACAATCATTTATGTCAAAGGGCGTATCTGCCGTCTCCACACCAGGACCATCTAGATCAGGAACATACATTTGTGTTCCAAACAGGCACTCATATGAAGTACGACCCCCAAGGGATCTTCTAGGCAAGTTATTAAGTGCTCTCTGTACTCCATACAGGTGGGCTAGCCAACTACGACCCATACCTATAACTCTGGCCGTTAAGGATTGATTTAAATCACAATTTAAACGCTCCACGACAGAATTTCCCTCGGGATGAAATGGAGACGAGAATTGGAGTTGGACCCCCAACGAAGCCATGGTGTCCCTGAATGCCTTAGAGGCAAAAGCAGGGCCCTGGACCGAATGAAAAGCCGCAACTGCAAATGTATCGACAAAGATGCGCAAATCTTTAATAACAGTCCGAGCGTCAGCCGAGCGCTGTGGCCAGACCCACACAAATCTGGAGCACAAATCAACTATATTCGTATGCACTATCTGGTGTTAGCGGATCACAATGATCCAAGTACACACACTGTAAAGGTTTATTTGAAATCAGAAGGGGCGTCTGCTGCTGGCGTCTAGCCGTCGAAGCTTTAATTTGTTGACAGACGTCACAACAAAGGACATACTGCTTTTTCTACTTATAGAGACCAGGCCACCAGTAACGAGCCTGTAAAAGTGAAATCGTGGCAGCCACACCAGCATGTGCAGATGCCGCCCCCTCATGTGCTGCAGAAATTAATCGAGGTCTCTCAATTTTATTTGCCATTTCACGTACACCAACGCCTGGAATTTTAACCACAGCATTTAGCGTACTACCCAAGCAGTAACTATATTTAGAAGGGAATCCTTTAGGAAATGGCGTGCCATCAGCCGTAGCCTTAATGGCAGCCGAAATCTCTGTGTCTGGTTTGAAACTCGAACGAGTCACTGCGGCCACAGTGGCAACAGCCACTGCCGACTTCGCGGCTTCATCAGCCAAAGTTTTCCCAGCAACGTGCATTCCAAAGCGCTGGTGCCCAAGTGTATGTACAACATGGACTTTAGGAAGCGTTTCTTTCAGATCCGCGACCTTACCCCACAGCAATTTGTGTTTAATGGTGTTGCCTTTAGAATCTCTGTTCCCATTCAACCTCCAGTAGTGTAGATATTCATTGAAAGACTGAACACAGTAGTAGGAGTCACAGACCAGCAAGGTTAAAGTTGCCGGATCCGCGTGTTCCAATGCTAACAATAGAGCTTTGAGCTCAGCCAGCTGTGCTGTACAATCTCCCAAGGTCTGCGTATAAGTATTTCGGGGGCAGAACACTTCCCCCTCCATAGTGCCGCTCACCACCGCACATGCAGCAGAATACTGTTGTTTAGTCCCAACCGCTGGTTGCGCAGAGCCATCGGTGTACATGACCACCTGATATTGGTCAATAGGCAATGTGCCAGCGGGAGCTGGGTACTCCATTTTATATTGAAGAAATTCTTGAGTCTGCAGTTTAGGGTCAAATATGTAATCTACATCAGTGGCTGTCAAAGACGTAGCCCATTGTATCCATCGCGGGTGTAAAGCTTTCGAATTAGGAACACTCGCTTTTGTAACAGCCTCCAAGGCTGGAATCGGGGAAACAACAATAATGCGTTGGCCCTGGGCAAGAGGTCTTTCTTTAATCACAGCCATCTGTACTGCAGTGAGTATTTTCTCAGTCTGTGCAAATCGTTGTTCTGCAGCAGAATACAAGTGGGACTTGTATGCAATCGGGACTGTCTCACCCTCATTAAAGGTGACATATGTAAACCCAACAGCCCAAGGTATCACCCTGATGACTAAATGCGTTTTATTGTCAACTCGTGTAAAGGTTTTATATGCGTAGCATAATCAGGAATGTAAGTTCTGCCAAAATTCAGAAACCCCAACAATGACTGGAGCTTCCGAACCGTATTAGGAGGCTGCAATAGAGCACATTTCTCCAAAAAATGTGGCGCTAAGCTCTTGCCCTCACTCGACAACTCATATCCCAGGAAAATGACGCTGAGGAAGGCAATCTTCGATTTCTTAAAATTAAACTTATAGCCAATTTCAGCAAACCCCACAACAATGCGTGCTACACGCCTTAGATGTTGCAGAATCTCATCGTCCATCAAATATATGTCATCCACATATGATAACGCTTCAGGGTCCAACTCGTGCAAAATTTCAGTTACACGAGCCGAAAATAGTCCTGAGCTATTCTTATACCCCTGAGGAAAACGACAAAACTTTTTCTGAGAGCCAAATGCACTGAAACTGGTATAGTCCCGACTTTCGGGCGCTATATTTTGGCAGAAAAATCCATTCGAGATATCCAGTGTTGTTTTGTATTTTTTACGCACTATATTATTCATAAGCGCTGCGCTATGTGCATTCTGTATTGGATATGTGCGTGTATGTCCATTTAAGTGTCTGTAATCCACCACTATCCTATATGAATGATCCGGTTTAGCAACTGGAAATAAGGGATTATTCATCGGCGAGACACAGGGTTCAATTACATCCTGGTACTCCAATTGTGTAAGAATTTTTCTAACCGATGCCCTTGCTTCAAATTTGATAAGATACTGCGGCTGCGGCTGAGGTTCGCCCGTTATTGGAATTACATGATAAGGTGATTGACTATCCCACCCCATGTTATTTCTATACAGGGCGGGGACCTGTGCCAGAGCCCATGATTTACTATAGGACTCCGCTAGTTCTCTCGGAACAAGTGGTGAAAATGAAGGTGTAATAACCTCCTCCCCAACCGGACAGTCGCGAACAAAGTCAAGTGGCCAATCTTGTTCGGCCAGCAGAACGTCATATGATTTTACCACATGGTCCCAAAAGATGGCTTGTACAATGCGGTCAATGTCCCCTTCTAATTTCAGAGTTCCTTTATATACTCTATCAGGATCAGAGACTCGCATATCTGCCGTTTCGACTTGTATGAAGTCATCAGTTGCTTTCACCTCCAGATGCTCTAGAAGACTCCGGCGAACTATTGTGACCTCTGCCGAGCTGTCTAACAGTGCTAATGCCCATGTCTTGTTCGTCAAGAGAACTATCTTCTTGAGCGGCATGTCTAACTGAGACTGCTGCCACTTTCTTCTTTTTAAATTGTTGTTTTTGTTGGAGCGGTTTCTCTTCCTGTTTAATAGAAACCTCCGTTGAGCGTTGTGATTCCTGTCTCGGTTTCACGTACTCAGGTCTCCACTCTGACCGCCCACCTCTCTCACTTCTCTTGTCCGAGGAGTCCTGAAAGGAACAAGATTGGCGTGTATCAGTATATTGAGGATTCGCCATCTAGAGAAAAACAGCACCTGGGTAGAGAAGGCACACCAATAACGGGGTAGTTCCTTTCAAAGTTCAAGCTTGAACAACCAACCACTAAGCAATAGGATGCACCTATCCTGTGGCGGCGGAAATCCTCAGCCCCACAGACGTCTCCGCATACGGAACCGAGGAGTCAAAATATATATGAGACCAAGAGAGTCAGCCGGATCCAAAAATTACAGCCAGACCAATCGTTGGTGGCGCCATGTCACGTGGGCTCTCATTATCCTAAATGAGACTACTGGATTTCTAGGCAGCAGGATCATTCACGGTGTGGGGGACTGAGTCTGACCCACTTGGAAGGACCTCTGTCACCCTAAATCCAGGTTTGCTCCGGCTAACTAGCAGTGCCTCATTTGCCCCTTAGGGAAGAGATGATTGGGCAGCCGAGCGCATGACATCTTTGGAACTTCTCAGGGAAGTCGTGGTCACTCAGATCAAAACCAACTCTCTCATTTACAGTATGACCTCATATACTATAAGTTTTATACAGTGTTTTAATAAAACGACTGCATTTTAGATAATAAGGCGTGAGCCGCAATAACCAGAACCATACAACACAGTAGGATTGAAATAGTCACCAGGGGAGTAAAACATAAGAACAACGCTATCATGGTGTTTAATAGTTTCTACTCTCCCTCTGCTAATTCTATTTCGAGCACAGCATGTTAAGCTTCTAACTTGTCTTTCTGAATCCCTGGGGAGACATCAGCCCTCATACCTGAGCAAAGGCCTGTGATCTTGGTTCAGCATCTGCAACTCGGCAGTCAGCATCTAGTTGTGGTTCCCTGGTCGGAATCTCCCTCTTGCATGTATTGGGACAAGGAAGTGTTTTTATAACTAACATGTCAGCGTGATCACAAAATGTCCCTACGCAGGAATGCCAAAGACTAAACTCCTACCACGTCTATCGGCAATGTACCAGACTGTATCCTTGACTGAAGCACAGAGTGAACAAGAATGTGTTATGGAGAACTCCAGTGCTGAAGTAGGCTAAACAGTGTGATATGAATATAAAACAAGACCATAGAACTGGCTATTTGAAAAATAACAGTATGAAGCCGAATAAAAAGCATTTAGAGCAAAGTGCACAGAGGCTCTAAGCTGCGAGCAAATGAGTAAAATGCATCCAGGGCAAAGTGCACAAAGGCCTAAAGCCTGAAGCTAATGCACAAAGGATTCGTAAAACTAACCACACTACACCCTCCCCTTGTCGGTAGCAAGTGGTTCCAATAATATAAAAGTATGCCCCAGATATAAACAATACATAAAAATATATATTTCAACAAGGTCAGAGGACAACAAAGTCATAAATTTGGGAAGCATGTGACGATAAAGCCAAATTCAATATGATGTCAATTTTTGAGGAAAAAAAAAATCCAATTGTCAGACAGAAGCAATAGAAAGCAGGAGCTCCTCCACTTCGATATATGTCAATATCGGAAGATCCACGCCAAAAAGTACCATGGAGCAGGTGTGTTCCAAAGCCCCAAAATCATCCAGGGCGGCACCCCGTGCAGGGCCTATGAATGAGACAATACCATCTTCCTCCAGGAAGGGAATCTCATAAACTGCCTCACGAAGCAAACGCAACCGTAGTACACAAGTCTGGGAATGAGCCCTAATCGGGAACATCAACAGATCAGGATCAACCACTGGAGGGCGCTGCAGCGAGAGACAGAGAGCCAGTGCATGTTCAAACGAGCACCAGAGGCACAGAAACACGGGTTACACACAATCCAAAACCGGCCGGAATGTCAGAGACCAGTCACACTCCAAATGTCCCAGGAGTGTCGCTCCAAAATGCTGCAACATGCGTTCACGACACAGCTGCTCTGACGGGAGCATCAATATAGGATCTCGTCGTGGCGGGACAGCCATTACGGAAGAATAGCAGCAATAGCAAGACTCCAGCCAATAAAGCCAAAGTAATTGGGAAACCCCCAAAAATGCTTCCGAAAATAGAGTGCATAGCCGAAGGTATTAAACCGAATACAGAAGAGAAGTTGTGAGCAAAACCAACACCAACGGCTTTGAAAAAATGTGCAATTCCAGCAGTGCTGGACGCATTAAATATACGTCCCACAAGTTCACCAAAGTGACTCAGAAAGTTAGTATTCAAAAGGGACTGTATTTCCGCCGATGACCTTGCCACCTGAAGTGCGTAGGTCTCGCTAGCAGATGTAAGGGCCACATGCTTTTGAAACAATAAAGCCTTTAGTCAACTCAACTTGTCGAAATTTACCTCGGAAGTAGCAATATGAGGCCAGATATCTGCTACCTCCCTAATTTGAGTGGGGAGAAACAACACATTCCCGCAGCACGTAACGGCCTTGGTGACAACGACTACGTAAACTATTCCGGCACGCATGCCACAGCAGCGTTCGCTGTTAAGAACAATGTAACTGCCGTTAGAAAGCACCTGGAAAGTGTTTTTAATAACCGGGACTGGAACTCCCTTCAGATAACAAGCTAAGTTAGCAATCGAAGCGTTACACGCCCCATGCAAGGACAGCTGTTTACAAACCATGGAATGGCTGACAGAAGTTTCGCATTCACTACCGCTAAGAAAAACCTCCCTCAAACCATTAATACATCTGTATAGAAAGGGAAGCTCCCACACCTCGTGTATGTAACTGTCTCCCAATGGTTCGTATCTACCCACCGGAATGTGCTTCAAACAAGAAGTAAATTGCAGAGTGAAGATAGGCAAATTAATAACCCCATGAATCAACCACTCAGCTGACGGAATCTCAGCAACCGTAAAAGGCAGTTTCTCCAATTTCTCAATATTTAACATGACATACGTTGCTTCCTTTTTAGCCATCAGCTGTTGTTGACGAGTCAAATTAAAGGAAACAAAGATCTCCCTGGCACGAATGTGCTGCCACGGGACGCGACCTGCCTTCAAGTTCTGTAGAGTCCAACCCAGCTGCATGATGGACCGCGTCTGACTCTGCCCATGATATAAAGAAGACATATCTGATTTAATAATGTCTATAGCAGAGGAAACGATGTTGTCAATTGTGTAAACACGGTCTGAAAGGGTATGTATCCCATTATCCACAACAGACAAAGCCTGTATCAGATTTTCCTGATCAATTTGTCTCAACCGGGCCGCTGCCTCCTGTTGTGAAAGCTTCCAAATCTCATTATATACTTCATATAAAAAACATTTCTTTAGTGGCATCTTTGGTCCTGACAAAAAATCTTGCAAGTCAGTATTATTAGACAGGAACGTGAGATGTGATTTAACTGCATCCAGCGTGGATGATTTTAACCATTGCTGACAAAGCTTTCCCACGCTGTATGTAGTTATGATATCAGCATGTTCAGGTGATATGTAGCGAGGTTCTGCCCTACAAGTCCTGAACCCCCCTGAAGAGGTGACAAAACGTTGATGACACTTATTAGTGTCTATGGGCCATAATAACCACCCGCCCGGATGTATCAATGAAGTGTTAAGCGTACCATTCTGGACCCAGTGTGTAAACTCACTAAACGTGGCATTTACGTATCGCTGCCAATTGTTCAATTTGGAAGGGACAGGTATACCAGGCAAATTTAACTCTCTAATTGATGCTAAGCCCAAACAGCTAGTCTGTTGTACTGTGTCATTGAGGAAAATCATCTGCACAGGGATAATACATGCCCTAAATAATGTGTCCCTGCCTTGCATTTGCCAATTTTTCGTTCCCCAGACACTTTTTAAGTTAACAGTCTTAAACCAATATTCATAGCCCTCAACCGAAAGTTTAGATACAAACAAATTCGAATACAGTAATTTAGTATCGGTCTATAACATTTGCTTATTAGCATACGGAGTAACTTTAAAATAATAAGACTTAGCATTTTGTTGATTAGGCCCAGAAAAATATGCAAATTTATCATAATACGTTTTAGAACTCCCCTGTGGAGGAGTTGGGCAATGTTCCCATTGCACATAATCAAAGATGGACTTAGGGCTACTTGCTTTATGAATAAAGTGGTGTCCATAATAGTTGTAGCAAAACATGTCACCATGATTATCTCTAAATAGGTAAGCATCTTCATCGTCATAGACAGTATAATATTCCAATTCTGTCAGCATAGAATCTACTGTCTTCACATCCCAATCATCAGAAACAATGCCTGGTATAACGATATCATTCAGTGATAATTTGAGAACATACGGTATTTATATCAATTCAGTGGGACCATATATATCAAACATTACTTTATCCCACACAATCCCATCCGGAATCGGCATTGCAGAAATGTTTACTTTGGACAAGTCTCTTCGAACCATATGAGACGAAAAATTTGGTTTTAACACCGTCTCCACGTGCTCAATGTCAGATCGTTTAGGAAGAAAATGACCATGTATTACTAGAAAAAAAAGTAACCACAAATCCCAACCACAAAAAAAGAGTCATTACAGCCATAAAAAGCCACAAATAGTTCCAAGGAAAAACAAAATATGTGCGTTTAAGCCAACACAGCAGCTTACGTGGACCTCGGATTGAAGATAGTGAGGACGAGGAGTCTGACACGGCATCATCAGTGTCGTTGAAGCAGCCAGAGGCAGTCCTTGCAAAAGGTGCAACTGTGAACAAAGAAGCAGACGTAGGCTCTCGCCTTGGCACACTGTAAACCACATGTTCAGAAATATCAGTAGAACATACAGCTACTTGATCAAAAGATTCCAAATTAATCGTCGTCTGTGGAACAATCGCAAGATCAGCTTCCACCCTCCCCAAGCTCGGAGAGGAAACAGCATTGGTGCAAATCACCTGCAGCGGGACTTCTTCCCCAGTAGTGAGAGGGATTCCGGAACTACTGGGTGTCCCTCTTGGTCTGCTGTGCAGAATCGTCCACATGTTGTAACTTGACATTATCAACAGAAACAAAGCGATTTCCTTTGGCCGCGTGCAGCGGCGGTAAAATTACAGTTCTCGTGCCGCTAACCCCTAATACAGGGACTGGTGCTCGATAAGAAGGACCAAATTCTTTCTTTACTGTGACCTTTTCACGCACAAGATCCCCGAACCTGGGTATTCAACCAGTAGGCGTTACTGGCTCATCCTTAATTCCTGTGGAGGCAGCACTCGCAGAAGAGTTATCTTTACGGAATTGTTGTAAATCCTGTAAAATAGTGAGAAGATCATTTATGTCAAAGGGCGTATCTGCCGTCTCCACACCAGGACCATCTAGATCAGGAACATACATTTGTGTTCCAAACAGGCACTCATATGAAGTACGACCCCCCAGGGACCTTCTAGGCAAGTTATTAAGTGCTCTCTGTACTCCATACAGGTGGGCTAGCCAACTACGACCCATACCTATAACTCTGGCCGTTAAGGATTGATTTAAATCACGATTTAAACGCTCCACGACAGAATTTCCCTCGGGATGAAATGGGGACAAGAATTGGAGTTGGACCCCCAACGAAGCCATGGTGTCCCTGAATGCATTAGAGGCAAAAGCAGGGCCCTGGTCCGAATGAAAAGCCGCAAATGCAAATGTATCGACAAAGATGCGCAAATCTTTAATAACAGTCCGAGCGTCAGCCGAGCGCTGTGGCCAGACCCACACAAATCTGGAGCACGAATCTACAGCAACCAAAATATATTCGTATGCACTATCTGGCGTTAGCGGACCACAATGATCCAAGTACACACACTGTAAAGGTTTATTTGAAATCAGAAGGGGCGTCTGCTGCGGGTGTCTAGCCGTCGAAGCTTTAATTTGTTGACAGACGTCACAACAAAGGGCATACTGCTTTTTCTCCTTATAGAGACCAGGCCACCAGTAACGAGCCTGTAAAAGTGAAATCGTGGCAGCCACACCAGCATGTGCAGATGCCGCCCCCTCATGTGCTGCAGAAATTAATCGAGGTCTCTCAATTTTATTTGCCATTTCACGTACACCAACGCCTGGAATTTTAACCACAGCATTTAGCGTACTACCCAAGCAGTAACTATATTTAGAAGGGAATCCTTTAGGAAATGGCGTGCCATCAGCCGTAGCCTTAATGGCAGCCGAAATCTCTGTGTCTGGTTTGAAACTCGAACGAGTCACTGCGGCCACAGTGGCGACAGCCACTGCCGACTTCGCGGCTTCATTAGCCAAAGTGTTCCCAGCAACGTGCATTCCAACGCGCTGGTGCCCAAGTGTATGTACAACATGGACTTTAGGAAGCATTTCCTTCAGATCCGCGACCTTACCCCACAGCAATTTGTGTTTAATGGTGTTGCCTTTAGAATCTCTGTTCCCATTCAACCTCCAGTAGTGTAGATATTCATTGAAAGACTGAACACAGTAGTAGGAGTCACAGACCAGCAAGGTTAAAGTTGCCGGATCCGCGTGTTCCAATGCTAACAATAGAGCTTTGAGCTCAGCCAGCTGTGCTGTACAATCTCCCAAGGTCTGCGTATAAGTATTTCGGGGGCAGAACACTTCCCCCTCCATAGTGCCGCTCACCACCGCACTTGCAGCAGAATACTGTTGTTTAGTCCCAACCGCTGGTTGCGCAGAGCCATCGGTGTACATGACCACCTGATATTGGTCAATAGGCAATGTGCCAGCGGGAGCTGGGTACTCCATTTTATATTGAAGAAATTCTTGAGTCTGCAGTTTAGGGTCAAATATGTAATCTACATCAGTGGCTGTCAAAGACGTAGCCCATTGTATCCATTGTGAGTGTAAAGCTTTCGAATTAGGAACACTCGCTTTTGTAACAGCCTCGAAGGCTGGAATCGGGGAAAAGACAATAATGCGTTGGCCCTGGGCAAGAGGTCTTTCTTTAATCACAGCCATCTGTACTGCAGTGAGTATTTTTTCAGTCTGTGCAAATCGTTGTTCTGCAGCAGAATACAAGTGGGACTTGTATGCAATCGGGGCTGTCTCACCCTCATTAAAGGTGACATACGTAAACCCAACAGCCCCAGGTGTCACCCTGATGACTAAATGCGTTTTATTGTCCCGTGTGTCTAAATGTTTAACTGCTAAGAGATCAGTTTGCAAATCTCGTAGTATATGTGTATGCTCAATCGTCCAAAATCTACTTGAAAAATTTGGTCGAATTAACTCGTATTAAGGTTTTATAAGCGTAGCATAATCAGGAATGTAAGTTCTGCCAAAATTCAGAAACCCCAACAATGACTGGAGCTTCCGAACCGTATTAGGAGGCTGCAATAGAGCACATTTCTCCAAAAAATGTGGCGCTCAGCTCTTGCCCTCACTCGACAACTCATATCCCAGGAAAAAGACGCTGAGGAAGGCAATCTTCGATTTCTTAAAATTAAACTTATAGCCAATTTCAGCAAACCCCACAACAATGTGTGCTACACGCCTTAGATGTTGCAGAATATCATCGTCCGTCAATTATTTGTCATCCACATATGATAACGCTTCAGGGTCCAACACGTGCAAAATTTCAGTTACACGAGCCGAAAATAGTCCTGGGCTATTCTTATACCCCTGAGGCAAACGACAAAATTTTTTCTGAGAGCCAAACGCACTGAAACTGGTATAGTCCCGACTTTTGGGTGCTATATTTTGGCAGAAAAATCCATTTGAGATATCCAGTGTTGTTTTGTATTTTTTACGCACTATATTATTCATAAGCGCTGCGCTATGTGAATTCTGTATTGGATATGTGCGTGTATGTCCATTTAAGTGTCTGTAATCCACCACTATCCTATATGAATGATCCGGTTTAGCAACTGGAAATAAGGGATTATTCATCGGCGAGACACAGGGTTCAATTACACCCTGGTACTCCAATTGTGTAAGAATTTTTCTAACCGATGCCCTTGCTTCAAATTTGATAGGATACTGCGGCTGCGGCTGAGGTTCGCCCTTTATTGGAATTACATGATAAGGTGATTGACTATCCCACCCCACGTTATTTCTATACAGGGTGGGGGCCTGTGCCAGAGCCCATGATTTACTATAGGACTTCGCTAGTTCTCTCGGAACAAGTGGTGAAAATGAAGGTGTAATAACCTCCTCCCCAACCGGACAGTCGCGAACAAAGTCAAGTGGCCAATCTTGTTCGGCCAGCAGAACGTCATATGATTTTACCACATGGTCCCAAAAGATGGCTTGTACAATGCGGTCAATGTCCCCTTCTAATTTCAGAGTTACTTTATATACTCTATCAGGATCAGAGACTCGCATATCTGCCGTTTCGACTTGTATGAAGTCATCAGTTGCTTTCCCCTCCAGATGCTCTAGAAGACTCCGGCGAACTATTGTGACCTCTGCCGCGCTGTCTAACAGTGCTAACGCCCATGTCTTGTTCGTCAAGAGAACTCTCTTCTTGAGCGGCATGTCTAACTGAGACTGCTGCCACTTTCTTCTTTTTAAATTGTTGTTTTTGTTGGAGCGGTTTCTCTTCCTGTTTAACAGAAACCTCAGTTGAGCGTTGTGATTCCTGTCTCGGTTTCACGTACTCAGGTCTCCACTCTGACCGCCCACCTCTCTCACTTCTCTTGTCCGAGGAGTCCAGAAAGGAACGAGATTGGCGTGTATCAGTATATTGATATCTATCAGGCGTCTTCAAATGATCCCTATTCCTGAGATTATACCTATTCTGCGGGGTCTCCGGTTGCGGAGACTGTCCCCCATCTTTCTTAGGTGTTTGCTCTTTTCCCAGCGCTTTTTATTACCCTCAGGTTGCTGTTGTTTAGCATTTTCTTTATTATTTTACCCTGTAATTGGGGCTTTTGTGGTCTAGCCCCTAGGCTATCGCAGCCAATACTGGAATATGTTTCTGATATTATTCTCGGGAGTTCCCGTTCTTGATTCATCTGCGGAATGTCCCGAAGACGCATTCGCACTGCTAGTGCTACTGCCTCTCCCTTGAGATTACTCAAAATAATAGAAGAAGCTGTGGCAAAATTGCCCATCAACTGCATGCCTAAATCTAAGGCGGGGGCAGCCCCATATTCATCTTGAATTTGTTTAAGCACTTCCGGTAAATTAGCCAATGTTGGTGTACCGTGTGCTGTAGTGTAGAGCGTGGCAAACACCGTGCCCCAGGTATTACAAAGGTCCACTGGAGGAACCATTCCATACGGCAAACATATCGTCAATATTCTATGTTTATCCTGAGGTCCAGTATGGGGAAATACTGCTTCCAGCGTATTAATTTTTTGCGCCAGCCAAAATGGAGTTTCCTCACGTTTAGCCGGTACCTTACCCATAACTGAGTGTACAGTGGCCGGATTGATACCCGGGACCACTGCCTGTGGGTGAGCCGGAGCAGCACACGCTGCATTAGTATTTAAAGCCTGCATTAGAAACTGAACCAGTCTTCTGTATGTAGTTGCTAAGTCCATATATAAACGACGTACGTCAGCCACTGCCAAATTAGCTACCGCAGGATATGGTGTGTAGGTAGCCAACAAAGGCCAGGTCGCACCATCATTACTCAGTGGACCTAACCTAACGTGTGCTACTGTGTGTGGGAGGGCGCCATCAAGCCAATTATGGTGTTCTTGATAAGATAAAGGTATCTCTAAGTATGCATAAGCCCTGTACTGTCCAGGGACATTCGCAACAGTGTATTCATGAAAAGTGTTTGTTCCCCCATCAACTGCTGGAAATACGACCCAAGAATAAAAAAGTTCAGTTCTATAGGCTGCATGGGCGTCCACCACAAAAGTGACCGGACCCCCCTGGACCGTCAGGCCATGTGCTAACAGATGTCCCGTGAGCGGTTGGCACATATTAAGTGCTACGTGCACCACCTGAGGATTCGCCATCTAGAGAAAAACAGCACCTGGGTAGAGAAGGCACACCAATAACGGGGTAGTTCCTTTCAAAGTTCAAGCTTGAACAACCGACCACTAAGCAATAGGATGCACCTATCCCGTGGCGGCGGAAATCCTCAGCCCCACGGACGTCTCCGCATACAGAACCGAGGAGTCAAAATATATATGAGACCGAGAGAGTCAGCCGGATCCAAAAATTAGAGCCAGACCAATCGTTGGTGGCACCATGTCGCGTGGGCTCTCATTAGCCTAAATGAGACTACTGGATTTCTAGGCAGCAGGATCATTCACGGTGTGGGGGACTGAGTCTGACCCACTTGGAAGGACCTCTGTCACCCTAAATCCAGGTTTGCTCCGGCTAACTAGCAGTGCCTCATTTCTCCCTTAGGGAAGAGATGATTGGGCAGCCGAGCGCATGACATCTTTGGAACTTCTCAGGGAAGTCGTGGTCACTCAGATCCAAACCAACTCTCTCATTTACAGTATGACCTCATATACAAATGACAACGGCAGTATAAGTTTTATATAATGTTTTAATAAAACGACTGCATTTTAGATAATAAGGCGTGAGCCGCAATAACCAGAACCATACAACACAGTAGGATTGAAATAGTCACCAGGAGAGTAAAACATAAGAACAACGCTATCATGGTGTTTAATAGTTTCTACTCTCCCTCTGCTAATTCTATTTCGAGCACAGCATGTTAAGCTTCTAACTTGTCTTTCTGAATCCCTGGGGAGACATCAGCCCCCATACCTGAGCAAAGGCCTGTGATCTTGGTTCAGCGTCTGCAACTCGGCAGTCAGCATCTAGTTGTGGTTCCCTGGTCGGAATCTCCCTCTTGCGTGTATTGGGACAAGGAAGTGTTTTTATAACTAACATGTCAGCGTGATCACAAAATGTCCCTATGCAGGAATGCCAAAGACTAAACTCCTACCACGTCTATCGGCAATGTACCAAACTGTATCCTTGACTGAAGCACAGAGTGAACAAGAATGTGTTATGAAGAACTCCAGTGCTGAAGTAGGGTAAACAGTGTGATATGAATATAAAACAAGACCGTAGAACTGGCTATTTGAAAAATAACAGTACGAAGCCGAATAAAAAGCATTTAGAGCAAAGTGCAC
Organism: Pleurodeles waltl; assembly: GCF_031143425.1. Taxonomy (NCBI): domain Eukaryota; kingdom Metazoa; phylum Chordata; class Amphibia; order Caudata; family Salamandridae; genus Pleurodeles; species Pleurodeles waltl. The sequence goes on from NC_090451.1 coordinate 553,071,853, forward strand.
AGAGGCTCTAAGCTGCGAGCAAATGAGTAAAATACATCCAGGGCAAAGTGCACAAAGGCCTAAAGCCTGAAGCTAATGCGCAAAGGATATGTAAAACTAACCACACTACACCATGCTACATGATATTCCTGTTGCAAGCACTAACAAAATTCTCACTCCTATTATCTTTTGCAGCGGATCAGGGTTATGGGATCCAGCCATGGATCATGACCCCATTCCCCAACCTACGCACAGCTGCAGAGCGTGCCTATAATAGGCACATCGGAGGACACACACCATTGTGGAAAGGACCTTTGCTATCCTGAAGTCCAGATTCAGATGCCTGGACATCACAGGAGCCAGCCTCCTATGTACCCCACACATTGTGTGCAAAATCATACTTACCTGTGCTATCCTGCACAACATTTGTGTGAGGAGGAACATCCCTCTAAATGAACCAGAGCAAGAACTGCCTGAGGAGGATGGTGCCAGGGAAAATGAGGGGGAACAGCAAAACTCAGCTGCAGGAATGTGCCGCAGACTGCTAATTGCACGATTGTTTTTTAACCAATAGTCACTCTACACACCTTGTTAAGATATGTAAATAAACACCTCACTTGATCACACAATCCTGCTATGGTTTCTTCTTTCTACATCACATGTTTCCCATCAATATCTGTACTACCTCAGGGAGCATGTTTCAAAGACAAATCTGACTACTTCTGATGCAATATCACGTGATGCGTATGATTGTACAGCAAACATCACACACATGTAAAAAAACATTCATCTTTTGAATTTCACATATGAAGTACAAAATCAATGGACAACAGCATGTGACACACATCCACGTTGGCAACATAGTCTACTGTAGCACATGACACACAACTATGAAATTTCCAATCATTAGGTTAATAATTGCCCCATACATGAGGCAGTGGATGTGAAATAACAGTGGAAACACGAAAGTTTGAACCAACCCCTGACATTAGTAAGCGGGACATCTTCAATCTCTGCAAGGAGCTTGTGTGACAAGGAGGGCATCATGTAGGAGGCTGGCCTGGTTTGTAGTGGGTACCTTGGATACTTACACCTTATACCAGGTCCAGTTATTCCTTATTAGTGAAATGCAGTAGTGTTCTAGCAGCTTAGGCTGATAGAGGTAGTTATAGCAGAGCAGCTTAGGCTGAACTAGGAGACATGTAATGCTAATGCAATACCACTTATAGTTACACAGTACTCATATACAAGTAAAGACAATACTCAGTGTTACCAAAACTAAAGGTAGTTTATTTGGGTGACACAGTATCAAAAATATCTTGGAGGCAATACTCCTTCTAGAGGTAAGTATTATACACAATGTATACACTAGACACCAAAATAAGGTAAGTAATTAGACATAGGATAGTGAAAACAATAGGAAATGCTATAGAATGCAATGGGAGAAAATAGGTCTAGGGGCAACACAAACCACATACTAAGAAAGTGGAATGCGAATCACAAATTCCCTCCTAGACAAGTGTAGTGTGTGCAGAATTGCTGCAAGAGTAAGAATACAGTAAAGGTAAGTAAAGTACCCCACCCCAGAGCCCAGAAAAGCAGGAGTAAAGTAATGCAAATTTCCTTAGGACACACTACACCTCGTGATTGGAATTATTGCAAGAACCATTGAAGTCAGCAAACAACAAACAGTGGATTCCTGGACCTGAAAACCTGCAAAAGAAGGAGACTAAGTCCAGAAGTCGAAAGAAGTTCCAGGAAGGACAGGAGCCCCTGCCAACCCAGAAGAGGGTGCAAAAGAAGAGTCCCAGGTTGGACGAAGACTGCAGAAATGTACCCTAAGAAGATGCCAGCGGGTTCCTGCATAATGCAAAGGATGTACCACGTCGTGAAGTTGGATGTAGGTGAGTTTTGGAACTGGATTCCTCCAACAAGCCTTGGTTCCGGCAAAGTCATGTTTTGCATCAACCAGGGGCTATCTGGTCCCAGGAGGAACCTGGGGGCTTCACTCTGTTAGAGGAGGAAGAGGGGGATCTCAGCACTTCATTGAGACCTCAGAGCACCAGATAACACCCACGGGAGTCCCAGGACACGTGGACAGAGGAGGTGCAAAATGCGGTAGGTACAGCACGACAAAGGAAGGTCCCACGCCACCAGAGAACAACTCAGCGAGTTGAGCGTCGCTGGATAGAGTGCTGGGGACCTGGGCCAGGCTGTACATGAAGAAAATTAGCAAATAGTGCACAGAGGCCTCAGGAGGTGAAGAAGGTCCTACCTCCTCCAAATTACGACAGCAGGACCTCAGGACAGACTGTGTCGATGGGGTCCACCCTTTGTGTTCCAAGGAGCATGCTCGTTGCCAGGAGAGGAGACCAAGAGAACCAGTCGTTGACTTAGAAGGTGTCTGCATGAGCAGGGGAGTGACTCCGTCACCCCACTGAAGATTTCTTCGGTCCTCCTGGTGCAGGGTGAAGACAGGGAGTCCTCAGAGTGTGCACACCATGGAAACTGATGCTGGCTGGAGCTGAAGTTGCAGAGGAAAAGTATCCCTTGTGGATACTTTGTAGCTGTTACAGTGGTTCCTGGAGCAGGCTGCGGTTGATCCGAGGTCAGAGGATGAAGTAGTAGTTGCAGAGGATTCCTGCTGGAAACTTGCAAGTAGAATCTGAAGAGAACCCACAGGAGAGACCCTAAATAGCCCTGAGAGGGGGATTGGCTACCTTATCAGGTATGGACCTATCAGGAGGGGTCTCTGATGTTACCTGCTGGCACTGGCCAATCAGAGCCCACCAGAGTGCCCCCACACCTTGCAAAGCAAGATGTCTGAAGTCTGGCACACACTGGAGGAGCTCTGGGCACCACCCCTGAGGTAATGATGGACAGGGGAGTGGTCACTCCCCTTTTCTTTGTCCAGTGTTGCACCAGAACAGGGGCTGGGGGATCCCTGAACCGGTGTAGACTGGTTTATGCAAGGAGGGCACCATCTGTGCCCTTCAAAGCATTCCCAGAGGCCAGGAGAGGCTAATCCTTAACACCTATTTCCAAAGGGAGAGGGTGTAACACCCTCTCTCAGAGGAAAGCCTTTGTTCTGCCTTCCTGGGACTGGGCTGTCCAGACCCCTGGAGGGCAGAAGCCTGTCTGTGGGTTGGCAGCAGCAGTAGCTGCAGTGAAAGCCCCAGAGAGCTAGTATGGCAGTACCCGGGGTCCATGCTGGGGCCCCGGGGATGCATGGGATTGGCACCCCAATACCAGATTTGGCATGGGGGGGACATTTCCATGATCGTAGACATGTTACATGGCCATATTCGGAGTTACCATTGTGAAGCTACATATAGGTATTGACCTATATGTAGTGCACGTGTGTAATGGTGTCCCGCACTCACAAAGTCCGGGAATATTGCCCTGAACAATGTGGGAGCCCCTGGGCTTGTGCCAGGATTCCCTCACACTTAGTAACTTTGCACCTAACCTTCACTAGGTGAGGGTTAGACTTATAGGTGACTTATAAGTTACTTAAGTGCAGTGTAAAATGGTTGTGAAATTACATGGACGTTATTTCACTCAGGCTGCAGTGGCAGTCCTGTGTAAGAATTGTCTGAGCTCCCTATGGGTAGCAAAAGAAATGCTGCAGCCCATACAGATCTCCTGGAACCCCAATGCCCTGGGTACTTAGGTACCACATACTAGGGAATTATAAGGATGTTCCAGTGTGCAAATCAGAATTGGTAAACATGGTCACTAGCCTGCAGTGACAATTTAAAAGCAGAGAGAGCATAAGCACTGAGGTTCTGGTTAGCAGAGCCTCAGTGACACAGTTAGGCACCACACAGAGAACACATTTAGCCCACAAACTATGAGCACTGGGGTACTTTCCTACACACCCCCCGCAAACGAGGGACAATAAGGATAACCTTGCCCAGATGAGTCTTCGTTGTCTAAGTGGAAATATCTGGAGAGTCCATCTGCATTGGAGTGGGTACTGCCAGGTCTATGTTCCACTGTATAGTACATTCCGTGTAGGGAGATGGACCACCTCAACAAATTAGGGCTTTCACCTTTCATTTGTTTAAGCCATAATAGAGGTTTGTGGTCTGTCTGAACAATAAAGTGAGTACCAAACAGGTATGGTCTCAACTTTTTCAGTTCCCAGACCACAGCAAAGGCCTCCCTCTCTATGGCAGACCATCACTTTTCTCCAGGGGTCAACCTCCTGCTGATAAAAGCAACAGGTTGATCCTGGCTCTCAGTGTTAAGCTGTGATAGCACTGCGCCAACCCCTAATTCAGAAGCATCAGTCTGAAATATGAACTTCTTGGAGTCGCAAGGGCTTATTAGGACAGGTGCAGAGCACATGGTCTGTTTGAGCTCGTCAAAAGCCTTTTGACAGCTAGCTCTCCTTAATACCTTTTTAGGCATTTTCTTACTAGTGAGGTCATTAAGACGAGCTGCAATGGAGCCATAGTTCTTAATGAAGCTCCTATAGTACCCTGTGAGTCCTAAGAAGGATCTCACCTGGGTTTGAGTTGTAGGGGAATCCCATCCATAATGGTCTGGATCTTCCCCTGCAGTGGTGCAATTGTTCCGCACCTACTAGGTAGCCCAGATAAACCACTTTCCTGTGCCCTATCTGGCACTTTGAAGCCTTGATAGTGAGGCCTGACTTTTGCAGGGCCTCCAAAACTTTCCATAGGTGGACCAGGTGCTCATCCCAGGTGGAGCTAAAGACTGCTATATCATCTAGATATACTGCACTAAAAGCTTCCAAACCTTGCAGGACGGTGTTCACCACCCTCTGAAAAGTGGCAGGTGCATTTTTCAAATCAAAGGGCATAACAGTGAACTGATAGTGCCCTCCAATGGTGGAAAATGCAATTTTAGGTTTAGCATCTTCTGATAATGTAATCTGCCACTACCCTGCAGTTAAATCAAAAGTGCCTGGATACTTGGCAGAAGCCAGTGTATCTATTAGCTCATCTGCCCTGGGTATAGGGTGAGCATCAGTTTTGGTTACTTGATTGAGACCTCTGTAGTAGTGGGTGCCTGATGGAACTTACACCTTGTGCCAGGTCCAGTTATCCCTTATTAGTAGATTAGTAGTGTTCTAGCAGCTATAGCTAAAGCAGAGCAGCTTAGGCTGAACTAGGAGATATGCAAAGCTCCTACTATACAACATATAATATAGCACCATGGCCCTCATTACAACACTGGCGGTCGGTGTTAAAGCAGCGGTAATACCGCCAACAGGCCGGTGGGAAAAAAATTGGGATTCCGACCGTGGCGGAAACCGCCAACATAGACAGCCACTTTAACACTCCGACCGCCACGGCGGTACAAAAAAACAGCACGGCGGACACCAGCAACAGACAGGCGGAAGACAATGTACCGCCCACCCTATCACAACACGGCTATCCGCCACCTTTTCCGGGGCAGAACCAACGCGAATAAAAACATGCCGGAAACAGTACACAGAAGGGAAAAGACTCACCTCTCCACACCCCACGAGGAACCAGGACGCCATGGAGCTCGAACTGCAGATCCTGCTGGCGATGGTCTTTGTGCTCCTCTATCAGGAGCTCCAATGACGGCGGAGACGACCACAGTGAGTACTGCACCTACAACACAGTGGAGGGGGCCAAGTGGGATGCAGCTCCCTCCTGCTCCGGTGCCACTGCTCCTCCGCTTGAGAATGGTATTGCACACAAGAACAGGGAGACCACAAAAAGGGGGGAAAGACAGAAGAAAGGCATGTCCAGTGCATGCAACACCACTACCGTTGGCGGACACAAAAGACACAGCAGCCCTCTGCACCATGCCATGCACTTATAGTTCCTAGAATTATCACATGCCCATGGGGTACAAGGCCTAAGCCGGATTGCTGCACACCTGGAAGCCACAGGAGCCTGACTATGTGTAGATGGCACTAACCACTAGTGGGGTTGGGGTGCCACAGAGCCTGCCTCACAAGGGACCTTGCCTGCAAAGCTCTCCCTGGCCTAGGGGTACCCACTGCCCACCCACCTTATAATGCACGCAAAGTCAACAGAATGATAGTGTACTCACCCCCTTGTGGCTGCTGTGATGCCCTCAAGCGCCCATCCAACTCCGGATACACCACCGCCAGAATCTGGAACATCAGGGGGGTCATGGTGCGACGGGCACCCCTCCCACGTTGGGTGGCCATCCCCAGCTGGGCCTCCGCCGTCTTCTTGCTCGAGCAGCGAAGGGCCTCCCATCTTTTGCGGCAGTGGGTGCTCCGTCTGTGGTGGACCCCCAGGGTCTGGACGTCGTTGGTGATAGCACGCCAAATATCCTTCTTCTGGATGGCGCTGACCTAGAGGAATAGTACAGGGGAAAAGGAAAATCTTTACCCATCCGGACTGTCATCCTCTTTGGCCCACGTTCCCAACCTTGCCCTGATGCACATACACTCATCGTCCGCACATGCAGGCCTCAGTCCCCCCGCCTTTTTTCATTCATCCACACCACTCCAAACAGGCATTGCCCATGCAGCATTCTCACAGTGTACTCACCTGTTTGTCTGGAGGACTGTACAGTTGTGTGTACTGGGGAGGACTCCATCTACTAGTTTCTCCAACTTCTCCGAAGTGAAGGCAGTCGCCCTTTCCCCAGACACATGAGCCATCATCCCTTCCAGACTGAGGTCACAGCAGCACTTGCAGTGTAGGTCCTCTCCTGTTGAAGGTCAGGTATCAAGTGAGTGAACAGACAGAAAATGGCGGTCACGTCTGCGGCAGTTCGTACTGTCACCGCCGGGGTACATCGTCATTGGCTCCTGGGACCTATAGGGTCCAATGTTAACCAATGCAGGATTGCGCCGCAGTCTTCGACTGCCTACCGCTATGGTGTACAACGCCAGCACAGTTACCTCATCTCCCCTTGTCCCACCTTACAGGTCAGATAGCCGCCATTTCAGGGGGCCACATGGCATTAATTTTAACTGCGTCACACCAATGTTGGCCTTGCATACACACAGTAACAGGCACATTGCGGATTAATAAATGTGTGCAAATGACATTTTGTGATACCTCAGTGTTGGCTGACTCTCTGCTCTCTGTTATCGTCCATAGGACACGTCCGCTGGAGCAGGAGATGAGATGGCGGCATCCTCCGATGTACAGACCGCTGGTGGACCTGTCGACAATGGAAGAGAGACACGTAATAGTCACCTACAGACTTGATCGTACACCAATCCATGAACTGTGTGCCCAGTTGGAGCCAGACCTGATGTCAGCTATCCGCCATCCCACAGGGATCCCCCCTCTAGTGCAGGGTCCTGTCAGTACTCCATTTCCTGACAAGTGGTTCCTTTCAAACAACAGTGGCCATTGCATCAAGGATGTCCCAGCCAATGTTCTCTAACGTGTTGTCCTGAGTGTTGTCTGCCCTGCTGAAACACATGCCAAGCTACATCGTGTTCCCTCAGGTGGAGGATTTGCCCACAGTGAAATGTGACTTCTATGCCTTGGGACATATCCCCAACATCATAGGTGCCATTGATGGGACACATGTGGCCTTGGTACCCCCCCCCCAGGAGTGAACAGCTGTACTGAAACCAGAAGAGCTACCATTCGATGAATGTGCAGATGGTGTGTTTGGCCGACCAGTACATCTCCCATGTGAATGCCAAATTCCTGGCTCAGTGCATGACGCTTACATTCTGAGGAATAGCAGCACCCCTTATGCGATGAGGCAACTCCAGAGGCACTGTGTGTGGCTAATAGGTGAGGACAAGGACCCTATACAGTGTGAATAGTTGTCTGGGTCTGGGGTTGTCCCTATGGGTTAGTGTGTGTCTAACAGTTGTCCCTCGATATTTGCAGGTGACTCTGGTTACCTCAACCTGTCATGGCTATTGACCCCAGTGAGAAATCCCAGGACAAGGGCAGAGGAACGCTACAATGAGGCACATGGGCAAACTAGGAGGGTGATTGAACGGACCTTCGGCCTCCTGAAGGCCAGGTTCCGGTGCCTCCATATGACAGGTGGTTCTCTCTACTACTCACCAAAGAAGTTGTGCCAGATCATCGTGGCCTGCTGTATGCTGCACAACCTGGCTATGTGATGGCAGGTGCCTATTCTGCAGGAGGATGGTCCAGCTGTGGTCTTGTGGCAGCTGTGGAGCCTGTGGACAGTGAAGAAGAGGAGGCAGAAGAAGAGGATATTGACAACAGAAACAACATTATCCAGCAATACTTCATGTGAGACACAGGTAAGAAGATGTCACTGCATCACACATATCATACTATTGTTGGAGCTAGCATAAGTCTGTCATTTTGGGCCCTGACTTGTCACTTTGCCTTTCCATTTAACAGATGTGCGTCCCACTTTGTGCCCTCTGCTATATTTCCTCCAGCCCTACAGCTGTGTTTCATCGGTATGTGAACAATTAAATTGACATTGCTATATTCCATAGTTATTGCAATTACACATTTGTGAAAGCACAGACTGACTCCAGATTGTTTTGTGATTGAAGTGTGTTTATTTCTGTGCAAATAAGGGGAGGGGGTTGTAAAATGGGCAGGGGTGACGGTGGAGGAATGTCCATGGCAGAGTCCAGTCTATTTGTTTCACAGGTGCATTCTCCAAAGGGGCATAGGAAGTGGAGCAAGAGCAGTTGATGGATGGACAGGGTGACAAAGTGGGACAGAAGGGTGACATTAAGGGGGGTCTAATTTCCTGGCAGGGGCCTTGGCAATGTTCTCTGTCTTGTTCCTGGATCTCAGGGACCGTTTGCGGGGTGGCTCTCCATCTGCAGGGGGTGGGGTGCTGGTGTCGTGTTCCTGTGGCAGTGCCTCCTGTCCACTAGCGCTGGCGGAGGTGGAGGGCTGTTCATCATCCAGGCTAGTGTCAGGGGCCCCTTGTTGTGCCACAGTGTCCCTCCTGGTGTTGACAAGGTCTTGCAGCACCCCTGCAATGGTGATCACTGTGGTGTTAATGGACTTCAGTTCCTAACTGATCCCCAGATAGTGTTCCTCCTGCAGCCGCTGGGTCTCCTGAAACTTGGCCACTCTCTTGGCCACTCTCTCTTTGCCATCATCTCTTGAGAATGATGGTACGCTCCCATGATGTTGGAGAGGACCTCATGTAGAGTGGGTTCCCTGGGCCTGTCCTCCTCCTGTCGCACAGCAGTCCTCCCAGTTCCCCTGTTTTCCTGTTCCTCTGTTCCCTGAACCGTGTGCCCGTTGCCACTGCCCCCAGGTCCCTAATTGTCTTGGGTTGGTGGGTTTGCCTGGGTTCCCTGTAGTGGTGGACACACTCCTGATTGACGTGTCCTGGGGACAGAGGTATGGGCCTGCTGGGTGGGTGCTGTGCTGGTGTTTCCTGAGGGGGGAGGCTCTGTGGTGGCTTGTGCCAGTGTCAGGGGAACCGACTGTCCCGAGGTCCCTGATGGGCCGGTCTGGTCATCTTGATCCAGTTGTGCAGAGCTGCTGTCATCACTGTGGGTCTCTTCTGTGGGGGGACTAGATATGTCTGGTACCTCCTGTCCGGTGACGTTGGGTAGGGGTCCTGCAGGGGTGTAAAGGGATGATCATTGCATCTGTGTGTGCCATCGTGTGCAATGGGTGAGTGACCTTGTCCTCCACTGCTTGCATTCTTGTCTAGGTCCTTGTGTGATGATTAGTTTGGGGTCTGTGTGGGCAACTGTACTGGACATGCTTGGGTAATGGGTGTCCATGCATTGGTGTTACATGCAGAGCTTGATTTTGGGATGTGTGGGTTGTGTCTGTGGGGTAACTGTGGGTTTTTGGGGTGATGGGTGTGAGGGTAAGGGTGGGAGTATGTGAAGGCATGCAGGTGGGGTGGAGGGGATAAGGTAGTAAAGATTTGCCTTAACAGAGTCCAGTCCTCCTCCTACTCCTGCGATTGTGCCCTCACACCTCTGCATTCAAGATGGCAGAGGTCTGGGACACACTAGAGGAGCTCTGAGCACCACCCCAGGGGTGGTGATGGACAGGGGAGTGGTCACTCCCCTTTCCTTCGTCCCGTTTCGTGCCAGAGCAGGGGCTGGGGGATCCCTGAACCAGTGTAGACTGGTTTATGCAAGGAGGGCACCATCTGTGCCCTTCAAAGCATTCCCAGAGGCCAGGAGAGGCTACCCCGCTCAGGCCCTTAACACCTATTTCCAAATGGAGAGGGTGTAACTCCCTCTCTCAGAGTAAAGCCTTTTTCTGCCTTCCTGGGAATGGGCTGCCCAGACTCCAGGAGGGCAGAAGCCTGTCTGTGGGTTGGCAGCAGCGGTAGCTGCAGTGAAAACCCCAGGGAGCTAGTTTGGCAGAACCCGGGGTCCATGCTGGAGCCCCGGGGATGCATGGGATTGGCACCCCAATACCAGATTTGGCATGGGGGACAATTCCATGATCTTAGACATGTTACATGGCCATATTCGGAGATACCATTGTGAAGCTACATATAGGTATTGACCTATATTTAGTGCACACAAGTAATGGTGTCCCCGCACTCACAAAGTCCGGGGAAATTGCCCTGAACTATGTGGGGGCACCTTGGCTGGTGCCAGGGTGCCCTCACACTTAGTAACTTTGCACCTAACCTTCACTAGGTGAGGGTTAGACATATAGGTGACTTAGAAGTTACTTAAGTGCAGTGTCAAAGACCACCAGGGCTGTTTTGGAGATTGTACCACCAACAGGCTGGTGGTACAATAGGCGGATTATGACCGCAGCGGAAGCGCCGCGGTCGCACTGCCGGGACCGGCGGTTTACCGACATGGTTGTCCCAGCGGTTTTAATCCGCCAGGGCAGCGCTGTTGCAGCGCTGTTGCAGTGTTGCCCAGGGGATTACGAGTCCCCTTCCAGCCAGCCTGTCCATGGCGGTAAAGACCGCCATGGAAATGCTGGCAGGAAGGGGAGTTGCGGGGCCCCTGGGGGCTCCAGCACTGCCCATGCACTTTGCATAGGCAGTGCGGGGGCTCCCAGTACAGCCCCACACTGCTTTTGACTGACTGTGAAAAGAGAGACGGGTGCAGCTGCACCCGTCGCACGGCCGCAACACCGCCGGCTCCATCAGTAGCCGGCTCCCATGTTGCGGCTGACATCCCCGCTGGGCCGGCGGGGATGTCAAAATGGGGCCTGCTGGAGTGCGGCCGCATTGGCGGCCGGCGGGAGTGCGGCAGCATTGGCAGCCGCACGGCGGTTAAACCTTGGGTGAGCGGCGGTGGCCGCCCGCCAAGGTTGTAATGATGCCCAATATATACACTAGACACCAAAATTGGACAAGTAAGTAGTCATAGGATAGTGCACACAATAGGAAATGCTGTAGAATGTAATGAGAGAAAATAGGTCTAGGGTCAACACAAACCATATACCAAGAAAGTGGAATGCGAATCACTATTTCCCCCCTAGACAAGTGTAGTGTGTGCAGTATCGCTGGGAGAGTAAGAATGCAGTAAAGGTAAGTAAATTACCCCACCACAGAGCAAATAAAAGCAGGAGTAAATTACTGCAAGTTTCCTTAGGACACACTACACCTCGTGATATGGATTATTGCAGTAACCAATCAAGTCTGCAAACAACAACTGCTGGACTCCTGGACCTGAAGACCTGCAAAAGAAGGGGACCAAGTCCAGAAGTCGAAAGAAGTTCCAGGAAGGAAAGGAGCCCCTGCCAGCCCAGAAGAGGGTGCAAAAGTCCCCGATTAGTCGAAGACTACAGGAATGCACCCTAGGAAGATGCCAGCGGGTTCCTGCATGATGCAAAAGATGTCCCACGATATGAAGATGGATGCAGATGTGATTTAGTGTTGGAAGTCACCAACAAGCCTTGGTTACAGCAAATATGCATTTTGCATCAAAATGGGGGTGGCTGGACCCAGGAGGGACCTGGGGGCCTCAAGTCTGTGTGAGGAGGAAGAGGGAGCTCTCAGCACTTTAGAGAGCTCTCAGGATGCCAGGTAGAACCCATGGGAGTCCCAGGACATGGGGACAAAGGAAGTGCAAAACAAGGTTGGTGCAGCACAACAAAGGAAGGTCCCACGCCACCAGAGAACAACTCAGCGAGTTGAGTGTCACACGATGGAGTGCTGGGATGTGGGCCAGACTGTGCACAAAGGAATTTTACGAATAGTGCAGAGAGGCCTCAGGAGGTGAAGAAGATGCAGTACACAGGAGTACCGTCGCTCTCATGGAAGGCAAGGTCTTACATCCTCCAAATTGCATCAGCAGGACCTTAGGACATTCTCTGTCGATGGGGTCCACCCTCTGTGTCCATAGGCGCACGCTCGTCACTGTGAGAGGAGTACAAAGGTACTGGTCGTCATCTTGGAAGGTGCCTGCTTGAGCAAGGGAGTGACTCCATCACCCCACGGGAGATTTCTTTGGTCTTTCTGGTGCAGGATGAAGACAGGAGTCTCAGAGCGTGCACACCGTGGAAACTGTGGCAGTTGCTGGCTGAAGCTGAAGTTGCAGAGGAAAAGTATCCCTTGTGGATACTTTGTTGCTGTTACAGCCGTTCCTCGAGCAGGATGCGGTTGATCCGAGGTCAGAGGATGATGAAGTAGTTGCAGAGGATTCCTGAAGTAAACTTGCAAGCAGAATCTGAAGAGAACCCACAGGAGAGACCCGAAATAGCTCTGAGAGGGGGATTGCCTACTTTCTCAGGTAAGGACCTATCAGGAGGGGCTCTGACGTCACCTACTGGCATTGGCCACTCAGAGCCCTCCAGAGCCCCTACACTGTGCAAAGCAAAATGGCTGAAGTTTGGGACACACTGGAGGAGCTCTGGCATCACCCCTCGGGTGGTGATGGACAGGAGAGTGGTCTCTCCCCTTTCCTTTGTCAAGTTTTGTGCCAGAGCAGGGGACAAGGGGTCCCTTAACCGGTGTAGACTGGCTTATGCAAGGAGGGCACCATCTGTGCCCTTCAAATCATTTCCAGAGGCTGGGGGAGGCTACCCCTCCCCAGTCTGTAACACCTATTTCCAAAGGGAGAGGGTGTAACATCCTGCTCTCAGAGGAAATGCTTTGTTCTACCTTCCTAGGACTGGGCTGCCCAGACCCCAGGAGGGCAGAACCCTGTCTGTGTGGTGGCAGCAGCAGTAGCTGCAGTGCAAGCCTCAGAGAGCTGGTTTGGCAGTACTGGTGGTAAATGGTGGCACCTCCAGTGTAGGAAGTACCATCTTCCTTGGCATGTTACCCTCATTTTTACCTGTATGTCAGTATGTTTTTTCCTGTCTCACTGGGATCCTGCTGATCACGACCCCAGTGCTCATAGTTAATGGGTGTGAAGGGCTGGGGAGGAGTAGCCTCCCCCAGTCTCTGGAAATGCTTTGATGGGCACAGATGGTGCCCTCTCTGCATAACCCAGTCTGCACCGGTTCAGGGATCCCCCAGCCCTGCTCTGGCGCGAAACTGGACAAAGGAAAGGGGAGTGACCACTCCCCTGACCGGCACCTCCCAGGGGAGGTGCCCAGAGCTCCTCCAGTGTGTCCCAGACCTCTGCCATCTTGGATGCAGAGGTGTGAGGGCACAATGGACAGCTCTGAGTGGCCAGTGCCAGCAGGTGACGTCAGAGACCCCTCCTGATAGGTGCTTACCTTTCTCAGTAGCCAATCCTCCTCTGTGGGCTATTTAGGGTCTCTCCTAGGGGCTATTGCTCAGATAACAAATGCAAGGGCTCACCAGAGTTCCTCTGTACTTCCCTCTTCGACTTCTGCCAAGGATCGACCGCTGGCTGCTCCAGGACGCCTGCATAACTGCAACAAAGCAGCAAGAAGACTACCAGCAACATTGTAGCGCCTCATCCTGCCGACTTTCTCGACTGTTTCCTGGTGGTGCATGCTCTGAGGGCTGTCTGCCTTCACCCCGCACTGGAAGCCAAGAAGAAATCTCCAGTGGGTCAACGGAATCTTCCCCCTGCCAACGCAGGCACCAAACGTCTGAATCACCGGTCGTCTGGGTCCCCTTTCATCCTGACGAGTGTGGTCCCTGGAACACAGGAACTGGGTCCAAGTGTCTCCCACAGTCCAGTGGCTCTTCTGTCCAAATTCGGAGGAAGTAAGTCCTTGCCTCCCTCATGCCAGACAGTAATCCTGTGTACTGCGTGAACTGCAGCTGCTCGGGCTTCTGTGCACTTTTCCAAGACTTCCTTCGTGCACAGCCTAGTCCACGTCCCCAGCACTCCATCCTGCATTGCCCAACTCGCTGAGTTGGACTCCGATGTCGTGGGACCCTCCTTTGTGACTCTGAGTTGACTGCTGTCCTCAGATTTTCTAAGTGCCTGTTCAGGTACTTCTGCGGGTGCTGCCTGCTTCTACGGGGGCTCTCTGAGTTGCTGAGCGCCCTCTCTGTCTCCTCCTCCAAGGGGCTACCTTCTGGTCCTTCTTGAGTCCCAGCAGTACCCAAAATATTAAACCACAACTCTTGCAGCTAGCAAGGCTTGTTTGTGGTCTTTCTGCATGAAAACAACTCTGCATCCTCCAGCATGCCGTGGGACATCTTCTGACCAAAGGATAAGTTCCTGGCACCTTCTGTTGTTGCAGAATCTTTGTCTTGTTTCACCCAGAGGCAGCCCTTTTGCACCTTCATCCGGGGTTTAGTGGGCTCCTGCCCCCCCAGGGACACTTGCGTGACTCTTGGACTTGGTCCCCTTCCTTTACAGGTCCTCAGGTCCATGAATCCGTCTTCAGTGTTTTGCTGGCAGTTGTTGTCCTTGCAGAATCCCCTATCTCGACTTTACTGTCTTTCTGAGGTAGTAGGGTAACTTTACTCCTACTTTTCTGGGTCTTGGGGTTGGGTATCTTGGACACCCTTAGTGTTTTCTGACACTCCCAGTGACCCTCTACAACCTGCACTAGGCCTGGGTCCATTTGTGGTTCGCATTCCACTTTTGGAGTATATGGTTTGTGTTGCCCCTAGGCCTATTTCTACCTTTTGCATCCTATTGTGATTCTACATTGTTTGCACTAATTTTCTAACTGTTACTTACCTGATTTTGGTTTGTGTACATATAATTTGTGTATATTACTTCCTAAGGGAGTGTATCCTCTGAGATACTTATGGCATATTGTCACTAAAATAAAGTAACTTTATTTTTAGTATGAGTATTGTGTTTTCTTATGATATAGTGCTAAATGATATAAGTGGTATAGTAGGAGTTTTGCATGTCTCCTAGTTCAGCCTAAGATGCTCTGCTATAGCTACCTGTATCAGCCTAAACTGCTAGAACACCTCTATTCTACTAATAAGGGATAACTGGACCTGTCACAAGGTGTAAGTGCCACAAGGTACCCATTATAAGACAGGCCAGCCTCCTACACCCAGTTCCCCAGCACTCTATCTGGCGATGCTCAACTTGCTTGGTTGAGCTCCGCAGCGTGGGGCCTTCCTTTGTAGTACTGCACCAACTGCATTTTGCTCCTCCTATGTCCCCATGTCCTAGGACTCCCGTGGGTGCTGTCTAGTGTTCTGAGGGCTTTCTAAAGTGCTGCGAGCCCCTCTTCCTCCTCACACATAGTTGAGGCCCCCAGGTCCCTTCTGAGTATAGACAGTGCCATTTTGATGAAAACGCGACTGTGCCAGAACCAAGGCTTATTGGATGAATCCAGTGCCACAATTCACCTGCATCAAACATCTCTTCATGGGACATCCATTGCATCATGCAGGAACCCGCTGACATCTTCCTTGGGTACATTTCTGCAGTCTTCTTCCAACCGGAGACTCTTCCTTTACACCTTCTTCCGGGTTGGCAGGGGCTCCTGTCCGTCTTGGAACTTCTCCCGACTTCTGGACTTGGTCCCCTTCCTTTGCAGGTCTTCAGGTCCAGGAATCCACCATTTGTTGTTTGCAGTCTTGCTTGGTTCTTGAAATAACTCTAATCATGTCTTGTGTGTCCCAAGGAAACTTGCAGTACTATACTCCTACTTTCCAGGGCTCTGAGGTGGGGTAATTTACTTACCTTTATTGTGTTCTTACCCTCCCAGTGATCCTCTACACACTACACCTGTCTAGGGAGAAATTTGTGATTCACATTCCACTTTCTTAGTATATGATTTGTGTTGCCCCTAGACCTATTTTCTCCCATTGCATTCTATAGCATTTCCTATTGTTTGCACTCTCCCATGTCTAATTACTTACCTTATTTTGGTGTCTAGTGTATATATTGTGTGTAATACTTACCTCCAGAAAGAGTATTGCGTCTAAGATATTTGTGACCTTGTATCACCCAAATAAACTACCTTTATTTTTGGTAACACTGAGTATTGTCTTTACTTGTTTATAAGTACTGTGTAACTATAAGTGGTATTGCAGGAACTTTGCATATCTCCTAGTTCAGCCTAAGCTGCTCTGCTATAGCTACCTCTATCAGCCTAAGCTGCTAGAACACTACTACATTTCACTAAGGGATAACTGGTCCTGGTGTAAGGTGTAAGTACACAAGGTACCCACTACAAACCAGGCCAGCCTCCTACAGATGCTGTCTCAGTAAAGCCATAGCTGGGCAAAAAGTTTGTCCATATGGCTGTAAGAGAGAACAGGGTTGCTGTTTCACTTGGGTTAGAGCAGGGCATGGCTTCTGTCCTATAAGCCCCACAGTGTGACAGGGCTGCTGTCCTAAGTGTTTAGAGGCAGTGCAGGGCTGCTGCACTAAAGTTTCTCAGGGAGGGCTGGAGGGATGCTCCATATTCACTAAAATGGTGCAATTTTGCACATCTGGTTTAGTGGTTCCACAGAGCTGTACTTTTACCTCTGGGAGTCCAGTTGTGGTAGCTGTGGGCTCCCTTGGTACAGGTTCCACCCCAGTAGATGTTTCTCCCACCACAGGAATGGTATTCTTATTGGTGTGGTGGGGAAGGGTTACTTTCATTCACACAGAGGAGCATGAAATATTGTTCAGAGAGGTGACAGAGCACCAGCATCAACTCTTCATCACCTCTAAATTGCCAATTGGGAGGAGAGAGGCAATGTGGCAACAAATTGTGGACAAGATAAACAGTGTGGCAGAGGTCAGGAGAACTGTCACCAAGTGTAAGAAACGCTGGCATGACTGCAAGCGCAGGACAAAGGAGAAAATGGCAAGGAACAGGGAGGCAGCAATGTAGACTGGAGGTGGGAGTTCAGCACCGCAAGAGGCCCTGGGCGAGATTGAAGAGACAGTTAGAGTAGTCATCACAGAGGAGATCTTTACAGGAATTGCAGGACAGGACAGTGCAGACTTTCAGGAAACAACACATATGCAGGGAACGTTGCATGGGGGAAAAAATGCCTAAATGTCAAGTGCAAGAAGGGGAAGGTACATACCTACTGCACAATGCATGTCAGCCATGGAAATCAGGCAGTGGAAAGGGCAAAGGGGCACGGCACGGGTGCGTGGGCTGTGCAGGGATATCCAGGGGCACAACACAACACCAACAACCTTTGCATGGGGTACACCGCCATGCCAAGGCTGCTGGAAAAGCCAAGGCAGTCCATGAGGGTAGGGTAGAATGTAAACCTGGGCTGCTGTCACAGGACAGCTGGTATTGTCAGAATGTGAACTAGGGGACAATGCCCAGGCCATTGCTTCAAGCGGCATTTACCATTGACATTTGCCACTACTACCTGTGCTGTGTGTGCTGGTCAATTAGGAAATGGCACTTAGGTCCTCATAGCACAAACTCACTCAAAACGATTGGTTCAGGATTACTACGTGATCCTATCTAAGTGCAACTCCTGTCAAATGCTCATGTCCATAGACTCAATAAACATCAGGCACTGTCACTTACATTATGAAGTACACAGCAGTAATCTCATACCCATGCTACCCATTCTAGGGTGTACCCTGTGCCTGTGTTACAATAGCTGCAATGCCACCTTGCAATATCTCAACTGTCATACTGCTAAGACAACAGCATTGAGGGGGAGGACATATGTGTGTAGCTAGTGAAACACACCCGCACAGTCATAAGATTAAATGGAACTCTGCCAGGCCCATCAGTGCAAGCCAATGAAGCACACATACGCAGACATCAACATGGCAAACTACCAATGCTGACACCTGTATCGTGTCATGGCAATGCAATACATGGTATGTGCTAGGTCTCAGCAACATTTAAGTGTATGTGAAATATCATATACTGGGTCAGGGCCATATTGTTATGTGTGGTGCATGTGGCATCAGAACACCAACAAGCATTGCAAGGTCTCACCATGCTAATGGTAGCAGAGGAAGAGTTGAGTAGGACAAGAAGATAGCTAGACACAATTTGGACAGAACCCACACCTAGAGGATGTGACGCAGACAATTTCCCAAACTGCCCACACTACATGCGACATGCAGGTGGGGCATAGGCCTGTGAGAGTGCAAATATTAATGACAGGAACAATGAACAGGAACCCAGATTACAATGTTCAACTAATAGGAAGTCAGTGACGTATCATTACAACTGCCACAACAAAGACACACTAATTGTACAATATTCATTGCAGAGGACTGTTGCGTTGGCTCTCATTATCCTAAATGAGACTACTGGATTTCTCGGTGTCAGAGTCGTTCCTGGTGTGGGGGACTAAGTCTGACCCACTAAGAAGGACACCTGTCACCTTCAATCCGGTTTTGCTCTGGCTAACTAGAAGTGCCTCATCTCTCCCATGGGGAAGGGATGATTTGGCAGCCGAGCACATGACATCTTAGAACTTCTCAGGAAAGTCGTGGTCGCTCAGGTCCCAACCAGCTCTCTCATTTACAGTATGATCTCATATACAAATGACAGAAACAGTCTAAGTTTTATAGATTGATTTAATAAAACAACTGCATTCTAGATAATAAGGTGTGAGCCGCAATAACCAGAACCATACAACACAGTAATATTAAAATAGTAACCAAGAGAGTGAAACATAGGAATAACGCTATCATAGTGTTAACAAACTACGTTCCCTCTAGCTTTGTTCTATTTCGAGCACAGCATGTTAAGCTCTAAGCTTGCCTATCAGATTCCCTGGGAAGACATCAACCCTCATACCTGAGCAAAGGTCTGTGATCTGGATCAGCATCTGCAACAGGGCAGTCAGTGTATAGTTGTGGTTCCCTGGTCGGAATCTCCCTCTTGCCTGTCTTAGGACAAGGAAGTGTTTTTATAACTAACATGTCGATGTGGTAACAAAACGTCCTACACAAGAGTGTGTATCGTCTACAACCCAAAGACTAAACTCCTACCACGTCTATCGGCAATGTACCAGACTGTATCCTTGACTGAAGCACAGAGTGAGCAAGAATGTATTATTGAAAACTCCGATGCTGAAGTAGGCTAAACAGTGTGATATAAAGAATAAAACAAGACCGTAGAACTGGTTATTAAAAAATAACAGTACGAAGCTGAACGCAATGCATCTAGAGCAAAGTGCACAGAGGCCCGATGCTGCGAGCAAAGAAATAAAATGCATCTAGGGCAAAGCGCACAAAGGCCTAACCCCTGAAGCAAGCGCGCAAAAGCTACATAAAAATGGCTACACTACAGGACGATGGCTCTCCTGTGGATCTGTCTGTCCTGGACTACCTTGATGACATGGATGACGAGCTGACAACCATCAACCAGGAAACCCTCCAAGATGTCCTTGGAACCCTCCAGACCCCACCTCCAGTCACAAGGAGGAGCACAGATGTAGCAGCCATCCCAGAGGACCCACCCACCACCCCAATAATACAACCTGCCAGCTCAAACACAGCGGAGGACTCTGATGACACTGCGACCACCTTTGAGAGGACAGTTGTGGGAGTACAGCGGGAGATGACCAAGGAGGTGCGGGTGGCGATGCAAAATATGGCAGCCAGCCTTAAGGGGATGCGCATATGCATGATGACATCCGCAGAACAGTCAGCAGCCATGCAAGTCCAACAATCACTACTGCAAGAACTCCAACAGTGTGTGAGGGACCTCACCACTGCAGTGAGGGAGTTGCCACAACACCTGGCCTCCCAAACGTTTCACTGCATACATGACAACAATCAGGACTCCCTCAGGGCAGACATGGCTGCCTACCACAAGGATGTTGCTGCCATACTCAATAACCAGCAGCTCCTCCTTACTACAGTTATGCCCTTAATAGTTCCACGGTTGGCAGCTACCGGGAATTCAGAGTCCACGTCTCCAAACACTGACATTTGTGTTGCCCCCTCAAAGCCACCACCACCATCAAGGGCAGAGGCGACGACACACACATCAGAGGATGAAGACGTGGAAAAGATCACCTTCACCTGTAGGAGTACCCGATAGCACCAGCCCATGCCACATGGGCACTGTTTTTCCCTTGTCCTGTGCTTGACAACACGCCAGTCTTGCTACAGTTGGTGACATGCACTCTTCTCCAACATACTGTTAACCTTACCACTGTGGACTTCAATTGTCTCTCACTACCCAATTGGCAATTCATGGTTCTCTGCACTGAATGATACTCCATCGCAGCATGTCCAATAACATGTCCCTCAACATTGCACTTGTGTTGCGTCACAATAGAATGTGTCACACCAATAGACTTAGAAACCTGGACTATGTAAATATTGCAGTACAGCACGTTAACATAAACAGCACCTACACAACCATTTTGTCTCTGTGTAATGTGACACATCTACTGTGCTGGAGATTTGTGATGCATGTAACATGTCAATGGTCACAGAATGTCAATACAAGAGCGTAGAAAGAATGTGGGCTGATATCTATTCACAAGGGTCTGGATTTTAAAATCATCTGTGCTACTTGTGGCTTATTTCTAAAGTAAAAGCACCACTAACAGTCAAATGCTGTGTGAAAATTGTATGTGTCAGACCCAAGGTTTCTACAAGATTAAACTCAATGCTGGCCACATCCCATACAAGACAATCATTGTGTATGTGACATTTGACTCTAAACATAAATGCCACAGCCACAACATATAGCAGGAATGGCCGTGTCTGAGGGTTTGGACAATAACGTCACCTGGGAGTACAATCTAAACTCATAGGCGTGAATTTTGTATACTTAACCTCATAAGACTTTGACACCACTCAGTTTATCAGGGTTCACATGACCATCAGGCTGCAGGCAGACGTCCCACAATGCCCAGGATTCCAACACAGGACCCAAACGATGACAGCTTAAAAAGCACACCTACCTGTCCAATACATGGGAACCATAGTCACCTTGAGTGGTGGGTACAATGGATGGTAGATACATAGAGAAGTAGCTTTGTTGTAGCTGCCAATGTGACAGCTCATTTGGAACTGGGAATAAACATGTCAAGAATGGGATGTGGATGCAGGACAGAATACACAGACAAACACAAATTTGCCACTCATGCAAAGGCCCAGATCTCCAAACATATGCCCCATTCCGTAAAGGACTACCTAAAACTTGATTAAATATGTATAAAAGAAAACTTAAACTATGTCACACACCTATTCTAACCTAACCTATCCTAACTATACATTACCAACAACTGGCCCTAACTACCCTATGCTAAACTTATTTACCACATGTAACTAAGCACTCTAAACATGAACCCCCCCCCCCCTTATAATACGGGACACACGTAGGACGACATATACTAACCTAAACAGATACTAATACTAAACAAGTATCTATTTTTTTGTATTTGTTTTATATATGCATATATATATATATATATTTTTAAGAATACACAAAAACCCCAACATCAACCCCCAGACAAACTAACATGTAATAATATAACTCCCCCACCCCCAACCTACTTATCCTATCTAAAATAATAGCCTACTCTAACCTATCACTAAACAGAATTAGGGGTGAGGCAAAACAGGACTTGGAGGTTTGCCTCCTCAGAGTTTTTGGGATAGATTTCAGTCTCCGGCTATTGCGAGCTACGTCACACTGGAGACTGTCCATTCTCTTTAGGACCTTACGCATGTCCCGTGAAGCTGCCTGAATGCGGCCATGTCCATACCAGCTGCTGTGGTGGTTTGTGTTGCTGAAGATGTAGCAACTGCAGGTGCAGGTGCTGTGGTCGGGGTTGGTGGCATAGATGGTGCAGCAGGTGTTGTGGTTTGTGCTCCAGATGTTGAGGGTGCAGTATGTGTGGCGGAGATACTGGTGCTCACTGTGCCACTGCCTGCAGTCGGGTGATGGCAGCACCTTTTGTGGCCAATGACGGGCCCCCTTGGCTAAAAGTCTGCCATGCTCCAGTGGCTCTCTCCGGATGATAGCGTCTTGCCATCATTCTATACCCAGCCTCCACATCCAGGATGTGCCTGTATTGCACTGCCCGCCTCTGAAACTCTCTGATTTTGCGGCATTCATGTTGGCAGCTGTAAAAAAGAGACGGGCAAACATTAGAGTCATCATTGTGTGATGCATGTACAGATGATAATCTAACACTCTCTCACAAATTGCACATGCAGTCCAAATCACAGTACAGATGATAGATTGTCCCTGAGGAATGACATGGCAACGCAGCCTACCCATCAACTATCAAACAGCACACTAAAGCACAACAAGGTGTGTACCAAATTAACTGTTCTGTGCATTTATGTAGAGCAATGTGTCACAATGCAAATGCAGCAAATACTCAACATGTGCCAGGCCAACTAATCCCTATCATCTGGATCAACTTCAAGGCACATAAGACCTGTGATTTGTATATTGAAATGGCTGGATGGTATGCAGTTGATAATAATAAGGGGTCAGTGTAGTTTGGCACACATGCATGCTTGAATTAGATGCCTATCATCTACACTGTGACCATCACACCAAGCTACATATATTTTCTCCCCCTAACCCTGTGCCTCAGGGGGAAGGGCATGCAATACATCTTTTCAAGATGGACTTCGTCAAGGACAACCACAAACCTTTGTCCAGGTGTACATGGATTTAGTGAGTGGAACACATGTAAGGAAGCCTGCCAACTAGGAGTGAGCCAACCATTGGTCAATCACATCTGCATTCATGTTTCCATTTGTGGACAAACATCAACATCAGACCTCATTGACACATTTCCTAAATCACCCACATTGATACAAGCACACATCTGGCCTTGATCTGCATGCACACCTATAACATACCACTTAAGTGCCACATAAATAGAGTCCAACATGTGGGGCTAGATGTTGGGGGGCAGTCACCCATACAGTCCTATATGTTCATTACATTACAGGGATGCGCATGTTTGTGTGTAAAACTGGTGCATCACTGACTTGTGTAAATTAGTGTGTGACTTGCTGACAGAATTCTGACACTGGACCACCTCCAAATCAAATGTGGGCCTACATGTGGCAACAAATCACCTTGTTCACCTTCTCCTGCCTATTGCACAACACTAGACTCCCAAGATATGACTCTCTGCCAGTGAATGTCTAACCCTTGCATGGAACACTATGTCAACCTCCAGTCAAGACACACATCAGATCACGTGCGAGCTCATCATATCTTGCAATGAGTCCAACACACAAGAGTCAATCACACAAGAGCTGCAATCACAACACAGGACAGACATTTTCACACTTACTGGATATGTATGGGTCCTTGAATTGAGCTACTTCTTCAATGGTAGAAGGGGCCGGTCCACCTGTAAAACATGGAAGGGAGTTATATGCTCAATGTATGATCACTGTACAAACGTGGGTACAACATATCACAGTGTGTGACATTTATATGATAGAGATGCACATCAGGCATGTAGACACTCCAACAGACATACCACTACAAACTTGCATTGACACTGACACTCCTGTGAGTGATAGACACACATATGCAAACATGCACTGGCCCTAACAATCATGTGGTGCTAAACCTGACTACACGCTTTGTGGCTAATCCATTTCAGATGGTACTCCATTTCATCATTTGTTATTGGGTGACAATTGCAATGGCACTTTCCTGGTGAACTGCAATAAAAGTGACTCAGGTATTGTGGCTTGTGCATCAAGGGCCTATGAGTAACTATGTGATTGACATGTGGGTCGATTTGCATTCAGGAATTATCGTGCTTTCAGTGGTCCATATTAGGTGTGCCAGTGTTGTATGTAGGTAACATATGCCCCATTGGCAGTGTCCCCTAAGCCGTATATGCCCCCTACGACAACATGATGGCAGGGATCCTGTGTGTGTAATGATGACAATGTAGTGCTAAACATGGATTGACCATTTTGTTGTTCCAAAACTGTGAAAGAATGTATGCTGACAGTGTCTTAGCTGATCATCGATGACAGCATGCATGGGCACAGGTGTAGTCATTGCACCTGAACTGTGTCACTCAGGGCCATATGTACCTATAGCAGGTACTGTGATTCACACATTGCAAGACTCAGCAACTAGCAATAAGCAAGTTGGATGGTCAGAGGTAGAACACTCGAAATGACACTGCAAATACAAAATGGGGTAGCCAATTACCTTTTCAATCATGATGAGATAGGTCTCATTTTGCAAACCCCTTGGGAATGGCGGCACTCACAGGAATGCTGGCCTGCTGAGCTCAGCAGACCATCATGTCTGTGACTGCTTTCATATTGACATTTTAACATTTGTTGAAATGCAGCAATATTTCAGCAGGGGTGTACAGAAAGTATTTTAACAACCTATTTCATTACTAAAATAGATTTTTGGAAGCAGTCAGTGGTCCCTTGCACAACTTCATGCTCAGAAATAGTTTGTGGCCATGCATTTACAAAGAAGAGGGATCCCATGGTGACCCTTCTCCTTTTGAAAATGGGTTGGCACCAATTTGAAACAGATGGTAACTGCAATAGCTCAGTCCCGGCATTTGTGCACATGAAACAAATGTAATAGGAGCCTGCGACTCAATGATAGGATTTGAACGCCTAATCCTAAATGCCACTAGAAGACCCTGTTTTGTGATTGTGCAATCTGATAGCAGAATGGGCCATTTGGGTTTGTCCATGTGAATGAATATTTGTCCTGATGTAAACACAGAAATTCAGTAAACTTAGCCATTAGTGAAAGTTATCAAGAGCTTAGTACATATGGCCCTGAATAATAGTTGGACATGGCTCAACGAAACTGTGGACTGCAGTGTTACCAGGTATTAACATGTGTAATACATCACATTACTTGTAAACTAACAGTTTGTTCAACTTGCATTCCACATGGCCACAGACATTGCATGCAGCATGTCACGACATCTACTACTGTCACTCAGGAGCATTCAACTGTACACATTTGTCAATGTGATACTCACCAACAGGGCCACCAATCACCACACCCAGGTGGTCCAGCAGGTGCTACTCTCGGGCCACCAGGTCAGCTCAGAGATGCTTGAGCTGGTGCTTATTCCGGGAGGTGATGAATATTCTTCTTAGGTTGAAGAGTACCTTTGACCAACGCAGCCGTCTTGCATCCGTGTGATACACTGGGATCACACAGTCCCTTGCCTCCAGCATCATAGGAAGGAAGTGGCACACCAGCCACACAAATGCCCCAAGCTCCTCCCCACCCAAGCGCCCCAGCCTCACCCTTCCCGACATGGTACGGTACACAATGTGTTACAGTAAAATGAGAAATGAAGGAAAAGAAAGTAGAAAAAAGGAAACTTACAAACCCCAATGAAACACCCAAACTATCCCAACTAATCTTACCCACAAACAGACCCCCAACAGTACAAGTACAATTCTGACAACAATAAAAGACACAAAAACACTTACACAGGTACAAAATACAGTTAGGTAACACAAAAAGACAAAAGATAGACCACACAAGAAACAAAATCCACAATCCAGAAGAGAGCAAAACCAACACACAGCCACACACTCTAGAAAAATCCCAGACTGCAAAGTGAAAGTGAAAATACACCCACTGTACCATTTCTGTAAACAGGATATCCTAGTACATCACTTCCTGTACCATTTGCGCCCCGTTTTCCGTCTTCGTGTACATTTTTGAAGCTTACGTAGTTTGTGGCAATATTTATGAGGCATAAGCGACATAAGTGTCAAAATCCCAAGCATTCATGGAAAAATACATTTTCTATGGATAGCCGCATGCCTGGGGTGTGCTGGTGGAATTAACACTAGGGACCCATTGATGTTTATTGTGCATTTTCAACATCAACATTTCTGACTCAAACTGTGTTTGCATCATTTTTCTTTATTTAACATGCATGCAGCCTATATCTAGACAAAGATAGGATGGTATGGCCTGCAATGTGTGTTCTAGTGTTTGGCCACATGTGGTAGACTATGCAACTGCAGCCCACATTTCTAATATCTTTGTGCAGGATTTGCTTTGTTAACTGACGCAACAGCAGCGCAAACTTAGGTAATTAAAATGGAATTTGTAAGTTTGCACAGAGTTTGCATCAATAGAGGACAGCAAGGCTATGCTACAAAAATATAAAATCATGGCCAGTGTGTTTTGTGTGTGATTTGACTGTCACAACTAATTGTGTGCTTCTGTTGGAACGGCATGTAATACATTATGCGTGCTGTTCATGTATGAACGTGTTACAAATGTGTCTCAACATCAGACACCAATCAATGAGGTACAACAGTCATGATATGTATTTGTAATATGTGTCGATTCTTTTGCTGTGTGTAATTGTTTGATTTTGGGGAGAATACATTTCCCAACACAAACAATACACAGGGAAGATCGAGGATGGCTGAGGAGGGCTATGTCGGATATGTTACCCCTCCTATGTCATTAATTGTTGCCTACCCCTTCATGGCCACTTGGGTGTATACTACCCATAAGTCAGGTATTTGAACATGTTTGGTAGGTACAGTATTTGCAACACAGAGCCTCAATACCAATCATTAAATTGTTATGTACACGTCCGTTTGCCTAATGCAAATTACCTATGTTCCTCCTGTGGCTGTGGTGGATCAGCAGCCCAGGCTGCATGTGTTCACATATTTCAGAGCTGCATTGCAAAAAAGTGTCCATTTCAAGTGTGTGGGCATGTGTACCCTGTGTCAGTATTGGCCTCCATGGTGTAACGGTTTCGTGCAGGTCTAGTCAGGAGTCTGTGGAGGCAATTCTTGAGTTCACAGAGTATGTTTCAAAGAATATTTGACCTAAAGCAGAAGATTCGCTTAGGGCATACAAGGGGATAGGGCAGCTATGGTACAGCAGAAAATGCAGAAGAGTGAAGACAGAACAACCTTGGTGTGGACAAATACGTTACGGATCAGTAATGGACAAACATGCAGGTCTCATCACTACGTTTCTACACAGGGTAGGGCTCTGAACTTCACGCAGCAACAGGGAACATCAGTACCTCTGTGCAGATTAATCTCACAGCTAGTCACCAAGCAAGCCCCATTGAAAGGTGGCGGCAGAAGTGAATCTGTGTCTGGACCATCAGGGCACAAACATGGATTGTCCAAACAAACACAAGACCAGCCCCTGTTTATTGGGCTGGAGGAACAGTACCAATCCAGTAATACAGCCATGGCACACTGTCACTGTTTGGCACTAATGAATGCATGCATAACCAGACAAAGGATGGGGACTGGATTAGCCGTCTGTCAAACATGTGCCAGTCCAAATACAAAATTAAACTATTCTATACAGTTGAGGACTGATCACACACTTACCAGACACAATACCCCAAGAGGAAAGGGAGGGCATGAAAACCAACTAGGAGGCAAATGCAGGCACATAGAACAGGCTCTGTTTGACGCAAAGACTGGAACCAGTCTGGCTAACAGGAAGCAGGCTCTGTCAGGAACAAACATGAACAAGGCAGAAAAACAGGGAGCAGAGTCTGACTGAAATAAGCAGGAACAACACTGTGGAAACAGAGTAGTTTCAAGGATACTCAGAACTGTAACACAATCCAACAAGGGCTCTGGTATACAGATGAATTGTACTCCAATGCACTACAAGGAGTTTCACACAATTTCAGCTTCTAAGCTGTTCCAGGCAGCAGCAAGGCAAGGGCAGAGTCAAATGGCTGGGCAGCATGAGAGAGCTCACAGGTGTGTGCAGCTTCAGTCTCTCACAAGTCCTGGAGGAGGGAATCCAGTATAAGGGGCCAACTGGACTTTTCCCATGGGAAGCAGTGGACAGAAGATTACAGGTCTTACCGACTACCAGGCAGTGATTATGGGACCTGAAGTCCATGTAGGCTAATGTAGTTGTACTATGGAATGCCATCCTGAAAAGGGAAGCAAACAGGAGTCAGAATGGGAGTCTGGGTGAGTGTTGATGATGATTCCCAGGGTACAGATAGTCCATTTACAGCTTCCCCCTAGAGAAGGGAGGTCAGAGACTTAAAACATGGCTGTGGCAGGACTTATTACCTAGGATGGACTGCTCAGGGCATGTCTTATGAGCATTGCTTGTCATACCTGGGACACTCGTGCTATCCATTTTCAGGATTGATGCACCACTTGTCACCCAAGCTCCTCATAGGTATGTGCAGCTTCAGTCTCTGTCATGCAGCATAGCAGTTGATATCTTGTGTTGTCTGTGACCCATATGTGTTTGTGGCATTGTGTGGGATCCTGGGCTTCTGTGAGGTTCTTTCTGCATTGGGTTGTTTGACTTGAAAAGTTGTGTTTGGCTCATTGACTTGATATCTATGGTTTAGTATCAAAATTGAAGTTCAATGTGTATCTCCCATGCGTTATGTAGTAAGCAAGATGTTTTAGTGTGCGTTCACTGGAGGGGACATGATACTTCCACATACACAATAGATTCCAAAGTGGTGGTAACATGGTTGCACTACATGGCCTAGACATCCCATCCACTTGGACATACGTAATTGCAGATGAAAACCAAAGGTGAGACCCTTTCATTGGGCTTGGTGGCAATGCCCAACACATCTCCCTAAGTTGACAGCACAGAGGTGTTCAGTATTGACAATGCCCAATTGTCCCATGTGTGACTTGGTTCTATGTAGACCTTTGTGGTTCCCTCTGCCAGTGGCTCATGTGCAGCCGTGCACCTACACAACTGAACGTGCTCCAGAAGAGCTGGCTTGTGGAGGTGGATGTATGTGTGCAGGAAGGGCCATCTCCCTGTACATCTGTTATGTAGATGGAGAATTGGCTCTTTCAGTATGTGCAGCAGTGTGCACTTTGCATTAGTGTCACATCAATATGTGTTCATAGCACAGTCCACTTCCTTATTGCTATCTGGCAACGTCACTCCAGGAGTGATGTGTGATGTTGGTACTGCCTCAGTATTTCTATGTCACCTACATGTGAGTCAGCATCATCATGCTATGTGTTTCATGGTGTTTGACCTGCAGCAACACACATTGCAAACCTATTACAGAGTACTTATTGCTTAGGAGGGTGTGGGAATGACTATGTGGCCTTATGTAATATTGAATGGTTAATCTTCCAAGTTGAACTGCCAGTACAGGCCATGTCATTGTCACTGTGTGGTTTTAAATTGGTCCCTTGTGGCTCTAGAGTGGCATCTATTGTTCTTGGCAGCTGTCATTTGTCCATAGGTGTGTATCCCATTGGGTCAGAATATCAAACATAACTACCATTGTCACACCTCAGTGTCTTCCTGGCCACGTGTCAATGTAGTGGTGTATGTCTTGTGTGCCCTACAGCAGTGTTGTCCAACCTTTTTATCGCCGCGGACCGGTAAATGTTTGATAATTTTTCCGTGGCCCGCTTGTCCCATTGTGTGACAAGCGGGCCACGGAAAAATTATCAAACATTTACCGATTTGAAGTTCCTCGGGCGGCCCGGTGCCGATTGATCCATGGACCGGCACCCGTCCGCGGCCCGGGGGTTGGGGAACACTGCCCTACAGGGTTGGTGTGCCGTGTGTATATTACTAGGTTTATGGACCTACCGACAAGAAGGCCATTGCCATATCGTCCATCCTGGAAGTGCCGATTGATGGTGCTGTGGCAGAAGATGAAGGAATCATGTATACTCCCAGCATACTTTGCCAAGATGTTGGTGAACAATCCATGGTAGTCAACAATGGCCTGCCCATTTATGGAGTGTGTGTGCTTTCTGTTGAGGTATAGGTGCTCGGTTGCAGCAGGTGGTACAATCCGGATATGGGTACAGTCAATAGCACCAAGCACGTGTGGAAAGCCATTGATTTGGAAGAAGCCCTGTTTGGTCTCATGCTGCTTCTGCTGTGTGTTGGGGAAGCTGATGTGGCGGGTGTGAGGTTAATGATGGCGTCCAGTACCTTGGGTAGGAAGGCAGAGAATGAGGGCTCTGAGATCCCGGCAACCAGGGCACCAGTGGTTTGAAAAGAGCCATTTGCCAACATGTGCAGGACAGCTAGCAGCTTGGTCTCCGGTGGAATATTGTGGGGTGTCTCCAGGCTGGCTGTTAACTGTGGCTCAATTTGTCACAGCAGCTGTTGTATGGCGTCATTTTTTGGACGGGAATGCCTACCTTGCATCTCATTGGCTCAAGGCAGTTTCACGCATCCAGAAAAAGACGCAAACTCTGATATTTTGACACTAGATGGGTCTAGCATCAAAATATAAATAAGGTGTTAAGTTTGCAACAGATTTACGTAAAAAAGTAATACGCTAATCCGGCGCAAAGGGAGTATAGATACTGCCTCAAGTTTTACTCACCAAAGTGATACTGACACCTGTGTCCCTGTAGGCCTCGGCCTCAACCCATTTATTAAAATTGACTGCTTGTACTTGTCCATATTAAGGGGACAAGCAGCCAAGGTGGCAAGGCCAATGCCACCAGGTGTGACAGAAACTGTCTTGGGACTGTCTACTCCAGTTTCTATGATGGACCCAAAAGTGAACCCAACTACACCCTTTGTTTGACTATTGCCAGTAGTCCCACCACTATTACCAGTACTGCTAGAGGCACTAGAGCTTGATGTATTAATGGTGGCAGGCTCAGGGGCTTTACCTGGGCAGGACTTATCCCCTGGCCTATGGCCTTTACCTCTGCACACATATCACCAGGGCTTTTTATTGTGTGTAGAATGTGAAGAAGAGGAAGGTGATTTATCCCCATCACCAGAGGAGTGTTGTGGACCTAAAAAAGGATCTTTGTGCTTACTTTTATCCCCATGATTACCCTGAGATTTTTCACCATTGTTCTTCTTTTCTTTATCACCCCCTGAATGAGCTTTTCTGCTCTCCCTTGTTCTGACCTCTTTGTCTGCCTTCTTTCCCAATTCTTGGGGAGAGGTCAGATCTGAGTCCACAAGATACTGGTGTAATGAGTCAGACACACACCTATTCAATATATGCTCTCTCAAAATCATATTATACAGGCCCTGGTTATCAGACACTTTACTGCCATTTAACCAACCCTCTAAAGCTTTCACAGAACAGTCCACAAAGTCAACCCAATCTTGTGAATATCCTTTCTTGGTTTCCCTGAACTTCACTCTGCTTTTTGTTTTGTGGTTAGGCCAAAATCATCAATAAGTGCATTCTTTAAAATGTTGTAGTTGTCTGCATCCTCCTCCCTAACAGTGAGGAGTCTGTCCCTCCCTTTGTCAGAGAAGGACAACCAAAGTATAGCAGGACACTGATTTTGAGCGACCCTTTGATCTTTACAGCCCCTGTGCAGCAAAACACTTTTGAATATCATCCCCCACCTTGTATGGGGGAACAATTTTGAGTACGTTTCTGGAGCTAATGTTGTCCTTCCTGACCTCTTGAGTCCAGAAACGTTCAATGCTATTGCCACCATGGGGAACTAACCCCAACCCCTACATTTCTCTTTCTACAGCTAAGGCTTCCCTATCTAGGGCCAGCTGTTGCTGTTTCAGCCTCAGTCTAGCCTCCTCCAATCTCAGCTTTCTGAGTTCCCTATCCAGGGAGTTATCCTCAGGGTGGGAGATGTGAGACCCTTCAGAGACTGAGGTGGTGTGAGGATGGGCTGAAGTAGATCTCTCCCTAACTGGTGTAACCCTAGTAATCTGGCCTCTAGGTGTGAAGGGTGCCCTACTTGTGTGAGACCCTTTCCCACTACCAGCTACACTATGTGGTTATTCAAGGGAAAGATCTGTGGAAGGATCCTCCCCTGGATCTTCAGGAACCTCTCCTGAATCTACATGGTCAAAATCCCCCTGTACCTCCTCTCCTGATTGCACATGACCCTCAGGAAGCTCCTGGTCATTTTGTAAGAGGAGATTCAAAAGGAAATCCTTGTTAGGGTTCTTCCCAATCCCTAGTCTTCTTTCAAAACAGAGTCCCCTCAGTATTTTTAAATTATGGCCCATATTTAAACTTTTTTAGTGCCGCATTCATGTAATTTTTTGACTCAAAAGTGGTGCAAACTTACAAAATACAATTATATTTTGTAAGTTTGCGCCACTTTTTTTGTCAAAAAATGATGCAAATGCAGTGCTAAAAACAGTATAAATATGGCCCTATGGACCTCATTTATGAAAAGATAGAGCCGCCTTTGTGTCATTTTTGTGACTCAAATGTGGAGCAAACTTACAAAATCATAAATAATTGTACGTTTGCATCACTTTTGCATTAAAAAAGTACGCAAAGGCGGCGCTAACTTTTCATTAATCAGGCCCTAAGGCCCTGATTTGCACTTTTTGGGGCAAAACTGCACTGACGCAGTTTTGCACCCAAAAGTTTAGCACCGGCTTGCACCGTTTCGGTGCACCAACTGGACACCATATTTATGGAATGGTGCAAGCTGGTGCCAAGGGTAGGGTAGTGTAAAATAAAAAATGACATTAGTCGGGTGGGGCTGGCGGTATGGAAGAAGGGGGTTTTGCACCAAAAAATGACGTTAGGCAGGTTATAATTAAAAAAAATGACTCTAACCTGCCATTTTCTGACGCAAAGCCATCCATACCACATGACTCCTGTCTTAGAAAAGACAGGAGTTATGCCCACCACCCCAATGGCTGGCACAGAGGACCAGGGTCCACTGGGCATGGCCATTGCACCCAGTGCCATGTCTGGGGGCCCATTTCAGGGACCCCTATGGCACTTTAAAAAATAAAATAAAAGACTTACCTGTATTTACCAGGGATGGGGTCCCCCACCCTCCGCTGTCCCTCTGGTGTGGGTGGGGGTGTCCATGGTGCTTGGGGAGGGCACCTGTGGGCTTATTCCATGGTGTTCCACCATGGAAATAGGCACACAGGTCCCCTAGCGCCTGCCTTGAACCAGGCGTTAAACAATTAGGCAAAGCAAGCTTTGCACCATTTTTATACCCCTCTTCCCTCCCGTGCACCATTTTTGCATGGGAGTATAATATGACGATAAGGCCATAGAGTCATTTTTTGCACTGGAACGCCTACCTTGTATCTCATTAAGGCAAGGTAGGTTTCCACGTCCAAAAAATGACTTTAACTCCATAAATTAGGCTCTAGACGGGGCTAGCACCAAAGTATAAATATGGAGTTAGTTTTGCACTGAATTACAGTAAAAAAAAAATAACGCTAATTTGGTGCAAACAGAGTATAGTCTAGGGAAGCAAAAGAATAAGGCTATCATAGTGCAACTAGGTTAGGTTCTCTCTAAGTTATATTCTGAGCACAGCATGTGAAGCTCTAAGCCTGCCTTTCAGGTTCCCCCGGGAGGACATCAACCCTCATACCTGAGCAAAGGTCTGTAATCTGCATCAGCATCTGCAACGGGGCAGTCAGCATCTAGTTGTAGGTTCCTGGTCGGAATCTCCCTCTAACGTGTACTAGTACTAGAAAGTGTTTTTATAACTAACACGCAGATGTTCTAAGAAATGTCCTTACGTAAGGATGTGTACTTTCTACGAACACTAGAGACTAAACTTCTACCACGTTTACCTGCAATGAACCAGACTGTAGCCTTGACTGAAGCACAGAGCGGGCAAGAATGCATTGTTTGAGAATACAGTGCTGAAGCAAGCTAAACAGTGTAATAGAATGAAATAAAAAAAAAAAAACCGTGAAACTGGTTATTGTAAAATAACAGTGCAAGGTTAAATAAAATGCATCTAGGGCAAAGTGCACAGAGGCCTAATACGTTAAGCTATCGCACATAAAGCTACATTAAAAATGGCTACACTACACCCTCCCCTTGTTGGTAGAAAGTGGTTTAAGCCAAAGCTAAAAATGCCCTAAGACAAAATATGATTAAAACCCTATCAAATTTCAACAAGTTAAGAGGACATCAAAGCATATTAATCCTCAATTTAAAAAATGAGCATGCAGCAAAATGCCGAATTCAAATGACAATGTCAATTTAGAATAGGTTCAATTCAAACAGTGGTCATGGAAAGCAGGAGATTCTCCACTTCGGCAGATGACAAAACCGGAAAATCCACGCCAAAGACTATCAAGGAGAAGGTGTGTTCCAAAGCCCCAGTGTCAAACAAGGCGGCATCCCATGCAGAGCCTGTGAACGAGTTAATATCAACTTCCTCCAGGAAGGGTATCTCGTAATCAGCCTCTCGAAGCAAACGCAGCCGCAGCGCGCAAGTCTGGTAATGAGCCCTCATCTGGAAAATCAACAAATCAGCATCAACCACTGGGGGGCATTGCTGTGAGAAATAGACATCCAGTGCATGGTCAAAATCGTACCAACGGCACCGAAACACGGGCTGCACACAATCCAAAACCGGTCTGAATGACAGAGACCAGTCACACTCCAAATGCTCCCAGAGTGTTGCTCCAAAGTGCTGCATCATGCGTTCACGACACAGCTGCGCTGATGGGAGTGCCCACATTCGTCCTTGTTGCGGCGGGACAGCCATTGCATAAAAACAACAGCAACAGCAAAATGCCGGCTAATAAAGCCAAAGTTATCGGAAATCCCCAAAAAATGCTTCTGAAAATTGAATGAATAGCCGAAGGTATTAAACCGAATATGGAAGGGAAGGTGTGAACAAAACCAACACCAACGGCTCTAAAAAAATGTGCTAATCCAGCCATGCTGGACGCATTAAATTTACGTCCCACGAGTTCACCAAAGTGGCTCGGAAAGTTGGTATTTAACAGGGACTGTATTTCCGCTGATGACCTTGCCACCTGAAGTGCGTAGGTCTCGCGTGCAGATGTAAGGGCCACATGCTTCTGAAACAAGAAAGCCTTCAATCTACTTAACTTCGAAATTCACCTTGGAAGTAGCAATGTGAGGCCAAGTATCCGCTACCTCCCGAACTAACCCTAAATAACCTAGTATATGCCCCTAAGGTTTTCATAAGTGGTCTTAACCCTGAGGGTAGCCTCTACAGAAGACATAGTGATAGAAAAAGCAGGGTCTCACTGATGTTTAACTAATTCTATTGCATATGTGAAATTGGATGGGATGTCCAGAGTATACAGATGCAACCGTGTTACCACCACTGTGGAATTGATTCTGTGTATTGAAGTATCATGTCACTCCCAGTTAAGACACGTGGACACCTATTTCACATGACAGAATGCAAGGGAGTACATAATGTACTGCAACTCTACAAAAATACTGCTGACATCTGGGCAATCAGCCAAACAGCCGTTCAGATAATGAAACAACCCAATGCTGATGGTACATCCTAGAAGCCTAGGATTCCACACAGTAACACAAACACAAATGAGTCCCAGACAACATAAGAGAACAACTGCCATGCAAAGTGATAATCATGGTGCAAGCAAAATCAACATGTTCTCACTCATTTTCTCTTTCAGCTGATCAGGGGTATGGGATCCAGCCATGGATCATGATCCCATTTGCAAACCAAAGCATAGCATCAGAGCGTGCCTATAATGAGGAACATCGGAGGACACACACCATAGTCGAGAGGACCTTTGGCATCCTGAAGTCAAGAATCAGGTGCCTCGACATCACTGGAGGCAGCCCCCTTTACTCACCTGAAATGGTGTGTAAAATCATTTTGACCTGTGCCATCCTGCACAACATATGTGTAAGAAGGAACATTCCACTATATGAACCCGACCCACAAATGCCTGAAGAGGAGGAAGAGGAGGATGCTGTCCATCAACATGAGGGGGACCATCCAAACACAGCTGCAGGATGGTGTCGGAGTCCAAAATTTCTTTTAACTCTACTCATCCATCACCACTGTCTTACCATATGTCACTAAACACCTATACTATTTACTATATCATGTCTGGGTAATCATTTTTGCGTAACATCATCCCTAACAATCAGAATCAGATAGTAGCCTCATAGAGCATTGCAGAAATACAGATGAGGATACAGAAAAATCCACATCATATTTGATGGGTATGAATGTACACCCAACTTCACACACAATGTAAATGACATATACCCTCTCCATTTCACATTTGAAGGGCAATATCAGATGCGCACAGCTATTTGATACATACATGTTGGCAGCATGGTTCATTTCATTTGCACACAACTAAGACACCATCAGTCAATAAGGTAACAAAATGCCTCATACATGAGGCAGTGGATGTGCTATTGCATTGGTGACAAGAAGGTATGACCAGACCCTTGACATCAGTAAGTGTTACATCAGCTATCTTTGCAAAGAGTATGTGTGACAAGAAATCCATAGAAGCAGCAAATGGATAGCACGAATGCCCCAGGTATGACTAGCATTGCTCGCAAGACATCCCCTGCACATGCCAACCCAGGTCTTAAGTCCTGCCACTGCAATGTTCCCTGTCTCACCCCTCCCTTCTTCATAGAGCCCTGGAAATGGAATATGTGTACCCAGATAATCCCTCATCTACACACACCCAGACTCACATTCTGAATCCAGTGTTCTTCCCTCTTTAGTGTGGTACACCATAGTCATTTTTCTTCCGTCTGCATGGACATCTGGTAGAATAATGCACTGCCTTGTAGTCTGTAGGACCTGTAATCACCTGTACATTGCTTCCCATGTGAAAGGTACTGTTGGCCCTTTGAACTTGATTCTCATCTACATGACTTGTGAGAGGCTGAAGCTGCACACACCTGTGAGCACTTCCATGCAGACCAGCCATTTGAACATGTACTGCCCTCTCAGCTGCCTGGAACAGTATAGAAGCTGCCATTTGATGTATAACACTGTTATGCATTGCCGTATAAATCACTTGTGTAACACAGGCCTTGGGTTTTTGTGTTACGTTCCAACACACAGAACATACACAGTTTTCATTTTCCAGCTTTGACGAGACTCAGGTGGTCATTAGACCGCCAGGGCCACGGATGACTGAAGCACCGCCAACAGGCTGGCGGTGCTTCATTGCCCATTCCGACTGCGGCTGTAAAGCCGCGGTTGGAAAACCGGGTCCGGCGGTTTCCCGCCGGATTAGCCCCGGCTGGGCGAATCCTCCATGGCGGCGCTGCATGCAGCGCCGCCATGGGGATTCCGACCCCCTTCCCGCCAGCCTGTTTCTGGCGGTTTTCACCCCCAGAAACAGGATGGCGGGAACGGGTGTCCTGGGGCCCCTGGGGGCCCCTGCACTGCCCATGCCACTGGCATGGGCAGTGCAGGGGCCCCCTAACAGGGCCCCAGTATGCTTTTCACTGTCTGCTTAGCAGACAGTGAAAAGCGCGACGGGTGCAACTGCACCCGTCGCACACCTGCAACACCGCCGGCTCCATTCGGAGCCGGCTTCAGTGTTGCAGGCCCTTTCCCGCTGGGCCGGCGGGCGCTCCCTTGGCAGGCGCCCGCCGGCCCAGCGGGAAAGTCAGAATGGCCCTCGCGGTCTTTTGACCGCGGATCGGCCATATGGCGGTTCCAGCCAGGCGGGCGGCGACCGCCGCCCGCCGGGGTTGGAATCACCCCCTCAGTCTGCTCACTGTGTATTTGCATTGTTAAATTTTTGTTCCTGATTGACCCTGCATCCTGTTAGCCTGACTGGTTCCTGTCTTTGCGTTACCATAAAGGTTCCCTGTGGCTACATTTGTCTCATAGTTGCTTTCCAAGCCCTCACTTTCCTCCTGGGGTATTGTGTCAGGTAGGTCTACAATGAATACTCAAATACATTGTATAGCATAATCAGTTTACTTATCCTACCATGGGGTGGAATTTGTCTCCAAATAGCCTAATCATGGCCCATCCCTCGTCTGGGTTTCATGTATACATGAGTGACAAATAGCGACAGTGTACCAAGGCTATATGCATGGATTGGGTATGGTGCCTCCAGCACAACAAACAACGTCAGATAATGTGCATGAAATGTCAACACATGTTAGGACCCTGACAGTCCACACGCTGATTCACATTGTCCCCAACATATTGATGGGGCTTGCGTGGTGAATAGCTGTGAGATTAATCAGCACAGAGGCACTGATGTTCCCGGCTGCAGTGGGAATTTTAGAGGCCACCCTGTGTACAAATGTTGTGAGGAAACCTGCTGGTTTAAAATTCCTGATCCACTTAATTTGTCAGCACACCAAGGTTGCCCTGTTGTCAGTCTCATAAGATGTCTGCAGTGCCATAGCTGGACTATCCCCATTTGTGTTCTCAATTCCTCTTCGGCTTTCCTTCAATTCAGCTCTGAAGGATACTTTTTAAATGCAGGAAAAGGCCCCACAGACTCATGACTAGACCTGCACGTAACTGTGACAACATGGACCCCAATAATGACTCAGGCTACACATGGCCCCACACACTTGAACCGGACACCTTTGTGCAATTTACCACTGGAAATATGTGCACACGTGCTGCTTTGTCTACTGGTCCTCCACTGCCACAAGAGAAACATGGCTCATTTATATGACTCCAACTGTGGCGTGACATGACATTTGTGGATTGCATTTGGGATACGGTGTCACAAGCACCGTACCCACACAGCATTATCCAATGCCTGACTCATGAGTAGTATACAAACAAGTGCCTAGGAAGTAGTATCCAACATTCCAGGACATGTGAGGGCTTAGTCTTGGAACATTGCCATGATCAACCGTCTTCTATCTATCCTGTGCATGGTTTGTCATTGGGGATGCTTATGTCCCAAAAAACCTAGGAAGTTCACACAGCCTTTGTTGCTACGTGTATGACAAACACATTTCCTTTCCCATTTCCACACTGAATAGCATCTGATGGTTGGACACATTGACTCCACATGCATACAAGCAGATTTGAGAAAACGTGTGTTGTGATGTTCACACAGTGGGACAGCTACAATAGTAAGAGCCAATTCACACACATTGACACATGGGCATTGAGTTACTGTATTGAGTTGCGTAGCCTTGCTATCCTCTACTGATGAAAAACATGCCCAAACTAGGTAATGCCTAATTGTATTCCACACATTAGGCCATCTATTGCGTCAGTGAAGAGTGCAAATCCAGTACAACAACTAGAGGATCATGGTCTGCAATAGTATGATCTGTCACATGTGCCCATACACCGGAAAGCACAATGTAGGTGCAATCAGCCTAGCTCTGTATTGTCACACCTGTCATGTACTATTACAAATGAGAAATGACCAAAACCCAGTCAAAGACAGAAATTTTGACGCATACGTGTCAGAAAAGATGCACATGTGCCAAAAAATGACGCATATGTGTCGAAAAATTACGCTCATTGCCATGATACATCCATTGGCCCTGAGCGGTAATTCCCACACTGTACCCCATGAAATTGGTTAGGTATGAAACATATTTGAAAATATGAATGCAGGGTTATTTCTAAGCATGTGCATCAAAAAAAATGACGCATAGACTGTAAGCGTTATAATATTTTGACGCATAAGAATAAAAACGCCCCGCATTTGAGGCAGGAAGTGATGTAATAGGATATCCTGTTTAATGAATTGGTACAGTGGGTGTACTTTCACTTTCACTTTGCAGTCGGTGATATTTCCTGACTGTGTGGCTGTGTTTTGACTTGTCTCTCTGTGCATTTTGTGATTTTGTCTCCTGTGTGGTCTTTAAATTGTCTTTTTGTGTTTCCTAAGTGTCTGTGGTATCCTATGTAAGTGTATTTTTTGTCATTTCTGGTGTATACATTTGTCTTCGTACTGTTGGGAGTCTGTTGTGGGTAGTGTTAGTTTGGGGATAGTTGGGCTGTTGTCTGTTATTTTTTTTTTCATTTCCCTCTCCTACTTTCCCTTCATTCTCCTCTGCACTCCTTTATTCCCTTTTTTGGTGCAAGCATGTTGGGTAGGCCTCGTCTTGGCAGGATGGGAGAGGAGGAACTAGGAGGATTTATTTGGCTGGTGTGCCACTTCCTACCCTTAATGATCGAAGCAGGTAGGTGTGTTTTGCAGGGGTATCACACAGAGGCAAGGAGGCTCCGCTGGGCAAAGGTCCTGTACCATCTCAAGTGAATCTACAACACACTGTGCAACGACCACCAGCTGAAACACCGTTGGGCTGACCTGATTGCCCGGGAGCAAGACCTGCTGGACCACCTGGGCATTGTGATTGGTGGCCCTGTTGGTGAGTAAAAATCAGAGTAATGTGCACATTTAAATGCTCTGCAGTGACAGTAGCAGATTTGTTCATATGCTACAGGACATGTGGAATGCAAGTTAAACATACAGTTGCCTTGAGTTATACAATAATTCCTACACATTACCTTCATTTGTTGACGCAACAGCTGCACTAACTTACAAAACACAACAGGAGCCTGTAAATTAGTGCTGCCTTCACGTCAATAGATGATGCAAATGTGGCTCTAACATATGTTTTATGCATGGTCCATGAGTGTACCAGGAAAGACATTTTTTTTATGGTTTATTAGTTGCTTAGAATGTATATATATATATATATATATATATATATATATAAAAACAGACTTCAAATGCTCGAAATGAACTCATGTGGCCCGAGAGGGGTGGTGCGAAAACCGGCACGAGCAAGCCAGTAATTATAATTCTCCAAAACCAAAAAGAAAAAAGTAAAAATCGCACGCTCAGGATTCAGGGCAAGTGAAAACCATGTTTAATCAAAGCACAACGCGTTTCGGCTGACACTGCAGCCTTGGTCACGTGATATTCACCACCAATCAACCATTGCTAAATACTATTCATTCATAGACATAAAAATAAGACAAACAACAGATACAAGGTACAAGATAAGAACCCAAAAGTACACCCTTATATAACACTACATTATACCTGGATTCTAATAACTGGTAGAATCTATACCAGTACACACAATTGTCAAATATATAAATAAATAAATACATATAAATGTTTAAATATATAAATATACAAATATATAATTATACAACCATGTGAACGTATAAAGTAGGTATGAAAAGGGGTAAAATGTCATGTGCACCGCCAGAGGCGGAAGGTAAAAGTTAATTAATACCAAAATAGAACACCGGGCTAATGTATTATCATAAAATATTATCACTTATAGGCCCAACGGTGAACTATAATCACACAATGTGAAGGATAATTCAAATAATTATTCCTAAACCACACTGATTGCGATAATACCCCTATATCGATTCTTACATGATTAATATTAATACACCAGACCAATAGTATAACAGGAATCCTTATAACATTGTCTTATCTTATAACTTGCACTGCCAACACCCAATAACGTGCAATACGACGAGAGTGGTGGCAAGTAGACATCAGCATTAATTTCAGCCGACCCATTAAATCTGAAAAAGACATATACATATATTAAATAAGTGACCATAGCTACCCCAATCTTATCAAATACTAAAAACATTTCAGAAACACTATATTAATTCTAAAAAAAGAAAATGAAAAACAGATAAAACATCTCTTGTTTGATATTCAAAAAAAGTTAATACATTCTAATAATACATTCATCTTTTCATCAATAAAATAGTAGTCATCACTACCCAAATTATACCCTATTCTAGTTGTATTTCAATCATCATACAAATGGGTATTCAGTTCTTCCCCAGTATTCAATCCTTTAGGTGTCTTAGTCTCTAGATCTAAAATATATTTTGACTCTTTCTTCCTCAGTATTAGTTCCCTATTACCCCCTCTATGGGATGAAGGGACATGTTCAATACCAAAATAGGACAACTGGGTCCAATCAGAACTATGTTTCTCTCTAAAGTGCCTTGCTACTGGGTAGTGATCATCAACTGAAGTTATGGCACGCATGTGTTCCAAGATCCGTTTTTTAACACTATGTTTAGTACTTCCAACGTACCATCTTTTACAGGGGCATTCCAATATATAGATCACAAAAGGGGTACTGCATGTTATAAACTGATTAATTAGCCTGTTTTTACCGGGTTTACATAGTGCATATTGTTTACGCATAACACTATTACGGCATGCTTTGCAATGCCCACAGGGAAAAAAAACCTTGAAGGCCATGGTCTCTAAGTTGAGATGTAGTAGTGATATCATTAGATCTTAACATATCCTGTAGGCTACGTCCTCTTCTATACGTAATCTGAGGTCTATTTAATATCAAATCCCCAATAACGGGGTCACTTTTCAGTATCTTCCAATTTTTTGTAATGATATTCTTAATTTGTTTTGTATCATCACTAAAAGTCATAATCAGTCTGGTATCATCATTATCATCCAACTTCTGTTTGGGAATATTGTCAAATAAAATATCAGTTCTTTTTGTTCCCTTGATTTTATCGATTGCTTTTTTAATAACCCAATCAGGGTATCCCCGCTGTTTAAATCTCGTAATCTTCTCTTTTTGCTCAATTACAAAAGCTTCATCAGTGCTGCTAACTCTTTTAGCTCTTAGCAGCTCTCCATAGGGGATACTCCACTTTAGATTTTCTGGGTGTCCACTTGGAGCATGTAATAAGCTGTTACCTGCTGTGCACTTACGAAAAAGTTCAGTATTGACCTTGTTTTCATCAATCTTTATCAGTGTGTCCAAAAATTCAATAGATAGTCTACTCATTTTGTGCATCAATCC
Organism: Pleurodeles waltl; assembly: GCF_031143425.1. Classification (NCBI taxonomy): domain Eukaryota; kingdom Metazoa; phylum Chordata; class Amphibia; order Caudata; family Salamandridae; genus Pleurodeles; species Pleurodeles waltl. The sequence goes on from NC_090451.1 coordinate 553,114,459, forward strand.
TATATTCAAATCATTATTGTTTAATTTACAAACAAAATGAGAAGCTTCTTCCTCAGACCCTTTCCAAATGATGAAAAGATCATCAATATATCCTAGCCATAAGATTGCCTGAATGGTTTCTGGATACTTATCTTCATCTTTAAAAATATTCTCTTCCCACCAGCCTAAGAAGAGGCAGGCAAAACTTGGAGCAAAGCAAGTGCCCATCGCAGTTCCGAGGATCTGCTGATAAAGGACCCCATTGAACAGAAAGAAATTATTCGTCAGACAATATCTTATCATATCTACTACCATTTCAGTGTGTGCCAGATATTTAAGTGATCTAGCATCTAGAAAATGTCTGCAAGCTGCAATGCCCATATCATGGTCAATAATAGTATACAGGGAATTGACATCTAAAGTTAATAACAAGAAATCATCTTCCCAAACAATTCCTTCAAGTTTACCCAAAAAATCCTTAGTATCACGGACATAGGATGGAAGATTGACAACAAATTCCCTCAGAAAATAATCAACATATTTGGAGACATTTTCTAATACACTACCACATGAGGATACTATAGGTCTTCCTAGTGGATTAGTTCTATTTTTGTGAATCTTGGGAAGAATGTACAACACCGGTAGTTTGGGAAAATCTCTCTTGAGAAAACAATACTCTTCCCACAGTAGTAAGCCTTTATCTTTCCATTCCATAAGTAACTGCCAAATCCCCACAATACTGTTGGTATAACTTTCTTTAGTGGAAACCTTATAGAAATGTGTGTTATTAAGTTGGCACATAACTTCCTTGATGTATTTTTGTTTATCCATAAGTACTATATTGCCGCCCTTATCTGCAGGGCAGACAATAGTGTCTGTATCGCTTGCCAAAGTTGTAATAAAATCTTTTTGAGATTGTGTTAAATTATAATTACATTTGGATTTAAACCATGTTCTGTGTCGAAATTGGATCAAATCTTTCACCACCAAATCATAAAATGTATCGATATTATCATGATTCATGATAGGAAAGAATGTAGATCTTGGCTTAAATCCAGTGGGGACAGACACATCATACGTAATATTTAAATCATCAAGGATTTGATAAACATTCCTAGTTGTGATAGAGTCTACAACATTATTCTCCAGTTCATACAATGCAATCAGAGAGTCCACATCACTGATATTAAGAACATCATGGGAAGCATCCCTCTGGGGTCCTCCAACCCTCACATCGGGGGAGTTCTTTTGTTTAAACCATTTTCTCAATTTCAGTTTTCTAATAAATTTAAAAAAGTCAATCCTTGTCTCAGCATAGTTAAAACGTTCTGTAGGGCAGAAAGAGAGGCCTAAACATAGTGTAGATTTATCACTGTCAGATAACACAAATTTAGATAAATTCACAATAGTTTTATTCACCATGTTTTCATCCATTATGTTAGTATGTTGGAGCTTCTTGTTATTTTTCCCACTTGCCCCATATCGAAATTTGTTCTTGTTGCGATTTCTGACTCTCTCTCGCCTCTTCTGATTCCTCCTTGTCTTCCTCTTCGGCCTGATGTCCTGTCTTTGTAATCGGAGCTCTGTCCATGCTGGTTCTTGGATACTTGCCTGCCGCGTCGCATAGATTTCTCACTCTCAGTGGAACAAGGGGTATCAAGAGAATCTGATACCCCTAGTTCCACTGAGAGTGAGAAATCTATGGGAGAAGTCACCAACAAACCAGCAACTTTTTTAGACGAGTATCGCCTGCTGCGACGCGGCAGGCAAGTATCCAAGAACCAGCATGGACAGAGCTCCGATTACAAAGGCAGGACATCAGGCCGAAGAGGAAGACGAGGAGGAATCAGAAGAGGCGAGAGAGAGTCAGAAATCACAACAAGAACAAATTTCGATATGGGGCAAGTGGGAAAAATAACAAGAAGCTCCAATATACTAACATAATGGATGAAAACATGGTAAATAAAACTATTGTGAATTTATCTAAATTTGTGTTATCTGACAGTGATAAATCTACACTATGTTTAGGCCTCTCTTTCTGCCCTACAGAACGTTTTAACTATGCTGAGACAAGGATTGACTTTTTTAAATTTATTAGAAAACTGAAATTGAGAAAATGGTTTAAACAAAAGAACTCCCCCGATGTGAGGGTTGGAGGCCCCCAGAGGGATGCTTCCCATGATGTTCTTAATATCAGTGATGTGGACTCTCTGATTGCATTGTATGAACTGGAGAATAATGTTGTAGACTCTATCACAACTAGGAATGTTAATCAAATCCTTGATGATTTAAATATTACGTATGATGTGTCTGTCCCCACTGGATTTAAGCCAAGATCTACATTCTTTCCTATCATGAATCATGATAATATCGATACATTTTATGATTTGGTGGTAAAAGATTTGATCCAATTTCGACACAGAACATGGTTTAAATCCAAATGTAATTACAATTTAACACAATCTCAAAAAGATTTTATTACAATTTTGGCAAGAGATACAGACACTATTGTCTGCCCTGCAGATAAGGGCGGAAATATAGTACTTATGGATAAACAAAAATACATCAAGGAAGTTATGTGCCAACTTAATAACACACATTTCTATAAGGTTTCCACTAAAGAAAGTTATACCAACAGTATTGTGGGGATTTGGCAGTTACTTATGGAATGGAAAGATAAAGGCTTACTACTGTGGGAAGAGTATTGTTTTCTCAAGAGAGATTTTCCCAAACTACCGGTGTTGTACATTCTTCCCAAGATTCACAAAAATAGAACTAATCCACCAGGAAGACCTATGGTATCCTCATGTGGTAGTGTATTAGAAAATGTCTCCAAATATGTTGATTATTTTCTGAGGGAATTTGTTGTCAATCTTCCATCCTATGTCCGTGATACTAAGGATTTTTTGGGTAAACTTGAAGGAATTGTTTGGGAAGATGATTTCTTGTTATTAACTTTAGATGTCAATTCCCTGTATACTACAGTATTATTGACCATGATATGGGCATTGCAGCTTGCAGACATTTTCTAGATGCTAGATCACTTAAATATCTGGCACACACTGAAATGGTAATAGATATGATAAGATATTGTCTGACGAATAATTTATTTCTGTTCAATGGGGTCCTTTATCAGCAGATCCTCGGAACTGCGATGGGCACTTGCTTTGCTCCAAGTTTTGCCTGCCTCTTCCTAGGCTGGTGGGAAGAGAATATTTTTAAAGATGAAGATAAGTATCCAGAAACCAGTCAGGCAATCTTATGGCTAAGATATATTGATGATCTTTTCGTCATTTGGAAAGGATCTGAGGAAGAAGCTTCTCATTTTGTTTGTAAATTAAACAATAATGATTTGAATATAGGATTGACGCACAAAATGAGTAGACTATCTATTGAATTTTTGGACACCCTGATAAAGATTGATGAAAACAAGGTCAATACTGAACTTTTTCGTAAGTGCACAGCAGGTAACAGCTTATAACATGCTTCAAGTGGACACCCAGAAAATCTAAAGTGGAGTACCCCCTATGGAGAGCTGCTAAGAGCTAAAAGAGTTAGCAGCACTGATGAAGCTTTTGTAATTGAGCAAAAAGAGATGATTACGAGATTTAAACAGCGGGGATACCCTGATTGGGTTATTAAAAAAGCAATCGATAAAATCAAGGGAACAAAAAGAACTGATATTTTATTTGACAATATTCCCAAACAGAAGTTGGATGATAATGATGATACCAGACTGATTATGACTTTTAGTGATGATACAAAACAAATTAAGAATATCATTACAAAAAATTGGAAGATACTGAAAAGTGACCCCGTTATTGGGAATTCGATATTAAATAGACCTCAGATTACGTATAGAAGAGGACGTAGCCTACAGGATATGTTAAGATCTAATGATATCACTACTACATCTCAACTTAGAGAACATGGCCTTCAAGGTTTTTTTTCCCTGTGGACATTGCAAAGCATGCCGTAATAGTGTTATGCGTAAACAATATGCACTATGTAAACCCGGTAAAAACAGGCTAATTAATCAGTTTATAACATGCAGTACCCCTTTTGTGATCTATATATTGGAATGCCCCTGTAAAAGATGGTACGTTGGAAGTACTAAACATAGTGTTAAAAAACGGATCTTGGAACACATGCGTGCCATAACTTCAGTTGATGATCACTACCCAGTAGCAAGGCACTTTAGAGAGAAACATAGTTCTGATTGGACCCAGTTGTCCTATTTTGGTATTGAACATGTCCCTTCATCCCATAGAGGGGGTAATAGGGAACTAATACTGAGGAAGAAAGAGTCAAAATATATTTTAGATCTAGAGACTAAGACACCTAAAGGATTGAATACTGGGGAAGAACTGAATACCCATTTGTACGATGATTGAAATACAACTAGAATAGGGTATAATTTGGGTAGTGATGACTATTATTTTATTGATGAAAAGATTAATGTATTATTAGAATGTATTAACTTTTTTTGAATATCAAACAAGAGATGTTTTATCTGTTTTTCATTTTCTTTTTTTAGAATTAATATAGTGTTCATGAAATGTTTTTAGTATTTGATTAGATTGGGGTAGCTATGGTCACTTATTTAATATATGTATATGTCTTTTTCAGATTTAATGGGTCAGCTGAAATTAATGCTGATGTCTACTTGCCACCGCTCTCGTCGTATTGCACGTTATTGGGTGTTGGCAGTGCAGGTTATAAGATAAGATAATGTTATAAGGATTCCTGTTATACTATTGGTCTGGTGTATTAATATTAATCATGTAAGAATCGATATAGGTGTATTATCGCAATCAGTGTGGTTTAGGAATAATTATTTGAATTATCCTTCGCATTGTGTGATTATAGTTCACCGTTGGGCCTATAAGTGATAATATTTTATGATAATACATTAGCCCGGTGTTCTATTTTGGTATTAATTAACTTTTACCTTCCGCCTCTGATGGTGCACATGACATTTTACCCCTTTTCATACCTACTTTATACGGTCACATGGTTGTATAATTATATATTTGTATATTTATATATTTATACATTTATATGTATTTATTTATTTATATATTTGACAATTGTGTGTACTGGTATGGATTCTACCAGTTATTAGAATCCAGGTATAATGTAGTGTTATATAAGGTTGTACTTTTGGGTTCTTATCTTGTACCTTGTATCTGTTGTTTGTCTTATTTTTATGTCTATGAATGTATAGTATTTAGGAATGGTTGATTGGTGGTGAATATCACGTGACCAAGGCTGCAGTGTCAGCCGAAACGCGTTGTGCTTTGATTAAACATGGTTTTCACTTGCCCTGAATCCTGAGCGTGCGATTTTTACTTTTTTCTTTTTGGTTTTGGAGAATATATATATATATATATATATATATATATATATATATATATATATATATATATATATATATAAAATATATATATATATACGTTGTTTAAAAAACAAAAAGGAAACCTTACCTTAAAATTAGTTGTTCAGACAATTGTTATTCAGCCACAATTGTTGTTTAGACAGTAGTTTTTCAGTACTTAGTTGTAGAGACTTTTTAGTTGTTTAGCAGGAGTGGTTTAGGCTATAGTTGTTTAGGACCTAGTTGTTCTGTCACATATTACATTTGTCATGGTCTTGTGTTACCGGGTACTCTTACGGGTGAAGGTGATCTATTCCACGTCTTCATCTTCTGATGTGTGTGTTGTCTTGTCTGCCCTTAGTGGTGGTGGGTTTGAAGTGGCAGCACACACTTCAGTGTTTGAAGACATGGAGTCAAAAATCCAGGTAGCTGCCAACTGTGGGGCTATTAAGGGCAGTACTGCAGCAAGGAGGAGCTGCTGGTTTTTAAGTATAGCAGCGACATCACTGTGGTATGCAGCCAGATCAGTCCTGAGGGGGGTCAATATTGCATTTGTGCACGCAGTGAAGGATTTGGTGTGTGAGGTGTTGTGGCAACTCCCTTACTGCTGTGCTGATTTCATTCACACTTTGTTGAAGTTCTTGCTGGATAGATGTTCGCCCTTGCATGGCTGCTTCCTGTTCTGCAGATGACATCATGCACAAACGCACCCCCTTTAGGCAGGCTGCCATATTTTGCATCCCAACCCGCACCTCCTTGGCCAGCTCCCGTTGTACTCCAACTACAGTCATCTCGAAGCTGGTGCAAGGTTCATCAGAGTCCTCAGCTGGGTTGGAGCTGGCAGGTCATCAGTTGGGGTGGTGGGTGTTTCCTCTGTGATGGCTGCTACTTCTATGCTCCTCCTTGTGACTGAAGGTGGGGTCTGGAGGGTTCCAAGGACATCTTGGAGGGTCTTCTGGCTGATGTTTGTCAGCTCGTCACCCATGTCATCAGGGAAGTCCAGGACAGACATATCCCCAGGAGAGCCATCGTCCTCTGCAATGAGATATTGTACAATAAGTGTGTCTGTGTTGTGGTATTTGTAACATGACGTGCTTGACTTCCTATTAGTTGCACATTGTGATCTTGGTTCCCGTTCATTGTTCCTGTCATTAAGATTAGCATTCTCCCAGGCCTATGCCCCACCTGCATGTCACATGTAGTGTGGGTAGTTTGGGGAAATGTCTGCGTCACATCCGCTAGGTGTAGGTTCTGCCCAAATTGTATGTTGCCACCTTATTGTCCTACTCAACCCTCCATCTACTTCCATTATCATGGTGTGGCCTTGCACTGGCTGTGGGTGTTCTGATGGCACTTGCACCACACTTAACAATCTGGAACTGACCCAGTCTCTGATATTTCACCTCCGCCTATATGTTGCTGAGACCTAGCATATACTATGTATAGCATTGGCATGGCATGATACGGGTGTCAGCATTGGTAGTGTATACTGCTGATGTTGGTAAATGTGTGCTACATTGGATTGCACTGATGGTCCTAGCAGTGTTCCATTTCCTCTTATGACTGTGCGGGTGTGTTTCACTAGCTGGAAACAGATGTACTCCCCCTCAATGCTGTTGTCTTAGCACTATGACACTTGAGATGTTGCATGGTGGCATTGCAGATGTTGTGACCCAGGCACAGGGTTGACCCTGACATGTGCAGCACGCATTTGACATTACTGCTGTGTACCTCATAATGTTACACACAATACCTGATGTTTGCTGCACCTATGGACATGGGCATTTGACAGGATTTGCACATTTATATTCATTAAAGGGGACTGATAACGTTGTCATCCTGAACCCTCTAATTTGAGTGTGTTTGGGCACATAACAGCCATTAGCTACTTGACCTGCACACACAGCAGAGGTGGTAGTGCCAACTGTTGTCAATGTTAAATTCCACTTGCGGATATGGCCTGAGGCTGTTAATTGAGCCCTAGTTCATGTAGGGAGAATACCAGCTGTTGTGTGACAGCAGGCCAGTTTTACGTTGTACCCTACCCTCCTGGACTGGCTTTACCTTTCCATCATCCTTGGCATGGCAGCATACCCCAATGCAACTTGCGGATTTGGCCTCAGAATGGAAATTGAGCCCTAGTTCATGTAGCGACAATTCCAGCTGTTGTGTGACAGCAGGACAGTTTTACGTTGTACCCTACCCTCCTGGACTGGCTTTGCTTTTGAAACATCCTTGGCATGGCTGAGTACCCCCATGCAAAGGTTGTTGGTGTAGTGGTGTGCTGTGCCCCAGGTTTGCCCTGCACAGCCCATGCCCCTGTGTCATGCCCCTTTGCCCTTTCCACTACCTGATTATCATGGCTTACATTCATTGTGTAGTAGGTATGTTCCCCCCGCTTACAGTTAACAATTAGGCATTTTAGTTTCCCATGCCACTTACCCTGCATCTGTGTTGTCTCCAAGTAGTCTGCACTGTCCTGTCCTTGAATCCCTGTGACGATCTCCTCAGGGATGACAGCTGCCACCATCTCCTCCATGTGGTCGAGGGCCTCCTGTGGTGCTGGACTCCCACCTCTAGTCTGCAGTGCTGCCTTCCTGTTCCTGCCCATCTTTTCCTTGGTCCTGTGCTTGCAGTCATGCCAGTGTTTCTTGCACTCAGTGACTTACCCCGTACTTCTGCCACACTGTTGATCTTATCGACAATTTGTTGCCAAATTGCCTCTCTCCTACCAATTGGCAATTTAGGGGTGACAAAAAGTTGGTGCTGGTGTTCCGTCACCTCTTTTACCAGTGTTTCATACTCCTCTGCACTGAACCAACACTTCCTTTTCTTCTTGTCCCTCTCCTGGGTCTTGTGTGGGTCCTCCTGGCTGGTTCCTGGTCGGTTGTCATCTTCCTGGCACCTGTCTGTGCATTACCCTACAGATTCCTTGTGGCTACATATGTACCACACTTGCTTTACCAAACCTCTCATTCCTCAGAGGGTATTTTGTCATGTGCTTCATCAATGCATACCCAAATACATTGTATAGCATCATCTGCCTTTTAATTGTACCATATTTGTTAAATTGTCTTTGAATACCAAAATCATGGCCCATCCCTTGTCTGGGTCTCATGTATGCATGAACGACAAAGTGTGACAGTGTACCAGGGCCGTATGCAGGGATTGGTACGGTGCCTCCAGCAGAACCAGCTACCTCTGATAATGTCCATGAAAAGTCCACACATGTTAGGACCCTGACAGTTCACACGCTGAATCACATTGCTCACAACAGATTGATCGGCCGTGCGTGGTGATTAGCTGCGAGAATAATCAGCACAGAGGCTATGATGTTCCCAGATGCAGTGGGAATTTAAGAGGCCAACCTGTGTACAAATGTTGTAATGACACCTGCTGGAACATGACACCTGAGACATTATCTCACTCAGCACACCAAGGTTGCCCTGTTGACAGTCTCATAACCCGTCTTCAGTGACAGGGTGGGACCATCCCCATGTAGGTTCTCTTGTCCTCATTTACTTTACTCACATTGATTTCCGAAGGATACTCAGTAGGTACAGGAATAGCTGCCACTGACTTGGACGTAACTGTGACAACATACACCCCTAAAAATATACAGGATCAACATTGGACCACACACATGAACAAGACACCTCTGTGCAATTGATCACTGGAAAAATGTGGCCCCGTGCTGCCTCGTCTGCTGGTCCACCAAAGCCACTGGACAGTTGTGGCTCAGTTATATGACCTCAACTGTGGCGTCATATTACATTTGTGGTTTACCTTTGGCTGTCTGGGCCAATTACATGGTACCCATTTCGTCAATGCATGTGCCTGACTCACTGTGGGATTCACCAAAAAGTGCCTAGGAAGCAGTTGCCAAAAATCTAGGACATGGAATGGGCAACTTGTGGACCATTGACATGAACAAGCGTCTGCCATCTGTCTGGTGCATGCTTTGTCATTTGTGGTGTCTACGTTACCCAAAATCTTGGAAGTGCACACAACGGATGTTACTACATGTATGACTAACACATGTCCTCTCTCATTTCCACGATGACTTGCATCTAAGGTTTGGACACATTGACTTCACATTCATACAAGCATATTTGCAATAATGCATCTTGTGATGCACACACACTGGGTCGACTAATACATTAGTAGCCACTGCACACACATTGAGCCATAGACATTGAGGTATTGTACTCATGTGCGTCACCTTGCTATCCTCTCCTGATGCCAAACATACCCAAATTGTGCAATACATATATGTAGGCCACACATATGGCCATCTAGTGCGTCAGCCAAGCGTCAAAATCATGTTAAGGAAGTAGCGGGTCATGGTCCGCTGCTGTATGATGTCTCACATGTGAACATACACCATCAACACCAAAGTGGGTGCAATCAGCCTATCTCAGTTGTGTCCCAAATGTAACATACATTAAAATGGAAAAAATCCCCCAAACCAGTTCATGCCCTGAAATTTCGACGTTTTTATCAACTATTTACTATTGTTTGGATGCGGCCTAATTTTCACTCCTGTGCTTCGAAAAATATGACGCACAATCTGTATGCGTGAAAAAATATGACGCATAACAATAAAAATGGCAGCCATTTTATGCAGGAAGTGATATAATAGGATATCCTGTTTACAGATTATGTACAGTGGGTGTTCTTTCACTTTCACTTTGCAGTCTGTGTATCTTCTAGACTGTGTGGCTGTGTTCAGAGTGTTGTCCAGTGATTTTGTGCTTTTGTGTCCTGTGTGCTACCTTACTTGTTACTTTGTGAAATAAATATTGTTGTTGTATACTGTCTGAGTGTGTTTTGTTTACAATTGTCCGGTATTGTATTGTATTTGTTGTTTGTGGGAGTCTGTTGTGGGTAGTGCTAGTTTGGGGATAGTTGGGCTCTTTTAGTTGTTAAGTTTACTTATTTTTTATACTTCTATTTTCCCCCTTTTCTCCTTTCTTCTTCTTTATCCCCTATTCCCCTTTTCGGTGCTGAGATGTTGGGTAGGCCACGTCTTGGCAGGAGGAGCTTGGGAGGTTTATATGGCTGGTGTGCCATTTCCTCCCACTCATGATTGAGGCAGGGTGATACAGGGGTATCACACTGACGCGTGACGAATACGGTGGGGAAAGGTGCTGCATCACTTGCAGCGCGTGTATGGGAGCCAGAGGAATGACCACCAGCTGAAGCACCGCTGGGCTGACATCATCACCAGGGAGCAAGATCTTCTGGACCGCCTGGGAATAGTGATTGGTGGCACTGTTGGTGAGTACAAATCATGTAAATCTGCACACAAAAAAGCTCTGTAGTGACATCAGATGATTTGTACAATATCTTCCGGCTAAGTTAGTGACTGTGTGGAATGCTGCGGAAACATACAGGGTCATTGATGGACTATGTGAAGGACCACAATTGCTAGTTGTCAGGAAGCATGTGCTCTGCAAACTTAGCGAATACTATTGCTTAATGTAATTTGGTGCGCCTTTGTGTCAGACAGCAACACAAAATAGGAGCTAATCATGTCTATATGGGTCACATTTGCCAGTGAAGTATTGATTTACTAAAATATTGGCAACCTTTGTTGAGGCAATAGCTAGACTGACTTTAGAAACACTACATGATGCAGAAAATGAGTGCTGGCTTCACGTCAATTGATGATAGCAATGTGGCCCAGACATATGTCTCATGTGTGTCTGGTGAGTGTGGAAGGAAAGCGTTTTTGGAAGTTCTATGAATGTTAGGGATTATTGTGGTCCTTCATCTTTTTGGATACATGTCAGATCTGGATTAGAAAACATCGGGAAAAGGTGTAAGGTGCCCTCAGCTAACATCTTACACTGGTATTTGGAGTTTGTTGTGCCACGTTCCAATTAGGGATGGCTGTCCTAAGGTATGCACATGGGTTCATATCTCTATGTTTGGTGCAAATCCCCATTGCTGGGCCACATCAAATGAAGAAACTGTAACAACATGAGGGCTTACAAAAGTCCCTGCCTCTCTGTACATTGTACCTATGTGCCATAAATGTGTCATGGCCACATAGGCTTTTTGACTGGTAATGCAGTCCTCAAGTAACCAGGCTTTGGATGTCTCTCTTGGATGCACATGATGAAACGATTACACTCCATTATTATTTCTGCTCACTAATGAAGGAGAATGTTTGCCACCACATGATAGTTAGGGCCACTGCATGTGTGCAGATATGTGTGTAATTCTCACAGGAGACCCATGCTATGTACATGTTAGCCGTGCTAGATCAGATGCAGTATCATCATGTCTGAATGGCTTTAATCACTTATGTCATCTTCCACATTGTTTTTGTCTTTGGAATTGTTGGTCAGTCACAGATTTTGAGCACATTTCTTCCTTTCATGCCTTACAGATGGACCAGCACCCTACACTGTGGGAGAGGTGGCTTCATTTGAGGACCTCGGCCACTCCAGTAAGTGTTGATATGTCTGTTATGTATTGTGTTTGCTGGTGATGGACTCCTGTGTGTTGAACACATAGCAACGTATGAAGCGCTGGCCAATCATTTGTCTTGTTCCATGAGTGGGATTTCAGTTTCTCACCATTTTTGAGTTGGCCAATGCTTATTCTATTGTATTATCTAGGGATTGTGGGTCATTCCAGTGGGCCCCGCAATGAAAACTGGGGTGAGTCATGTGGATAACACTTGTAACAACAAGAGTCGCACTGGAACTCATCTCAGATTTAGTCTGCCTGTCAGACCCACATTCTCCCAGATTGGGACTGCAAATCGCTTTCCAACAGACTTCTGTTTCCCTATTCACCAAAGTACTTATTAAAATGTACGTTGAACTTCCTAGCAGCATGTAGCTCCACATGTAGTGCTACAAATATTTGGCACTTGAGTGCAATGACCTCGGTGGGCATGCAAATCATGATCATGGGTGTTCTTGCAACTCTGTGTCTGTTGTAAGTCATGCCTTACTGGAAGTATATGATGTGGACAAAGGTCTGCATTTCCTGACATGTGTGGCGCTAGGATTGGTCAAGGGTTTGCTGTCTCCTATTTGTCGATAGACCTTACCTGTGGTGTGTGTGTAGAGCCAAACACATGTCCAGCTTTCTATACACTCCTCGGTGTCCATGTTGTTTGGAATTGTTAGATGTTTCTCCACCCCCCACCCTCAAACACAGGCATGTGTTTGTGAATAGGGTACCTAGGACTGATGCTACCAGTATGTTACACAGACATGTGAATAAGTGAATGTTTGGTAGGAACCTAGTATACACACTCAGGTATGGCACATGAGTACTATATTAGCAAGTCCAATTACAACTTGCAGATCCTGTGGCTTTAGATTTCCATCCCGTACACTGACATCTGTAGCCCTGGCATTGGCGGAGGATGTGCAGCATGATTGTAAGCTGACAACAGGCAGAACTCAGATACCAAATTAATGCCAGTTGTTACCCATCTTGTAGGGTTTGGATGTGCTATGTGTGCTATGACCTTTGTAGGCTGCCCTGCCATGTACTTCCTCAGGGACATTCAATGATCTGTATGATGATATGAGCTGTTACAAGTACAGTAGATGCACTGTCTGATTTACTTCTTGTGCCATTTCACACAATGCAGTTCCTAATGTAAATTGATTGCCTTTGTCTTCACAGCTGCAAACATGACACCCATCCAGGTCCGTGAGTTCCGGAGGCGGGCTATGAGGTACCAGCATATCCTGCTGGTAGAGTCGGGGTTCAGACGGATGGCCTGAAGATAGCGGAATGAACAGGCCTCCGGAGCATGGAGGGCTTTCCCACAGGGTGGCCCTACTTTGCCCACCACAGCCACCACCAGCACAACCACCACTTCCACCCAGGTGGCACCAACCATAGCTGAGACTGTTGTCCCAACGTCTGCAGTTGCTCCAGGCCCCAGCAGTGGAACACCTTCAGGGCAGCCCACAGGCATTGACTCTACACTCCCACACACATCCTCAGCCGGTACCCAGACTGCCCCAGCTGCTACAGTTGACCCTGCAGCTTTTCAGGCAATGGAAAGAAAAATGGACTGTGTGCTATGGAAAATCAGTCACCTGCAGCGGGATGTTCAACATGTGAACAGGCGTGTGAGGTCCATAAAGCGGACCCTCCGGAGGGCCAACCTCTAGACTTTTAATATGGACATGATTCCCTCCCCTCCCTCCTCTTACCTTGCTCTTAGGGGGCTTAATGTTAGGTTAGTATAGGCTGTTAGTTTAGTTAGTGTTAGTGGGTTGGGGGTGAGGGGTCCTGATTCTTTCTATTTTTACTTTTTGAGTGTGTGGGTGGGAGGGGGCTATGTTTGGGTTCTTGTGTGTTTACAAAAAAAAATATATGAAAAAATACCAAAAAAGATATATTTGTTTAGGATAGTATAGTATGTGTTTAGGTTAGTATCTGTTGTCCTCCATGTGTCCCGTCTCATAAGGGGGGTGGAGGGTTGATGTTTAGAACGTTTCGTTACATGTGATAAGTAAGTTTAGGTTAGGTTAGTTAGGGACAGTTGTGGGTAATGAGTAGTTAGGGTAGATTAGGGTAGGTAAGACTTTTCCCTGAGTTTCCTCTTCTGTTATTACTGTTTAATAAATATATAGTGAACCCTTTACAGTATGTGTTAAACGCTTGTTGATCAGGGCCTTGGCATAAGTGTGCATTTATTGTGTTCTATTACATTTGTGTCCTATGCTGCGAACAAATCCCAACTGAGCTGTAAGATTGGCTACCTTGCAAAGATTCCACCATTCATTGCAACCACCAATCACAGTTCACTTGGATCCCAAAGTGTTTTTGTCAATAAGTATGTTTTCAAAGACACAAACAGTGCTTCCAGATTTGGTATTGGGGGAACTGTTTTAGGTGTGACTGCAGTGTGATGTTAAAGGACACCCTTATAAGGTGAATGGTCGTAAGCACTCATGTAGTATCGTCTTCATGACTCACAGACATAATTTGTGACACTGTTCAGCATGATTACTTATTTGGATGTAAACTCAGACACCTTCATTCATGCAGTTTTTGGAGTGTTTGCTTAGATTTGTGGACACTGTTATATGTGTTAGTATTGCATGGTGACAACATTTTGCTGCCACTATTTGATGACTTAGATATCCCTTGAGGAAGCATTATTCTGTCCAACACAGCATGATGGTGTATGGTTTCTCACTTCATCAGATATTACCCTCAGGAAGGGCAGAGTATGATCCAATCCTGGCCATTGTGCAAATGTATCTGACTACATAATTTCAGGACAGTTGTATTGTCAAGCTATGTAATTTGACAGGAGTCACATTTCAGTTATCTACTGCACAGTTGATGTGTCACATTACACAGAGACAAAGTTGTTGTGTAAGTGCTATTTATTGAAACGTGCTGTAGTGCTATATACACATTGTCCATGATTGTGAGTCCATTATAGTGACATCTTCCATTGTGATCCTACACAATTGGTAAAGGAAAATGCTTTTGACATGCTGGGGTGATGTGTCAGAAAGGGCAGAGGGACAGGATTTGCCAATGAGTAAGTGAGAGACAAGATTAACAGTGGTTTGCAGAACAGCCATTGAGTACAGTTGTTGTAAGACTGGCATGTTACAAAGCGATGGACCTTGGTAATAGTTGGCCATGTGGCAGGGATTAGTGCTTCCGGGTACTTTTCCATGTGAATGTGATCTGTTCCATGTCTTCTTCTTCTGATGTGTTTGTTGCCTCCTTTGTCCTTGGTGGTGGTGGTTGTGAAGGGGCAACACACACCTCAGTGTTAGAAGACGTGGAGTCAGACATCCCGGTCACTGCTACCTGTGAAGGTCTTAAGGGCAGTACTGCTGCAAGGAGGATCTGCTGATTCTTAAGAATAGCAGCCACATCACGATGGTAGGCAGCCAGGTTGGCCCTGAGGGGGTCATGATTGCATTCATGCATGCAGTGGAAGGTTTGGGGTGCGAGGTGTTGTGGCAACTCCCTTACTGCAGTGGTGAATTCCTTGACAGTTTCCTGTTGTCCTTGCAGGATGGATGTTAGGGCTTGCATAGCTGCTGCCTGATCTGCAGATTACATTATCCCCTCTAGGCTGGCTGCCATAGTTTGCATCCCCACCCGCACCTCATTGGCCAGCTCCTGCTGTACTCCAACTACAGTTCTCTCAAAGCTGGTGCCAGTGTCGTCTGAGTCCTCAGCTGTATTGGAGCTGGCAGGTCTTACAATTGGGGTGGTGGGTGGATCCTCTGCGATGGCTGCTTGTTCTGTGCTCCTCCTTGTGACTGAAGGTGGGGTCTGGAGGGTTCCAAGGACATCTTGGATGGTCTGCTGGGGAATGTTTGTCAGCTCGTCATCCATGTCATCAGGGTATTACGGGACAGGCATATCTGCAGGAGATCCATCATCCTCTGAAATGAAATGGGGTACAATTAGTATGTATGTGTTGTGGTATTTGTGATGTGACATGCCTGCCTTGTGATGATTTCACTTTGTGATCTTGTTTTCTGTTCATTGATCCAGTCTTTCAGATGGGCATTCTCCCACGCCTATGGCCCACCTGCATGTCACATCTATTGTATTAAGTTATTGGACTTGTCAGCATCATCTCCTCTAGTGTTGTTTTAGGCCAAATAATGAATTGCCACCTTCTTTTCCTACTCAAGCCTCCGTCTACATCCATTCTCATGGTGAGACCTTTCACTGGCTGTGGGTGCTCTAATGGCACTGGCACCACACTTAGGCCCATATTTATACTTTTTGACGCTAAACTGCGCTAACGCAGTTTAGCGTCAAAAAGTTTTGCGCCGTCTAACGCCATTCTGAAGCGCCATGCGGGCGCCGTATTTATGGAATGGCGTTAGACGGCGCAATCAGACCGGCGCTGCCTGGTTTGCGTGGGAAAAAACCACGTAGACCAGACAGCGCCGGCGTAGGGGGAAAATGGCGCATGGGCGTCTTAAAATGGGGCAAGTCAGGTTACGTCGAAAAAATCGTCTTAACCCGACTTGCGCCATTTTTTAACGACGCCCATCCCCCATCAACATGACTCCTATCATTGTAAAGATAGGAGTCATGCCCCCTTGCCCAATGGCCATGCCCAGGGGACTTCTGTCCCCTGGGCATGGTCATTGGGCATAGTGGCATGTAGGGGGGCACAAATCAGGCCCCCCTATGCCACAAAATATTATAAAAAAAAAAAAAAAAAAAACTTACCTGAACTTACCTGAATGTCCCTGGGGTGGGTCCCTCCAGCCTTGGGTGTCCTCCTGGGGTGGGCAAGGGTGGCAGGGGGGGTCCCTGGGGGCAGGGGAGGGCACTGTGGGCTCATTTTGAGCCCACTTGTCCCTTAACGCCATGCCTGACCCAGGCGTTAAAAAGCGGCGCAAATGCGCCGTTTTTAGCCACGCCCACTCCCGGGCGTCACTTTTGCCCGGGAGTATAAATACCACGTAAAGGCCTGGGAGTCATTTTTTAGACGGGAACGCCTCCCTTGCATATCATTAACGCAAGGAAGGGGTTCACGCTAAAAAATGACGCACATTCCGTGAACTTTGGCGCTATTCGCCTCTAACGCCATAGTATAAATATGGCGTTAGTTGGTGTTAGTTTTGCGTCGAAATTGCGTCAAAAAAAACGACGCAATTTCGGCGCAAACGGAGTATAAATATGGCCCTTAGGGGCATATTTATACTCCGTTTGCGCCGAAATTGCGTCGTTTTTTTTGACGCAATTTCGACGCAAAACTAACGCCAACTAACGCCATATTTATACTATGGCGTTAGAGGCGAATAGCGCCAAAGTTCACGGAATGTGCGTCATTTTTTAGCGTGAACCCCTTCCTTGCGTTAATGATATGCAAGGGAGGCGTTCCCGTCTAAAAAATGACTCCCAGGCCTTTACGTGGTATTTATACTCCCGGGCAAAAGTGACGCCCGGGAGTGGGCGTGGCTAAAAACGGCGCATTTGCGCCGCTTTTTAACGCCTGGGTCAGGCATGGCGTTAAGGGACAAGTGGGCTCAAAATGAGCCCACAGTGCCCTCCCCTGCCCCCAGGGACCCCCCCTGCCACCCTTGCCCACCCCAGGAGGACACCCAAGGCTGGAGGGACCCACCCCAGGGACATTCAGGTAAGTTCAGGTAAGTTTTTTTTTTTTTTTTTTTTATAATATTTTGTGGCATAGGGGGGCCTGATTTGTGCCCCCCTACATGCCACTATGCCCAATGACCATGCCCAGGGGACAGAAGTCCCCTGGGCATGGCCATTGGGCAAGGGGGCATGACTCCTATCTTTACAATGATAGGAGTCATGTTGATGGGGGATGGGCGTCGTTAAAAAATGGCGCAAGTCGGGTTACGACGATTTTTTCGACGTAACCTGACTTGCCCCATTTTAAGACGCCCATGCGCCATTTTCCCCCTACGCCGGCGCTGTCTGGTCTACGTGGTTTTTTCCCACGCAAACCAGGCAGCGCCGGTCTGATTGCGCCGTCTAACGCCATTCCATAAATACGGCGCCCGCATGGCGCTTCAGAATGGCGTTAGACGGCGCAAAACTTTTTGACGCTAAACTGCGTTAGCGCAGTTTAGCGTCAAAAAGTATAAATATGGGCCTTAACATTCTGGACCTGCCCCAGTCTCTGATCTTTCACATCCACTTATATGTAGTTGACATGTAGCGTATCCTATGCATAGCATTGTTATGGCACAATATGGATGTTGGCATTGGTAATGTGTACAGCTGATGCTGAGGAATGTGTGGAGATTGGATTGCCCTGACAGTCGTAGCAGTGCCCTATTTCTTCCTCTTACTGTGCAGGTGTATGTCAGTGACCAGTTACATGTGTCCTCCCCCTCAATGCTGTTTTCTGAGCAGTATGATATTTGGGATGTTGCATTGTGACCCAGGCACAGGATGGACCCTGACATATGTAGCATGGGTGTGAACTTAGTGCTGTGTAGCTCCTTATGTGGCTCATGTTTGCGACAATTATGGGCATTCACATTTGGCAGGACTGGAGCCTTTGTCTTGTTTTAGGGGATTGTTGAAGTTGTCATCCTTAACCCTCTAATTTAGGTGTGTATGATCCATGGGGATGTTACTGCCATTGGCTACTTGAGCTGCACACAGAGCGGAGGTGGTAGTGGCAACTGTTGTCACTGTTACATTCCAGTTGTCGGTATGACTAGAGGTTGTTAATTGGGCCCCAGTATTGTAGAGGGTATAGTGGCTGACGTGTGCCAGGATGACAGTTTGACGTTGTGCCCTTCCCTTCTGGCGAGGCTTTACCTTTGCTCCATCGTTGGCATGGCAGCATGCCCCCATGGGACTGTTGTTGGTGTAGTGTTATGGTGTGCCCCAGCTTCTCTCTGTGCAGGCCATGCCCCCATGCCATACCCCTTTACCCATGCCACTCCATGTATATGATGACTTCCATGCATTTTGTGGTCCGTATCCCCCCCCTGCTTACAGTTGACATTAGTGCATTATAATTCCCCATGCGACTTACCGTGCATGTGTGTTGTCTCCTGGTAGTTTGAGCTGTCCTGTCCTTGAATCCCTGTGACGATCTCCTCAGGGATGATGGCTGCGACCATCTCCTTCATGTGGTCCAGGGCCTCCTGGTGTGCTGGACTCCCACCTCCAGTCTGCAGAGCTGCCTTCCCGTTCCTGGCCATCTTTTCCTTGGTCCTGCGCTTGCAGTCATGCCAGCGTTTCTTGCACTCGATGACTGTTCTGCGTACTTCTGCCACACTGTTAATCTTGACAACAATGTGTTGCCATATTGCCTCTCTCCTACTGATTGGCAACTTTGAGGTGACAAACAGTTGGTGCTGGTGGTCCGTCACCTCTTTAACCAGAATTTACTGTTCCTCAGCACTGAAGCAACACTTTCTTTTCCTCTTAAAAGTGTCCTGGTTCTTGTGTGGGTCCTCCTGACTGGTTCCTGGTCTGTTGTCATCTTCCTGAGGTCTGTACAGGCATCTGGGATACATTTCGGCTCACCTCTGCTGAAATGGCTGTGTTCGCTGGGAATTTTGATGATATTGCGTAAAAAAACGCCACAAATCTGGTTTGCGGTGTCATAAATCGACCCACAGTCATTTTCGACGCGTTAACATCATTTTGCTTTACGACTTGACGCTGCGGTGTGCGTAAAAAAAATGACTTACACCTGTGGTTTGCGCCGCCGTGCGTCAAAGTAGAAATTTGACACCCGCACGGCGCACCGAAATGGAGTTAGCCGGCGGTAATATTTTTGATGCAAAACTGCGCCGGCGCAGTTTTGCGTCAAAAAATATAAATATGTGCCTAAACTTCAATAACACATCAATAACACCCAATCAAACACCATTCCAATCAATACGTACTGTGTAAGGGGTGTGGAATTTTATTTGCTGCAGGTCAAACACCATGACACACATAGCATTATGATGACTACAATAAAGGTCACATGCAATCATTGAGGACCGTTCCAATATCTCACATCACTACTGCTCTCACATTGCCCACTACCAAGAGGCAAGTGGACTGTGCGAAGAACACATCTTGATGGGACAGTATGGAAAGTGCAGATTCCTCCACATACGCATTGTGACAAATTAACACACACACAACAGATGTACTGCCATACGGACCTTCTGAGACTCAAAACGACAACCTCACAACCAAGTTAGCCAGCTGAACTAGACCATGTGCAGTAGTCTAGGTAGACGTTACAACCTGAGTCAACTTGCCAAGGGCAGAGAAATAGGTCTGCAGTGAACTTGTCACACATATGAAATTAGTGTACAGTCAAATGTTAACACGTCAGTGATCACAACGTACGGAGAAGTTTGGCTAATTGTCACCTTGCAAAATGTAAGTGTCTCACTGATGGTTAAATTAACCTATTGCATATGTCAAAATGTATGGGATGTCCAGGGTACATAGATGCAAACGTGTTACCACCACTGGTGATTTGATTCTGTGTATGGAACGATCATCTCACCCCCAGTGAAGACACGGGGACACCTGTATCACAAGTCACAATGCAAGGGAGTACACACTGTACTGCAACTCTCAAAATACACTGCTGACATCCAGTCAGCAGCCAAACACTCGTTCAGCCAAGGAAACAACCCGATGCTGATGGTACATCCTAGAAGCCTAGGAATCGACACAATAACACAAACTCAAATGAGTCACAGACAACACAAGAGAACTACTGCCATGCAAGGTGATATTAATGGGGCAAGCTACATCAACATGATCTCAATCATTTTCTCTTTCAGCTGATCAGGGGTATGGGATCCAGCCATGGATTATGACCCCATTTGCCAACCCAAGCACTGCAGCAGAGCCTGCCTATAATGAGGCACATAGGAGGACACGCACCATAGTCGAGAGGACCTTTGGCATCCTGAAGTCAAGATTCAGGTGCCTCAACATCACTGGAGGCAACCTCCTATACTCACCAGAAATGGTCTGCAAGATCATTTTAACCTGTGCCATCCTGCACAACATTTGTATACGAAGGAACATTCCCCTATTAGAACCAGAGCCACAAATGCCTGAAGAGGAGGAAGAGGAGGATGCTGGCCATCAACATGAGGGGGACCAACCAAACACAGTTGCAGGATTGGGTAGGTGCCAACATATTGTCAACAATTTCTTTTGACTCAACTCACCATCACTACTGTTTTAACATATGTCAATAAACACCTATAATAATCACCATATCATGGTCTGGGTAATCATTTTTGCTTACCTTTATCTCTAGCAGAATAAGAGTGTAGCCTCATGGAGCATTGCTGACATACCGATCAGGACACAGAAATTTTCCAAAGCAATTGTGATGCGTATGAATCAACAGTCACATTCACACACACACTGTAAATGACATATATCCTGTACATTTCACCTTTGAAGGGCAATAGCAGAGGACCACACCTATTTCACACATACATGTTGGCATCATGGTTCATTGCAGCATATGGCACACACCTAAGACACCATCAGTCAATAATGGAACAAAAAGCATCATACAAGAGGCAATGGATGTGGAATTGCATTAGTAACAGTGATGTATGACCAGACCCTTGACAGCAGTAACTGTTACATCACCTATCTTTTCAAGGACTATGTGTGACTAGAATTCCATATAAGCAGAAAATAGATAGCACAAGTGCCACAGCTATGACAAGCATTGCACACATGACATTCCATGTACATGTCAGCCCATGTCCGAAGTCCAGACACACCCATGTTCCCGGTCTCGCCCCACCCGTCTTAAGAGGTCCCTGGAACGGTAATATGTGTACCCAGATAATCCCTCCTCTACACAAACCCAGACTCACAATGTTAATCCAGTGTGTTTCACCCTTTAGTATGGTGGTGCATGCTCTGAGGGCTGTCTGCCTTCACCCTGCAGTGGAAGCCAAGAAGAAATCTCCTGTGGGTCGACAGAATCTTCCCCCTGCCAACGCAGGCACCAAACTTCTGCATCACCGGTCCTCTGGGTCCCCTCTCATCCTGGAGGCCAGGTGTTGTGGCAACTCCCTCACTGCAGTGGTGAGGTCCCTTCACACACTGTTGGAGTCCTTGCAGTAGTGATTGTTGTGAAGGGCTGGGGAATAGCCTCCCCCAGCCTCTGGAAATGCTTTGATGGGCACAGATGGTGCCCTCTCTGCATAAGCCAGTCTACACCGGTTCAGGGATCCCCCAGCCCTGCTCTGGTGCGAAACTGGACAAAGGAAAGGGGAGTGACCACTCCCCTGACCAGCACCTCCCAGGGGAGGTGCCCAGAGCTCCTCCAGTGTGTCCCAGACCTCTGCCATCTTGGATACAGAGGTGTTGGGGCACAATGGATCGCTCTGAGTGGCCAGAGCCAACAGGTGACGTCAGAGACCCTTCCTTATAGGTGCTTACCTTTCTCAGTAGCCAATCCTCCTTTCTGGGCTATTTAGGGTCTCTCCTCTGGGCTATTCCTCAGATAACGAATGCAAGAGCTCACCAGAGTTCCTCTGCACTTCCCTCTTTGACTTCTGCCAAGGATCGACCGCTGACTGCTCCAGTACACCTGCAAAACCGCAACAAAGTAGCAAGACGACTGCCAGCATCCTGCTGGCTTTCTCGACTGTTTCCTGGTGGTGCATGCTCTGAGGGCTGTCTGCCTTCACCCTGCACTGGAAGCCAAGAAGAAATCTCTAGTGGGTCGACGGAATCTTCCCCCTGCCAACACAGGCACCAAACGTCTGTATCACCGGTCCTCTGGGTCCCCTCTCATCCTGACGAGCATGGTCCCTGGAACACAGGAGCTGGGTCCAAGTGACTCCCACAGTCCAGTGGCCCTTCTGTCCAAATTTGGTGGAGGTAAGTCCTTGCCTCCCCACGCCAGACAGTAATCCTGTGTACTGCGTGGCCTGCAGCTGCTTGGGCTTCTGTGCACTTTTCCAAGACTTCATTTGTGCACAGCCTAGCCTGGGTCCCCAGCACTCCATCCTGCATTGCCCAACTCGCTGAGTTGGACTCCGACGTCGTGGGACCCTCCTTTGTGACCCTTCCTTTACAGGTCCTCAGGTCCAGGAATCCACCTTCAGTGTTTTGCTGGCAGTTGTGGTTCTTTCAGAATCCCCTATCTCGACTATGCTGTCTTTCTGGGGTAGTAGGGTAACTTTACTCCTACTTTTCAGGGTCTTGGGTTGGGTATTTTGGACACCCTTACTGTTTTCTCACAGTCCCTGCGACCCTCTACAACCGACCATAAGCCTGGGGTCCATCCGTGATTCGCATTCTACTTTTGGAGTATATGGTTTGTGTTGCCCCTAGGTCTATTTCTACCTATTGCATCCTATTGTGATTCTACATTGTTTGCACTACTTTTCTTACTTTTACTTACTTGACTTTGGTTTGTGTACATATAATTTGTGTATATTACTTACCTCCTAAGTGAGGGTATCATCTGAGATACTTTTGGCACATTGTCACTAAAAGAAAGTACCTTTTTTTTTAGTAACTATGAGTATTGTCTTTCTTATGATATAGTACCTATATGATATAAGTGGTATTGTATGAGCTTTGCATGTCTCCTAGTTCATCCTTGGCTGCTCTGCTATAGGCACCTCTATCAACCTCAGCTACTAGAACACTACTACACTCTACTAATAAGGGATAACTGGACCTGGCATAAGCTGTAAGTACCATTGGTACCCACTACAAGCCAGGCCAGCCTCCTACATTGGTGGCAGCGATGGGATTCGAACCCCCGCCTCCGAAGAGACTGGAGACAGTTTACCTGTCAAAAGTAAAATGTATAGACAGCCTGACCATGTTAGAGACTGTATCAAACAAGAGGCACAAAAAATGTTGGACCTTGGGGTGATTGAACCCTCAGAACGCCCTTGGGCCATCCCAGTGGTGCTTGTCCCCAAACCTCATAGTAAAGAAGGAAAGAAGGAAATGCGGTTTTCTGTGGACTATAGGGGTCTCAAAAAAGTAACAAAAACTGTTGCTCACCCTATACCCAGGGCAGATGAGCTAATAGGTGCACTGGCTTCTGCCAAATATCTAAGCACTTTTGATTTAACTGCAGGTTATTGGCAGATTAAGTTATCAGAAGATGCAAAACCAAAGACAGCATTTTCAACCATTGGGGGGCATTAGCAATTCACAGTTTTGCCCTTCAGATTGAAAAATGCACCTTCCACTTTTCAGAGGTTGGTGAACACAGTCCTCCAATGATTGGAAGCCTTTAGTGCAGCATATCTAGATGATATTGCTGTCTTTAGCTCCACCCTGGATGATCACCTGGTCCACCTGTAGAAAGTTTTGGAGGCCCTGCAAAGGCAGGCCTCACTATCAAGGCCTCAAAGTGCTAGATAGGGCAGGAGAAAATGGTTTATCTGGGTCACCTGGTAGGTGGAGAACAGATTGCACCACTGCAGGGAACGATCCAAACCATTATGGAATGGACTCCCCCCACAACTCAAACCCAAGTGAGAGCCGTTCTAGGCCTCACTGGGTACTGCAGGAGGATCATCAGGAATTATGGCACCATAGCTGCCCCTCTTAATGACCTCACATCAAAGAAAATGCCTAAAACGGTATTATGGACAGCTAACTGTCAAAAGGCTTTTGATGAGCTCAAACAGGCCATGTGCTCTGCACCAGTCCTCAAGAGCGATTGTTACTCCAAAAAAAACATAGTACAAACTGATGCTTCTGAATTAGGGGTAAGGTCAGTTCTATCAGAGCTAAACACAGAGGGCCAGAATCAACCTGTAGCTTTTATCAGCAGGAGGTTGACCCCTAGAGAAAAGTGTTGGTCTGCCATAGAGAGGAAGGCCTTTGCTGTGGTCTTGGCCTTGAAAAAGTTGTGACCATACCTCGTTGGGACTCACTTTATTATTCAAACAGACCACAAACCTCTATAATGGCTTAAGCAAATGAAAGGTGAAAACCCTAAATTGTTGAGGTGGTCCATCTTACTACAGGGAATAGACTATACAGTGGAACATAGACCTGGAAGTACCCACTCCAATGCAGATGGACTCTCCAGATATTTCCACTTAGACAATGAAGGCTCATCTGGGCAAGGTTAGCCTTATTGTCCCTCATTTGGGGGGTTGGGGGGATGTGTAGGAAAGTACCATCTTTCTACCCCTAATTGTACATGTATGTCAGTATGTTTTTGCCTGTCTCACTGGGATCCTGCTAGGCAGGATACCGGTTCTCATAGTTTGTGGCCTAAATGTGTATACCTGTGTAGAGCCTAACTGTGACACTGAGGCTCTGCTAATCAGAACCTCAGGGCTCATGCTCTATCTGCCTTTAAATTTGTCACTATAGGCTAGTGAGTACATTTACCAATTTCAATTGGCATACTGGACCCCCTTCATAAGTCCCTGATATATGGTACCTAGGTACCCAGTGCATTGGGTTCCAGGAGATCCATATGGGCTGCAGCATTTCTATTTCCACCCATAGGGAGCTCAGACATACCTTTTAACAGGACTGGCATTGCAGCACTATTTACTGCACTTAAGTAACTTATAAGTCACCTATATGTCTAACCTTCACTTGCTGAAGGTTAGGTGCAAAGTTACTACATGTGAGGGCACCCTTGCACTAGTAAAGGTGACCCCCATAGTTCAGGGCCATTTCCCGGGACTTTGTGAGTGCGGGGTGGAGGCACTCAGGAGGCCTCTGAGTGGCCAGTGCCAGCAGGTGACGTCAGAGACCCCTCCTGATAGGTGCATACCTGACTAGGTAGCCAATCCTCCTCTAACAGCTATTTAGGGTCTCTCCTGTGGGCTTTTCCTCAAATTACAACTTGCAAGAGTCCAGCAGGACTCCTCTGCATTTCTCTCTTCTACTTCTGCCAAGGATCGACCGCTGACTGCTCCAGGACGCCTCCAAAACTGCAACAAAGTAGCCAGAAGGCTACCAGCGACATTGTAGTGCCTAATCCTGCTGGCCTTCTCAACTGTTTCCTGCTGGTACATGCTCTAGGGGCTGCCTGCCTTCACCCTGCACTGGAAGCCATGAAGAAATCTCCTGTGGGTCGACAGAATCTTCCCCCTGCTCCAGCAGGCACCAAACTTCAGCTTCACCGGTACTCTTGGTCTCCCCTCTTCCTGACGAGCGTGGCCCCTGTGACACCGGTGGTAGACCCAAGTGACCCAGGCTGTCCAGTGGTCCAACTGTCTGAATTTGGAGGAGGTAAGTCCTTGCCTCCCCTCCCCAGACAGCAATCCTGTGCACAGTGTGATCTGTAGCTACAAGGACTTCTGTGCACATTTCCAAGAAATCCTGCATGCACAGCTGAGTCTAGGTCCCCAGCACTCCGTCCTGGGATGCTCAGCTCCCTGAGTTGACCTCTGGTGTTGTGGGACCTCTCTTTGCAGTGTTGAGATGACCACCGTGTTTAGTCTTCTTGAACCCGTGTTCAAGAACTTCTGCAGGTGCTTCCCTCTTTCCAGTGGGCTCTCTACATTGCTTAGGGCTCTCTCTGTCACCTCACCTGAGTGGCAACATCCTGGTCCTTCCTGTGCCCGGGCAGCAACCTTTTTCTCCAACTGCGACTCTTGCAGGTAGCAAGGCTTGTTTGCAGTATTTTGCCAAGGAAAAACTCTGCATCCTCTAGCACGCCGTGGGACATCTTTTGCACAAAGAAGAACCTCCTACCTCCTTTCGTTGTTGCAAAACCTGCATCTTCTTCCAACCAGAGGCAGCCATTTTGCACCTTCAACCGGGGTTTAGTGGGCTCCTGTCCCCTCTGGACACTTTAGCGACTCTTGGACTCGGTCCCACTTCCTTTGCAGGTCTTCAGGTCCAGGAATCTATCTTCAGTGCTTTGCAGTCTGTTGTGGTCCTAGCAAAATCTTTTATCACAACTTTAGTGGGTTTCTGGAGAAATAGTAGTACTTTACTCCTACTTTCCAGGGTCTTGGGGTGGGGTATCTTGGATATCCTTAGTGTTTTCTCACACTCCCAGCAACCCCCTACATACTACACTTGCCTAGGGGTGCATTCGTGGTTCTCATTCCACTTTCTTAGTATATGGTTTGTGTTGCCCCTAGGCCTATTGCATCCTATTGTGTTTTACAGTGTTTACACTACTTTCTGACTGTTTTACGTACCTGATTTGGTTAGTTGTGTATATTTCATGTATGTTACTTACTGCCTAAGGGAGTATATCCTCTGAGATATGTTTGGCACATTGTCACTAAAATAAAGTACCTTTATTGTTAGTAAGTATGAGTATTGTCTTTCTTATGATATAGTACCTATATGATATAAGTGGTATTGCATGAGTTTTGCATGTCTCCTAGTTCAGCCTTGGCTGCTCTGCTATAACTACCTCTATCAGCCAAAGCTGCTAGAACACTACTACACTCTACTAATAAGGGATAACTGGACCTTGCATAAGTTGTAAGTACCATTGGTACCCACTACAAGCCAGGCCAGCCTCCTACAATCACTATCTTGTGGACTCAAATCTGATCTCTCCCCAAGGATTGGCATAGAAGGCAAACAAATGGGTCAGAAGAAGGGTGAGCAGAAAAGCTCATACAGGGGGTGCCAAAGACAGCAAAAAGAAAGATGGTGAAAAATCTCAGGACAAGCATGGGATAAAAGTAAACACAAAGATTCTTCTTCAAGTCCAAAACACTCCTCTGGCGGTGGGGATAAAACCTCTTCATCTTCTTCTCACTCTTCACACAATCAGAAAAAGCCTTGGTGCTATGTGTGTAGAGGTGAAGTCCATTGGCCAGGGGATAAGTCCTTCCCAGGTAAAGCCCCTGAGCTTACCACCACTAATACATCAAACTCAAGTGCCCCTAGCAGTAGTGGCAATAGTGGTGGGACTACTGGCAATAGTCAAACTACAGGTGTAGTTGGGTTCACTTTTGGGTCCAAAATAGAAACTGGGTTAGACAGTCCCAAGACAGTTGCGGTCACACCTGGTAGCATTGCCCTTGCCACATTGGCTGCTTGTCCTCTTAACATGGATAAGTACAGGCAGTCAATCTTAATAAACAGTGATGAGGCCCAAGCCTACAGGGACACAGGTGCCAGAATCACTCTGGTGTCACCTGCACACCTACGTGGACAGAGGTACCGGGTTACGAATGTCAATAACTCCACTCAGTCTCTCCCCTTAGCTGTAGTTCAACTTAGTTGTGGTGGAGTTACTGTCCCTAAGCAGGTGGTAGATTGCCTCTTAGGAAATGACCTACAGGCATCAGGTTGGGCTGAAGTAGAGTTTAGTACCCATGCATCCATGCTGGGTATCCCCAAGGAATAGCTTCCTCTCATTTCTGCTGAAATGAAAAAGCAAAGTAGAGAAAAAGGCCTGAACTCTCAGGATCTCTCTCCACCAACAGGTAAGAAGGGTATCAAAGTATCCCTTACACACCCTGCCACTAAGGATACAATTCTTGTGGTGGGAGAAACCTCTCCTGGGGTGGAACCTGTACCAAGGAGCTCTCAGCTATCACAGCTGGACTCCCAGAGGTAAAAGTACTTCTCTGTGGAACCACCAAAGCAGATGTGCAAAATTGCACTATTTTTGTAAATATGGAGCAATTCTCCAGCCCTACCAGAGAAACTTTAGTGCAGCAGTCCTGCACTGCCTCTAAACATTTAAGACAGCAGCCCTGTGTAAGTGTGGAGCTTATAGGACATCAGCACTGCCCTGCTCCAACTCAAGAGAAACAGCAACCCTGTTCTCTTTTGCAGTCATATGGACAAACTTTTTGCCCAGCTATGGCTTTCTTGAGACAGCATCCCTGTCTAGCATTCTCTTCATTTGACATAGACCCAGTGGACCAATCCCACTGCCCAACTTTAAAACATACTAATAGGAATTCTGCGAATTTACACTCACACTGTTTGTTAGGCAAAAATCTTTAAACAGGGTGGTTTACATCCCCACAGGGAGGTACCCATACAGTGGATGTTAAAGGGAGTCACCACTCTATTGCAGACCTACTCTCCGCTTATCACCACTTAGACAATAAAGTCCCAACTGGCCAAGTTTAGGCTTATTGTCCTTGGTTTGGGGGGGGTTATGTGAGAAAGTAGCCTCTTTCTAGCATGGTTGCCCCTACTTTTGGCCTGTTTGTGAGTGTGTGTCAGTGTGTTTTTGCAGTGTCACTGGGATCCTGCTAGCGAAGACACCAGTGCTCATAGTGAAAACCCTATGGGCCATATTTATACTTTTTGACGCAAAACTGCGTCAAACCTTTTACCACCGGCTAACGCCATTTATTTGCGCCGCTCAGGCGTCAGATTTATACTTTGACACACGGAGGCGCAAACCACAGGTGTGAGTCATTTTTTTTTACTCAAACCAATGCGTCGCGTCGTATAGAAAAATGACGTTAAAGTGGCGAAAAAGACTGTGAGCCGGTTTACGATGTTGCAAACCGGATATGCGCCTTTTTTGGACGCAATAGTGTCAAAAAGCGGAGCAAACACAGTAAAATGTGCTAAGGAGAGCCAAAATGGATCCCAGATGCTTGGACAGACCCCAGGAAGATGACAACTGAACAGGAACCAGCCAGGAGGACCCACACAAGACCAAGGAGAGGGAGAAGAAGAAAAGTGTCGCTTCAGTGCAGAGGAGAAGGAAATTCTGGTGAAAGAGGTGACAGAACACCAGCACCAACTTTTTTCACCCCAAAGTTGCCAATTAGTAGGAGAGAGGCAATATGGCAACAAATTGTTGACATGATAAACAATGTGGCAGAAGTACGGAGAACAGTCATCGATTGCAAGAAACGCTGGCATGACTGCAAGCGCAGGACCAAGGAAAAGATGGCCAGGAACAGGAAGGCAGCACTGCAGACTGGAGGTGGGAGTCCAGCACCGCAGGAGGCCCTGGACCACATGAAGGAGATGGTGGCAGCCGTCATCCCTGAGGAGATCGTCACAGGGATTCAAGGACAGGATAGCGCAGAGTACCAGGAGACAACACAGATGCAGGGTAAGTCGCATGGGGAATTAAAATGCACAAATGTTAACTGCAAGCGGGGGGCATACCTACTACACAATGCATGTAAGTCATGATATTCAGGGAGTGGCATGGGTAAAGGGGCACGGCACGGGGCATGGGCTGTTCAGAGGGAACCTGGGGCACAGTACTACACTACACCAACAACCTTTGCATTGGGGTATGCTGCCATGCCAAGGATGTTGGAAAGGTAAAGCCAGTCCAGGAGGGTAGGGTACAACATAAAACTCTCCTGCTGTCACACGACAGCTGATATTCTCTCTACATGAACTAGGGCTCAATTAACAGTCTCAGCCCATATCTGCAAGTGGAATTTAACATTGACAACTGTTGCCACTACCACCTCTGCTGTGTGTGCAGGTCAAGTAGCTAATGGCAGTAACATCCCCATGGATCAAACACACCAAAATTAGAGGGTTCAGGATCACAACGTTATCAATCCCCTGTAATCAATATAAATGTTCCAATCCTGTCAAATGTTAATGTCCATAGGAGCTACAAACATCAGCAATTGTCATAAACATTATGAGGTACACAGTACTAATGTCATACCCATGCTGCATATGTCAGGGTCCACCCTGTGCCTGAGTCACAATATCTCCAATGACACCATGCAACATCTCAAATTATAATTGTGATTTGTAAATGGAATTGCCAGGATGGAATGCAGTTGCTAATCATGAGTGGGTATCCTACTTTTGGACAAGTGATTTACAGATTTACATGTCTGTGTACTAAACTTGGATCATCACACCTAGGTACACATTTCATAACCCTGAGCCTGTGCCTCAGGAGGAGGGATGGAGAAGCAACAAATACTTTCAAACATCTAGGACACCCAGGAAGCTTTGGACAGCTGTACATGGGTTTGGGCAGTCTACCACATGTAAGGAAGATGTCCAACTAGGATACACCGAAACCTTGGCCAATCCCATCCACATTTATGTTTGTAAATGCTGACAATTGTCAACATCATTTAATACCACTAATACCTCAACAAGCAGATAGATGCAAGCCAGGCCAGATCTGGCCAGGAGCTGCATGCACACTTATGACATTGTACTCAAGTGCCACATACACGTAGCACAACATGTAGAGCTACATGCTGCTAGGAAGTCAAACATACAGTCGAACATGTCTATTAGTGAACAGGGAGGCTCAAGTCTGTGGGTAAGACTTTGGCATCCCTATTCTGTGAGATTCAGGGTCTGACTTGCTAACTAAATCATAAATTATGTCCTCTGCTAAATTTTCTTTATGAAAAAGTTAACAACAAATGTCACCCTATTCATATGGTCATGCCTACAGGGCTGCACTACAATCCCAAAATATTACTATATGCTAATGTTTGTCCAACTCAAAGATGGAAAAAAAGTGATACTCCACTCAAGTAACATATCCGATCATTTACCAGCACATCATACCTTGCAATGTGTCCAACAACAGGAGTCAATCACACAACAGCTGCAAACACAACACAGAACTGAAATATCAACACTTACTGGTTATGTCTGGGTCCGCAAATCGAGCCACCTCTCCGATTGTGTAGGGGGCAGGTCTACCTGTAAAGCATGGAAGGGAGAAATGTGCTCAATGTCTGTGCACTGTACAACACTTCCAAATAAAATTACTGTGTGTAACATTAAATCTGAAAGTCCAGCTTCTCAGGCATAATGATATTGCAACAGACATACCACTGCAAACATGTACAGACCCGGTCACTCCAGTGAGTGATACACACATATGTGCACACATGCAGTGGCCCTAACTATCATGTGTTGACAAACATGCTAAATCAATTGTTTTCAGACTCATTTATGGAGTGTACTCCTCTTATCATTTGAAGTAATGAGAGACATGCAAAGCCACTTTCCCGGAGCACTGCAATGCCAGTCACTCAGGTATTGTGGCTTGTGCATCAAGGGACAATCATTTACTGTGTGACGCACGTGTGGGTTGATTTAAGGTCATGATTTATCATGCTTTCTATAGTTGCTTACATGTAGGGCCTGTGTTGTGTCTAGGTTGCATATGCTACATTTACAGTGTACCCTGAGCCACATATGCCCCCTATGACACCATAATGGCAGGGATCCTGTGCATTAATTGGTGACAATTTGAGGCTAGCCATGGATTGACCAGTTTTAATATTTGGATACAACAAGGAGATATATATTGACAGTGTATATTGTAGTCATCCATGACAGACTGCATGGGCAAAGGTGTAGTCATTGCACCTGAAATGTGTCACTCATTGCCCTGTGTACCATTATGGGTTTTGGAAATCACAGTGAGCCACATTCATCATCTTACATTTGCCAAGTAGGTTGATCAGCGGCTATACAGCAAACTGACACTGTCATATTATTAACACATGGTTTAGCAAATGTGCCACTGTGTCAATCATGATGATGTAGGTTTCAATTTGTATGTTCCTTTGGAATGGCAGCAGTCACAGGAATGCTGGTCTTCTGATCTTAGCATACACCCATGTCTGTGATAGCCTCCATAATGGGAAGTTAGTTATTAAACATATGCTGCACTAGATCAGCAGGGGTGTGCCAAACTAAACTAGCAAAGTATTAGGGAACTTTATATGTATGATGGAATTGGACAGGGGTCCCTTGCACGACATCATGCACGTAATACATTGTGATCATGCATTCCCCAACGTCAGGTATCACATGATGATCCTATAACTTATGAGAAGTTCATGGCTATAGAGTAACACAGATGGCAAATGCATTAGCTCTTTTACAGCTATTGTGCCCAAGACCAATGTAAAACACACCGGTACAATGAAAAGAGGGCCATGGATAGTTTTTACCCCTCAATTTGCATAATTTGCTTAATT
Organism: Pleurodeles waltl; assembly: GCF_031143425.1. Taxonomy (NCBI): domain Eukaryota; kingdom Metazoa; phylum Chordata; class Amphibia; order Caudata; family Salamandridae; genus Pleurodeles; species Pleurodeles waltl. The sequence goes on from NC_090451.1 coordinate 553,147,165, forward strand.
GTATGTGCCACAGCTATGAAAAGTAGCACCAAACATTCAGATATAAACCTGTGAGCATTACTTTTGGCATCCATCCCTAATTTAATTGTGGCACAACTAAGTCAAACTATCAGCGTAAGATGTTACCTGAGGTTAGAAATAACTTGGTACATATGTGTCAGAATCCAGTTCAGACATTTATCAGAAATAATTGGGGGACACATTAATTCTTGAAAATATCTGGATTAAAAACCTGTCTTTCCTGGTATACTCACAGACCATGCCTAAAACATATGTTAGAGCCACGTTTGCGTCATCTATTGACGTGAAGGCAGCTCAAATTTACAGGCTCCAGTTGTGTTTTGTAACTCAGTGCACCTGTTGCGTCAACAAATGACGGTAATGTGTAGCAATTATTGTATAACTCACGGCAACTGTATGTTTAACTTGCATTCCACATGTCCAAAAACATTGCCTGCAGCTTATGAACAAATCTGCTACTGTCACTACAGAGCATTTAAATGTGCACATTACTCTGAATTGTACTCACCAACAGGGCCACCAATCACAATCCCCAGGCGGTCTAGTAGGTCTTGCTCCCTGGCAATATGGTCAGCCCAACAGTGCTTTAGCTGGTGGTCGTTGCGCGGTGTGTTGTATATGCATTGCAGATGGTACAGGACCTTTGTCCACCGGAGCCTCCTTGCCTCTGTGTGATACCCCTGTATCACCCGGCCACCTGCTTCTACCATCAATGGGAGGAAGTGGCACACCACCCAAATGAATACCCCCAGCTCCTCCTCTCCCATTCTACCGAGACGTGGCCTAACCAACATGCTTGAAAAAATGAAGGAATTAAGAGGTACAGAGGATAATGAAGAGAAAGGAGGAGAGGGAAATGAAAAGTAAATGACACTACAACATCCCAACTATCCCCAAACTAACACTACCTGCAACAGATTCTCAACAGTACAAAGACAAAATTAGACACCAGAAATGACAAAAATACACTTACACAGGATACCACAGACACTAAGAAAATACCAAAAGACAATATAAAGAGCACACAGGAGACAAATTCACAATTTTCACAGAGAGACAAGTCCAAACACAGCCACAAAGTCTAGAAAAATCACAGACTGCAAAGTGAAAGTGAAAGTACACCCACTGTACCAATTCTGTAAACAGGATATCCTATTACATTACTTCCTGCCTCAAATGCGGTGTGTTTTTATTATGATGCGTCAAAATATAATAACGCTTACAGTCTGTGCGTCATTTTTTGGGGCGCACATGCTTAGAAATTACCCGGAAACAATATTTTCAAATATTTTTCATAGTTAACCAATTTCATAGGGTACAGTGTGGGAATCACTGCTCAGGGCCAAAGGATGTATCATGGCAGTGAGTGTCATTTTTCTATGCATATGCAGCGTTTGTTGACGCATGTGCGTCAAAATTTATGTATTTTACTGGGTTTGGGTCATTTCTCTTATTTTAAAGTACATGACAGCTGTAACTATACAGAGCTAGGCTGTCTGCACCTACATTGTGCATTCCGGTGCATGGGCACATGTGGCAGATCACACTACTGCGGACCATGATCCTGTAGTTGTTGTACCGGATTTGCACTCTTCACTGATGCAATAGATCCCCAAACTTTTGGAATACAAAGTGGTATTATCCAGTTTGAGCAGGTTGTGCGTCAATAGTGGATAGCAAGGCTACGCAAATCAATAGAGTAACTCAATGCCTGTGTGTCAATGTGTGTGAATTAGCTCTTACAATTTTAGTTGTCCCACTTTGTGAATATCACAAGACATGTTTTCATAAATGTGCTTGTATGCATGTGTTGTCAATGTGGACAACCATCAGATGCTATTCAGTGTGAAAATGAGTAAGGAAATGTGTTTGTCATACACATAGCAACACATGCTGTGTGAACTTCCCAGAATTTTGGGACATAAGCATCTCCCATGACAAACCATGCACAGGATAGACAGAAGACGGCTGATCATGGCAATGTTCCAAGACTAAGCCATCACATGTCCTGGAATGTTGGATACCACTTGCTGGTCACTTGCTTGTATACTACCCATGAGTCAGGCATTTGAAAACGCTATTTGGGTACAGTGTTTGTGACACAGAGTCCCAAAACCAATCCACAAATGTAATGTTACTCCACAGTTTGAGTCGTATAAATGACCTATGTTTCTCCTGTGGCAGTGGAGGCCAAGCAGCACATGTTCACATATTTCCAGTGGTTAATTGCACAAAGGTGTCCAGTTCAAGTGTGTGGGACCACGTGTAGCCTGTGTCATTATTGGGGTCCATGTTGTCACAGTTACGTGCAGGTCTAGTCATGAGTCTGTGGAGCCATTTTCTGCATTTACAAAGTATCCTTCACAGCTGAATTGAACGAAAGCCAAAGAGAAATTGAGAACACACATGGTGATAGTCCAGCTATGGCACTGCATACGTTTTATGAGACTGGCAACAGGGCAACCTTGGTGTGCTCACAAAGTTAATGGATTAGGAATTTTAAACCAGCAGGTTTCCTCACAACATTTGTACACAGGGTGGCCTCTAAAATTCCCACTGCAGCCGGGAACATCAGTGCTTCTGTGCTGATTAATCTCACAGCAATTCACCACGCAAGCCCTATTAATATTTTGGGTCCGAGGTGAATCAGTGTGTGGACCATTAGGGTACAAACATGTGTTGACATTTCATGCACATTACCTAACGTTGTTTGTTGTGCTGGAGGCACCATACCCAATCCATGCATACAGCCATGGTACACTGTCACTATTTGTCACTGCATACATGAAACCCAGACAAGGGATGGGCCGTGATTAGGCTATTTGAAGACAAGTTTCCCCCATGATACGATAAGTAAACTGATTACGCTATACAAGTATTTGAGTATTCATTGTAGACCTACCTGACACAATACCCCAGGAGGAAAGTGAGAGCATGGAAAGCAACTATGAGACAAATGAAGCCCCAGGGAACCTTTATGGTAACGCAAAGACAGAAACCAGTCAGGCTAACAGGATGCAGGGTCAATCAGGAACAAGAATGAACAAGGCAAATACACAGTGAGCAGACTGAGACTGGTCAAAGCTGGAACAACACTGTGGAAAATGTAAACTGTTTTTGTCCTGTGTGCTGCAACGTTACACAATAACCCAAGGCCTGTGTTACACAAGTGATTTATACGGCAATGCATAACAGTGATATACATATAATGGCAGTTTCTATGCCGTTCCAGGCAGCAGCAAGGGCAGTGCATGTTCAAATGGCTGGTCTGCATGGAGGTGCTCACAGGCGTGTGCAGCTTCAGTCTCTCACAAGTACTGAAGGTGAGAATCAAGTTCAAAGGGCCAACAGTACATTTCACATGGGAAGCGATGGACAGGTGATTATAGGTCCTACAGACTACAAGGCAGTGCATTATCCAACCAGAAGTCCATGCAGACAGAGGAACAATGACTACGGCATAGCATACTAAAGAGGGAAGCACACTGGAGTCAGAATGTGAGTCTGGGTGTGTGTAGATGAGGGATTATCTGAGTACAAATAGTCCATTTCCAGGGCCCCCTTGAGAAGGGTGGAAGAGACAGAAATCATGGTAGTGGCAGGACTTATGACCTGGGATGGCATGTGCAGGAGATGTCTTGTGAGCAATGCTCGTTATACCTGGGACACTCGTGCTAGCCATTTGCTGCTTATATGGATTTCTTGTCACACATACTCCTTGCAAAGAAAGCTGATGTCATACTTACTGCTGGCAAGTGTCTGGTCATACATTCCTGTTACCAATGCAATAGCACTTCCAATGCCTCATGTATGAGGCATTGTGTTTCCTTAGTGAATGATTGTGTCTTTGTTGTGTGCCGTATGCTGTAATGAACCATGTTGCCAACATGTATGTGTGAAATAGCTGTGGTCCTCTGCTATTGCCCTTCAAATGTGAAATGGACATGATATATGTCATTTACAGTGTGTGTGAAGTTGGCTGTGCATTCATACCCAGTAAATGTGATGTGGATTTTTCAGTATCCTAATATGTATTTCTGCAATGCTCCATGAGGCTACACTCTGATTATGAATCTTAGGGATAATGTGATGCAAAAATTATTACTTAGAACATGATATAATGATTAGAATAGGTGTTTAATGACATATGGTAAGACAGTGGTGATGGTGACTATAGTTAAAAGAAGTTATGGACAATGTGTTGTCTCCTACGCAATCCTGCAACTGTATTTGGATGGTCCCCCTCATGTTGATGGACAACGTCCTCCTCTTCCTCCTCTTTAGACATTTGTGGGTCTGGTTCATAGAGGGAAATGTTCCTCCTTACAAAAATGTTGTGCAGGATGGCACAGGTCTAAATGATCTTGCAGCTGATGAGTATAGGAGGCAGCCTCCGGTGATGTCGAGGCATCTGAATCTTGACTTCAGGATGCCAAAAGTCCTCTCGATTATGGTGCGTGTCCTCCGATGTGCATCATTATCGGCACGCTCTGATGCTGTGCTTGGGTTTGCAATTGGGGTCATGATCCACGGCTAGATCCCATACCCCTGATCAGCTGAAAGAGAAAATGAGTGAGAACATTTTGATGTTGCTAGCAAATTGATTATCACTTTGCATGGCAGTTGTTCTCTTGTGTTGGCTGTGACTCATCTGTGTTTGTGTTATTGTGTGGACTCCTAGCCTTCTAGGATTTACCATCAGCATTGGGTTGTTTCATTGTCTGAACTGGTGTTTGGCTGATTGACCGGATGTCAGCGGTATTTTTGTAGAGTTGCAGTACAGTGTGTACTCCCTTGCATTATGTCATGTGAAAGAGGTGTCCATGTGTCTTAACTGGGGGTGACATGATACTTCCATACACAGAATCAATTCCACAGTGGTGGTAACACGGTTGCATCTACATGACCTGGAGATCGCATCCAATTTAACATATTCAATAGAATTTGTTAAACATCAGTGAGGCCCTTTGATTTGGCTAGGTGTCAATGTACAACACATCTTCATAAGTTGTCAGCACTGAGTTGTTGACAATTGACAATGCACAAATATCCCATGTATGACAAGTTCTCTGCAGACCTATTTCTTTGCCCTTGCCGAGTTGACTCATGTTCAAACGTGTACCTATACTACTGAACCTGGTCCAGTGCAGCTGGCTAACTTGGTTGTGAGGTTGACGTTTGAGAGTCAGAAGGTCCATATGCCTGTACATCTGTTGAGTATATGTATAATTGTCTCAAACTAAATATGCACTTTCAATGTTGTCACATCAATATGTGTTCTTAGCACAGTCCACTTGCTTATTGGTAGTGGGCAATGTCAGAGCAGGAGTGATGTGAGATATTGGTACTGCCTCAATGATTTCAGGTCACCTTCATTGTAGTCATCATCATCATGCTATGTGTCTCATGAGCAAAACACATTGCACACCCCTTAAACAGTACTTATTGCTTTGAAGGGTGTTTGAGTGTTATTGAAGTGATATTGAGATATTAATCTCCCAAGTTTTACTGCCAGTTAAGCCATGTCATTGTCTTTGTGTTGTTTTAAATTGTTCCCTTGTGTCTGTGGAGTGGCATCTGTTGTTATTTGGATCTGTCATTTGTCCATAGGTGTGCATCCCATTGGGTCAGGAACTCAAACATGACTAGCAGTGTCACAACCTTAGTGTTTTCCTGGCCATGTGTCAATGTAGTGGTGTATGTGTTGTGTGTCCTACAGGGTTGCTGTGCTGTGTGTATATAGCTGGGTTTCTGTACTTAACAACAAGTAGGCCATTTCCATATTGTCCATCCTGGAAGTGTTGATTGATGGTGCAGTGGCAGAAGATGAATGAATCATGTACAGGATACTTTGCCACGATGTTGGTGATCAATCCCCGGTGATCGACAATGGCAGAGGGTTTAACACCCTCCTTCCAAAGGAAATGCATTGTTCTGCCTTCCTGGGACTGAGCTGCTCAGACCCCAGGAGGGCAGAAACCTGTCTGTGAGGAGGCAGCAGCTGTAGCTGCAGTGCAAGCCTCAGAGATCTGGTTTGGCAGTATTGGTGGTCCATGGTTGTGCCCCCGGGATGCATGGGATTGGCCCCCCAATACCAGATTTGGAATGGGGGCGCAATTCCATGATCTTAGACTCCTCATATGGCCATATTCGGAGTTACCATTGTGAAGCTACATATAGGTAATGAGGTGTAATGGCGTCCTCACACTCACGAAGTCTGAGGAATTGGCCCTGGACAGAGTGGGGGCACCTTTGCTAGTGCAAGGATGCCTTCACACTTAATAACTTTGCACCTAGCCTTCAGTAAATGAAGGTTAGGCATATAAGTGACTTACAAGTTACTTAAGTGCAGTGAAAATGGCTGTGATATAGTGTGCGCACTATTTTATGTAGGCTTCAGTGGCAGTCCTGTGAAAGGGTTTGTCACAGCTCCTTATGGGTGGCAAAAGAAATCCTGCAGCCCATAAGGATCTCCTGGAACCTCAATGCCCTGGGTACCTAAGTACCATATACTAGGGACTTATAAGGGGGGGGGTTCAGTGTGCCAGCTGGAATTGGTAAATTAAGTCAGTAGTCTACAGTGAAAAAGTTGGAAGCAGTGAGAGCATAAGCACTGAGATTCTGGTTAGCAGAGCCTCAGTGACACAGTTAAGCACTACTGACAACACACACATTAGGCCACAAACTATGAGCACTGGGGTCCTGACCAGCAGGATCCCAGTGAGACAGACAAAACACACTGACATATAGGGGCATATTTATACTCTGTCTGTGCCGAATGTGCGTCAAATATTTTGACGCACATTCGGTGCAAACCTTGCACCATATTTATACAATGACGCCCGCGAACGCCAAAATTCCACCATGGGTGTCATTTTCTGGATACGGGAAACCGCCTTGCGTTATTGGCATGCAAGGTAGGCGTTCCCGTCCAAAAAATGACTTAAACACCTGTGCGCCATATTTAGGAGGCCGAGTCGGAAAATGGCGCAAGGCCCGATTTGCGTAAAAAAAATAACGCCTGGGTCAGGGCAGGTGTTAAAATGGGGCAAACACACCAGTAATTAAGGAAAACACACAGAAGCAACATCAGAGCTCAAAAAGGAAGACATGGAGGTGGTTTCCATCCAGCATGCACGCAGACACAGAACATAGGACCAACAACAGCAGCTTCCACAACACCAGCAGGGACCCCAAAGGCAACGCAGAAGGCAGGAGAGTATATTCAGGACCAGGAAAACCCTTCTGGGACTCCGGCAACAAGACATCATCCAGAGGTACAGACTCAACTGGCAAGCCATTCAGCAGCTGTTGCGCAACATTGAGCCACAGTTGGCACCCAGCTTGCAGACACCCCACACCATTCCACCAGAAACCAAACTGCTAGCTGTCCTCCACATGTTGGCAAGTGGCTCTTTTCAAACCACAGGTGCTCTGGTTGCCGGGATCTCACAGCCCTCATTCTCTGCCTTCCTACCCAAGGTTTTGGATGCCATCATCTCCCTCACACCCCGCCACATCAGCTTCCCCAACACAGCAGAAGCAGCAGGAGACCAAACAAGGCTTCTATCAAATCAACGACTTCCCACACGTGCTTGATGCCATTGACTGCACACATGTACGCATTGTGCTACCTGCTGCAACCGAACAACTATACCGCAACAGGAAGCACACACACTCCATCAATGTGCAGGCCATTGTCGATCACCGGGGATTGATCACCAACATCGTGGCAAAGTATCCTGTACATGATTCATTCATCTTCTACCACAGCACCATCAATCAACACTTCCAGGATGGACGATATGGAAATGGTCTACTTGTTGGTAAGTACAGACACTCAGCTATATACACACAGCACGGCAACCCTGTAGGACACACAACACAGACACCACCACATTGACACATGGCCAGGAAAACACTAGGGCCCACATTTATACTTTTTTTAGCGTCGCATTTGCGTAATTTTTTGACGCAAAAGCAGCGCAAACTTGCAAAATACAAATGTATTTTGTAAGTTTGCGCCGTTTTTGCATCAAAAAGAGGCGCAAATGCGGCGCTAACAAAGTATAAATACGGGCCTATGGTTGTGACACTGCTAGTCATGTTTGAGTTCCTGACCCAATGGGATACACACCTATGGACAAATGGCAAATCCAAATAACAACAGATGCCACTCCACAGACACAAGGGAACAATTTAAAACAACACAATGCCAATGGCATGGCCTTAACTGGCAGTAAAACTTAGAAGATTAATATTTCAATATCACATCAATAACACTCAATCAAACACCCTTCCAAGCAATAAGTACTGTATAAGGGGTATGCAATGCGTTTTGCTCATGACACCCATAGCATGATGATGATGACTCTAATGAAGTGGACATGGAATCATTGAGGCTGTACCAATATCTCACATCACTCCTGCTCTGACATTGCCCACTAACAATAAGCAAGTGGACTGTGCTAAGAACACATATTGATGTGACAATATTGAAAGTGCACATTCCTACACATACGGTTTGAGACAATTACACATATTCACAACAGATGTACAGGCATATGGACCTTCTGACACTGTAAATGACAACCTCACAATCAAGTTAGCCAGCTGAATTGGAACAGGTTCAGTAGTATAGGTACATATTTGAACCTGAGTCGACTCGGCAAGGGCAAAGAAAAAGGTCTGCAGAGAACTTGTCACACATGGGATAATTGTGCATAGTCAATTGTCAACATGTCAGTGCTGACAACTTATGGAAATGTGTTGTACATTGTCACCTTGCCAGATCTAAGGGCCTCACTGATGTTTAACTAATTACATTGCATATGTTAAATTGGATGGGATGTCCAGGCCATATGGATGCAACCGTGTTACCGCCACTGTGGAACTGATTCTGTGTCTGGAAGTATCATGTCACCCCTAGACACAGGGACACTTTTTTCGCATGACTAATGCAAGGGAGTACACAATGTACTACAGCTCTACAAAAATACCGCTGACATCCGGTCAGTCAGCCAAACACCATTTAAGATAATGAAACAACCCAATACTGATGGTACATCCTAGAAGCCTGGGATTCCACACAATAACACAAACACTGATGAGTCACACAAGAGAACAACTGCCATGCAAAGAGATAATCATGGCGCAAGCAGCATCAACATTTTCTCACTCATTTTCTATTTCAGCTGATCAGGGGTATGGGATCCAGCCATGGATCATGACCCAATTTGCAAACCCAAGCACTGCAGCAGAGCGTGCCTATAATGAGGCACATCGGAGGACACGCACCATAGTCGAGAGGACCTTTGGCACCTAAAGTCAAGATTCAGGTGCCTCTACATCACCGGACGCAGCCTCCTATACTCACCAGAAATGGTCTGCAAAATCATTTTGACCTGTGCCATCCTGCACAACATATGTGTAAGGAGTAACGTTCCCCTATGTGACCCCGACCCACAAATGCCTGAAGAGGAGGAAGAGGAGGACGTTGTCCATCAACATGAGGGGGACCATCCAAACACAGCTGCAGGATTGCGTCTGAGACAACACATTGTGCAACATTTCTCTTAACTCTACTCACGATCACCACTGTCTTACCATATGTCAATAAACACCTATTCTAATCACTATATCATTTTTGGATCACATTATCTATAAGAATCATAATCAGAGTGTAGCCTCATGGAGCACTGCAGAAATACATATTAGGATCCTGAAAAATCCACATCACATTTGATGGGTATGAATGTACAGCCAACTTCACACACACTGTAAATGACATATATCATGTCCATTTCACATTTGAAGGGCAATAGCAGAGGACCACAGCTATTTCACACATACAAGTTGGCACCATGGTTCATTGCAGCATATGGCACACAACTAAGACACCATCATTCACTAGGGAAACAAATGCGTCATGCATGAGGCAGTGGATGTGTCATAGCATTGGTAACAAGAAGGTATGACCAGACCCTTGACAGCAGTAAGTGTGACATCAGCTATCTTTGCAAGGAGTATGTGTGACAAGAAATCCATGTAAGCAGCAAATGGATAGCATGAGTGCCCCAGGTATGAATAGCATTGCTCACAAGACATCCCCTGCACATGCCATCCCAGGTCATAAGTCCTGTCACTGACATGTTCTCAGTCTCACCCCACCCTTCTTCAGGGAGCCCTGGAAATGGTACATTTGTACCCAGATAATCCCTCATCTTCACACACCCAGACTCACATTCTGACTCCAGGGTGCTTCCCTCTTTAGTATGGTATGCCATTGTCATTGTTCTTCTGTCTGCAAGGACGTCTGGTCGAATAATGCACTGCCTTGTAGTCTGTAGGACCTGTAAGCACCTGTCCATTGCTTCCTATGTGAAAGGTACTGTTGGCCCTTTGAACTTGATTCTCACCTACAGGACTTGTGAGAGACTGAAGCTGCACACACCTGTGTGCACCTCCATGCAGACCAGCCATTTGAACATGCACTGCCCTTTCAGCTGCCTGGAACGGCATAGAAACTGCCATTATATTTATAACACTGTTATGCATTGCTGTATAAATCACCTAGGTAACACAGGCCTTGGATTATTGTGTTACGTTCCGTCACACAGGACAAATACAGTTTTCATTTTCCACAGTGTTGTTCCAGCTTTGACCAGTCTCAGTCTGCTCACTGTGTGTTTGCCTTGTTCATTTTTGTTCCTGATTGACCCTGCATCCTGTTAACCTGACTGGTTCCTGTTTTTGCGTCAACATAAAGGCTCCCTGTGGCTACATTTGTTTCATAGTTGCTTTCCATGCCCTCACCTACTCCTGGGGTATTGTGTCATGTAGGTCTACAATGGATACTCAAATACATTGTATAGCGTAATCAGTTTACTTATTGTATCATGGCGTGGAACTTGTCTTCAAATAGCCTAATGATGTCCCATCCCTTGTCTGGATTTCATGTATGCATGAGTGACAAATAGTGACAGTGCACCATGGCTGTATGCATGGATTGGGTATGGTGTCTCCAGCACAACAAACAACTTTAGATAATGTGCATGAAATGTCAACTCATGTTTGTACCCTGACAGTCCACACACTGATTCACATTTCCCCCAACATATTGATGGGGCTTGCGTGGGGAATAGCTGTGAGATTAATTAGCACAGAGGCACTGATGTTCCCGGCTGCAGTGGGAATTTTAGAGGCCACCCTATGTACAAATGTTGTGATGAAACCTGCCGGTTTAAAATTCCTGATCCATTAACTTTGTGAGCACACCAAGGTTGCCCTGTTGTCAGTCTCATAAAACGTATGCAGTGCCATAGCTGGACTATCGCCATGTGTTTTCTCAATTCCACTTCGGCTTTCCTTCAATTCAGCTGTGAAGGATACTTTGTAAATGCAGGAAATGGCTCCACAGACTCATGACTAGACCTGCACGTAACTGTGACAACATGGACCCCAATAATGACACAGGCTACACATGGCCCCACTTACTTGAACTGGCCACCTTTCTACAATAAACCACTGGAAATACGTGCACACGTGCTGCTTGGTATGCTGGTCCTCCACTGCCACAGGAGAAACCTAGGTCATTTATATGACTCAAACTATGGCGTGACATTACATTTGTGGATTGGTTTTGGGACTCGGTGTCACAAACACCATACCCACATAGCACTTTCCAATGCCTGACTCATGGGTAGTATACAAACAAGTGCCCAGGAAGTGGTATCCAACATCCCAGGACATGTGATGGCCTAGTCTTGGAACTTTGCCATGATCCACCGTCTTCTATCTATCCTGTGAATGGTTTGTCATTGGAGATGCTTATGTCCCAAAAAACCTGGGAAGTTCAAACAGCATTTGTTGCTACTTGTATGACAAACACATTTCCTTTCTCATTTCCACACCGAATAGCATCTGATGGTTGGCCACATTGAGAACACATGCATACAAGCACATACAAGAAAACGCGTCTTGTGATGTTCACACAGTGGGATAACTACATTAGTAAGAGCCAATTCACACACATTGACACACAGGCAATGAGTTACTGTATTGAGTTGCGTAGCCTTGCTATCCTCTATTGACGCACAACATGCCCAAACTGGGTAATACCAATTTGTATTCCACACGTTTGGCCATCTATTGCGTCAGTGAAGAGTGCAAATGCGGTACAACAACTAGAGGATCATAGTCTGCAGTAGTATGATCTGCCACATGTGCCCATTCACCGGAATGCACAATGTAGGTGCAAACAGCGTATCTCTGTATAGTCACACCTGTCATGTACTATTAAAATTGAGAAAGGACCCAAACCCAGTAAAAGACAGAAATGTTGACGCATACGCGTCAAAAAGACACACATGCGTAAAACATTGCTGCACATGCGTAAAAAAACGCAACTCACTGCCATGGTACATCCATTGGCCCTGAGCGATAATTTTCACACTGTACCCCATGAAATTGGCTAAGTATGAAAATTAATTGGAAATATGGATGCGGGGTAATTTCTAAGCATGTGAGTAAAAAAAAATGACGCACAGAGTGTAAGCGTTATAATATTTTGACGCATACGAATAAAAACGCACCGCATTTGAGGCAGGAAGTGATGTAATAGGATATCCTGTTTACAGAATTGGTACAGTGGGTGTACTTTCACTTTCAAATTGCAGTCTGTGATTTTTCTAGACTGTGTGGCTGTGTTTGGACTTGTCTCTCTGTGGATATTGTGAATTTGTCTCCTGTGTGGTCTTAAAATTGTCTTTTGGTGTTTCCTAAGTGTATGTGTTATCCTGTGTAAGTGTATTTTTGTCATTTCTGGTGTCTAATTTTGTCTTTGTATTGTTGGGAGTCTGTTGTGGGTAGTGTTAGTTTGGGGATAGTTGGGCTGTTTTACTGTTAATTAGTTTTCATTTCCCTCTCCTACTTTCCATTCATCATCCTCTGTACCCCTTTATTACTTCTTTTTTTTCAGGTATGTTGGGTAGGCCATGTCTTGGTAGGATGGGAGAGGAGGAGCTAGGGAGATTTATTTGGCTGGTGTGCCACTTCCTCCCATTAATGATTGAAGCAGGTGGCCAGGTGATACAGGACAATCACACAAGCAAGGAAGCTTCGTGGGCAAAGGTCCTGTATCATCTAAAAAGAATATACAACACACCGCGCAACGACCACCAGCTAAAACACCGTTAGGCTGACCATGTTGCCAGGGAGCAAGACCTGCTGGACCACCTGGGGACTGTGATTGGTGGCCCTATTGGTGAGTACAATTCAGAGTAATGTGCACATTTGAATACTCTGTAGTGACAGTAGCAGATTTGTTCATATACTGCAGGCAATGTTTTTGGACATGTGGAATGCAAGTTAAACATACAGTTGCCATGAGTTATACAATAATTCCTACACATTACCATCATTTGTTGACGCAACAGCTGCACTATCTTACAAAACACAACAGGAACCTGTAAATTAGTGCTGCCTTCATGTCAATCGATGATGCAAATGTGGCTCTAACATATGTTTTATGCATGGTCTGTGAGTGTACCAGGAAAGACATGTTTTGAATCCAGATATTTTCAAGAAATAATGTGTCCCCCAATTATTTCTGATACATGTCTGAACTGGATTCTGACACATACGTAACAAGTTATATCTGACCTCAGGTTATATCTTAGGCTTGGACTTGGTTGTGTCACAATTAAATTAGGGATGGATGCCAAAAGTAATGCACACGGGTTAATACCAAAATGTTTGGTGCAACTTACCAGAGCTGTGGCACATAAAATGAAGCAAATGATACAAATTGAGGGGTAACAACTATCCATGGCCATCTGTACATTGTACCTGTGTGTTTTACATTGGTCTTAGTCACAATAGCTGGCCCGAGCTAATGCATTTGCCATCTGTGTTTCTCTATTTCCATGTACTTCTCATAAGTTATGGGATCATCATGCGATACCTGACGTTGGGGAATGCATGATCACAATGGATTAAGTGCATGATGGCATGCAAAGGACCACTGACCAATTCCATTATACATATAAAGTTGACAAATACTTAGCTAGTTTAGTTTGGCACACCCATGCTGATCAAGTGCAGCATATGTTTAATAACTAACCTCCCAGTATGGAGGCTATCACTGACATGGGTGTATGCTAAGATCAGTAGACCAGCATTTCTGTGACTGCTGTCATTCCGTAGGTACATACAAATTGAAAACTACATCCTCATGATTGACACACTGGTACATTTGCCAAACCATGTATTAATAATATCGCAGTGTCAGTTTGCTATATATCCGCTGATCAACAAAATTGGCAAATGTAGGGTGATGAATGTGGCTCATCTGTGACTTCTGAAACCCATATTGGCTAAACAGGGCAATAAGAGGCACATTTCAGGTGCAATGACTATACCTGTGCCCATGCAGTCTGTCATGGATGAATACAATATACACTGTCAACATATATCTCCTTGTTGTATCCAAATATGAAAACTGGTCAATCCATGGCTAGCTTCAAACTGTCACCAAATAATGCACAGGATCCCTGCCATTATGGTGTCATAGGGGGCATATGTGGCTCAGGGTACCCTTTTAATGTAGCAAATGTAACCTAGAAACAACACAGGCCCTACATGTAAGGGACCATAGAAAGCATGATAAATCATGCCCTTAATTCAACCCACAGGCGCGTCACACAGTAAAGGATTGTCCTTTGATGCCCAAGCCACAATACCTGAGTGACTGGTATTTCAGTCCTCCAGGAAAGTGGCTTTGCATGTCTCTCATTGATACCCATGATGAGAGGAGTACACTTCATAAATGAGCTTGCAAACAAATGATGGAACATGTTTGCCGCCACATGATAGATAGGGCCACTGCATGTGTGCATATATGGAGTGCTCCTTATCTCGTATCAGAGCTTACAGAACATATCTGGAATGCACTTCTGAGTTCAAAGAAGACCTTTATTGTTGTTAATTCTTCCCCACCCACAATTTCGTGAGAGACGAATTAATAGATTTCAAGCACACGTTCAAATGAGTAAAAGTATTGCAGCAATGAAAACAAAATATATCACAGTACTTCTCAGTTGCAATGTACACAGCAGGTTATATATATAGTGCAAAGCAAAACAAATACTTCACCGTGTGAGAAACTATTTACAGCTTCATCTTTCTGGGGTCTGAAAGTTGATGACTCCGGTCAACTGCGAGAAAGAGATTATCTACCCAAATGGGAGACTGGCAACTGGCACCAAGTTCCAGCCCGAAGTCAAGCAGATTCTAATCTAAATCTCTGAAGCCCCGAGCCATCCTTACAAAAGCGTGCCCCCTCCTCTCAGACTCGGGAAAACTACGCAAGCCTTTGGAGACTGGCCAGATCTCCTAGACTTCTCCTCTTCCCAAGCCTGAGCAGAAAGGAAAACACCAAATGTACTATCTCTTATCAGGTCTAGTCTGGTGTGAAGAAAACATCTTGGTTCATCTTGTGGAAAAACATAGCTTGGAAAAATACAGCTTGGATTGTCAACTGCAATGTCTAACTCCACGTTAAAGGCAATAGGCAGCTAACCTAAATATCAAATGTAATGTCTAATGTCATGTCAAAGCCAATAGGCAGCTAAGCTGAATATCAAATGTAATGTCTAATATCATGTCAAAGCCAATAGGCAGCTGAGCTGAATACAAAATGCAATGTCTAATATCATGTCAAAGCCAAGAGGCAGCTGAGCTGAATACAAAATGCAATGTCTAATATCATGTCAAAGCCAATAGGCAGCTGAGCTGAATACAAAATGTAATGTCTAATATCATGTCAAAGCCAATAGGCAGCTAAACTGAATACAGCATGTCAAAGCCAATAGGCAGAATACAGAATGTAAATGCTAATGCAATGTCAAAGCCAATAGGTGGCTAAACTGAACAAAACATATAATGCAACTAATATGCGCAGTGGTGAAACACAAAGTCATTGGTCAAACAAAATTAATAGCATCACAGACATCCTCCTTACCTGTGGTGGACTGCCTAAACCCATGTACAGCTGCCCAAAGCTTCCTGGGTGTCCTAGATGTTGGAAAGTATCTGTTGCTTGCCCATCCCCCCCCCAGGCACAGGCGTAGGGTTATGAAATGTGTACATAGGACTGATGATCCACGTTTAGTACACAGACATGTAAATCTGTAAAACACCTGTCCAAAACTAGGATACCCACTCATGATTAGCAACTGCATTCGATCTTGGCAATTCCATTTACAAATCAAAGATTTTGTGGCCCTTAATTGTCATCCAGAAGTTAGTCATCAGTTGGCCTGCCACATGTGGAGGACTTGCAGCTTTTTGGACGTGACAAACGGCTGAACAATGATGCATAGGTCATTTAAGTTGTTACACATCTTTTAGAGCATTGCTGTGCTGTTTGATAGGACATGTGTAGGCTCCGTTGGCATGTACTTCCTCCGGGACAATCAGTTATCTGTATGATGATATGGCCTGTTTCTGGTACATTAGATGTATTGTCTGATTTACTTCTGGATCCATATCACACAATGAAGTACCTAATGTTTGGTTTTATATTTTTTTTAACAGCAGCCAATATGAATCTCAAACCAGATTCGGGAGTTTCAGCGACGGGTGATGCGTTACTGCCACATTCTGGATGTGTAGTCAGGGTTCCGCAACATGGCACAGCGTTATCGCTATGAAAGAGCCTCCGGAGTGTGGAGGGCATTTGCCCAAGGGGTCCCTTCGGTGTCCACCACAGCCACCACCGACAGCACCACCACTATCACCCAGGTAGCACCAGCCTTAGCAGGCACCTTTTCTGGACCGTCAAACTCCACTGCTCCAGGACCTATCACAGCTCCACCTGCACCTCCTCCTACACGCATGGCACCGACAAGGGGACATACATCTTCAACTGGTACCCAGACCACCCCTGCTGCAGTCATTGGCCCAGCAGATTTTCAGCGGATGCAACGTGACATTGACGGTATGCTGAGGAAAATGAACAGGCTGCAGCAGGAGGTGGCACAAGTGAATAGGAGGGTGCGTGCCATAAAGAAGACCCTGCGGAGGGTGAACTTGTAAACATTTTATCCTCGCCCATGATTCCCTCCCGTCCCTCCTCTTTTCTGGTTCTTTTCATTAGTGGGTTTAGGGGGCTTAGTGTTAGGTTAGACTAGGCTGTTAGTTTAATTAGTAGTAGTGGGTGGGGGGGTGGGTGTATGATACTTTTAATATCTGTTTGTTATTATGTGTGTGGGTGGGTGGGGGATGATGTTGGGGTTTTGGTGTTAAAAAAAAATACAAATATATATATATTTGTTTAGTATAAGATAGTATGTGTTTAGGTTAGTATATGTTGTCCTCCATGTGTCCCGTCTTATAAGGGGTATGGGGTTTGATGTTTAGATCGTTTTGTTAAATGTGATGAGTAAGTTTAGCCTTTGGTTAGTTAGGGACAGTTGTGGGTAATGTGTAGTTAGGATAGGTTAGGTTAGGTAAGGTGTTTCCCCAGGTTTTAACTTCCTTTTTTACTGTTAAATAAATATTTAGGTAATCCTTTACAGTATGTGTCACATGCTTGGGGATCAGGGCCTTTGCATGGGTGAATAGTGTTTCTTTAGTATTTCCATTTGTGTCCCATCCTGCAACCAAATCCCAATTGAGCTGTTACATTGGCAGCTACACCTGAGCTACTTTGCTAAGAATCTGCCATCCATTGCAGCCACCACTCGCGGTTATTATGGATCCCAAAGTGTTGTTAATATTTGATGTATGTTTTCTATCTCACATACTTTGGGACCAGATTTGGTATTGAGAACACTGTGTTAAGTCTTCCTGCAGCCTGATGTTCAAGTGAAGCATTGTAAGGTGAGTGGTAGTATGATCTCATGTAGTATGGTATACATAACTGACACCTATCATTTGTTACATTTTTCAGCCAGGTTACAGATTTGTACATACACTCATACACATCCATTCATGCAGTATGGTGTGTGTAAGGAAACATTTGGGTCAAATATTACATACGTAAATATTGGCTTGAAGAAAAAGTTGAAGGCAATAATTTTTGGCTTAGACATCCCTTGAGGAAACTTTATTCTGTCCAACACAGCATTATACTGTATAGTTTCTATTTCCCTCATAATTAACCCTCAGGTAGGGCAGATGATGGTACAATCCAGACCACAGTGCATAGTTATCAGCCAACATTCTTTCAGGGCAGTTGTATTGACATTCTATAATCATTGACCTGAGGTAAACATCACTGATCTCCATCACGGTTGATGTGTCACATTACACAGAGACAAAGGTGTTTTGTAAGTGCTATTTATTTTAAAGTGCTGTAGTGTTATATGTACATTGTCCATGATTGTGAGTCCATTAGTGTGACACCTACCATTGTGATCCTACACAAGCGCAAAAGGACATGTCATTGGACATGGTGGGGTGAAGTGTCAGACAGTGCAGAGTGACAGGATTTGCCAATGAGTTAGTGAGAGACAATCACAGGGCAGGGTGGCAAGATAAACAGTGGGATGGAGAACAGTGCTTGTGAGCAGTTGTTGCAAGACTGGCATGTTACAAACCACAGGACCTTGGTTATACATGGCCATGTGGCAGGGACTAGTGCTACCGGGTACTCGTAGGGGTGAAGGTGATCTGTTCCATGTCTTCATCTTCTGATGTGTGTGTTGTCTCCTCTGCCCTTGGTGGTGGTGGTTGTGAAGGGGCAACACACAACTCAGTGTTTGAAGACGTGGAGTCAGACATCCCGGTAGCTGCTAACTGTGGGGCTATTAAGGGCAGTACTGCCGCAAGGAGGAGCTGCTGGTTCTTAAGTATAGCAGCCACATCACTGTGGTAGGCAGCCAGGTCAGCCCTGAGGGGGTCAATATTGCATTCGTGCACGTGTTGACAGGATTGTTGTTGGAGGTGTTGTGTCAACTCTCTTACAGCTGTGCTGATTTCCTTCACACTTTTTTCAAGTTCATGCAAGATTGATGTTCGCCCTTGCATGGCTGCTACCTGTTCTGCAGTTGACATCATGCACAAACGCACCCCTCGCTGCCATATTTTCCATCCCCACCGCACCTCCTTGGCCAGCTCACGCAGTACTCCAAATACAGTTCTCTCAAAGCTGGTGCCAGTGTCGTCAGAGTCCTCAGCTGGGTTGGAGCTGGCAGATCGTACAATTGTGATGGTGGGTGGGTGCAAAACGAACTCCATATTTATACTTTGGTGCTAGACCCGTCTAGCGCCAAATTTATGGAGTTAAAGTAATTTTTGGGAAGTGGAAACCTACCTTGCCTTAATGAGAAGCAAGGTAGACGTTCCTATGCAAAAAATGACTCTATGGCCTTAACGTCATATTTATACTCCTGTGCAAAAATGGTGCACGGGAGGGAGGAGGGGTAAAAAAATGGTGCAAAGCTTGCTTTGCCCCGTTTTTTAACTCCTGGGTCAGGGCAGGTGTTAGGGGACCTGTGGGCCTATTTCCATGGTAGAACACTATGGAATAAGCCCACAGGTGCCCTCCCCCGGCCCCAGGGGCACCCCCACCCACACCAGAGTAACTGCAGAGGATGGGGGACCCCATCCCAGGTAAGTACAGATAAGTACAGGTAAGTATTGCGCTTTATTTTTTAAAGTGCCATGGGGTCCCTGAAATGGGCCCCCACACATCCACAGGGTGCAATGGCCATGCCCAGGGGACCCTTGTTCCCTGTGCCGGTCATTGGGGTTGTGGGCATGACTCCTGCCTTTTTTAAGGCAGGAGTCATGTGGCATGGAAGGTTTAGCACCATAAAATGACGCTAATATGGTTAGAGTAATTTTTTTTTTACTCTAACGTGCCTTAAAGTCATTTTTTGGTGCTAAACCCCCTTCTTCTATACCGCCAGCCCCACCCGAATAAAGCAATTTTTTTATTACTCTAGCCTACCCTTTGCACCGGCTTGCACAATTCAGTAAATATGGTGCCCGGCTGGTGCACAGAAATGGTGCAAGCCGGTGCTAAACTTTTTGGTGCAAAACTGAGTTAGTGCAGTTTTGCACCAAAAAGTATAAATAAGGGCCAATATTTTGTAAGTTTGCCCCACTTTTGCATCAAAAAATGACGTTAATGCGGCGCAAAAAAAGTATGGCCAATTTTTTTTACTCCAGCTAACGCCATTTCTTAGCGCTGCTCAGGCGTCAAATTTATACTTTGACGCACGGCGGCGCGAACCACTGGTGTGAGACATTTTTTTTTACTCAAACCAATGTGTCACGTTGTAAAGAAAAATGACGTTAACGCTGCAAAAATGACTTTGATCCGGTTTACGACGCTGCAAACCAGATAGGGGCCATTGCGTCAAAATGCAGCGCAAACACAGCAAAATGTGCAAAGGAGAGCCAAAGTGGATCCCAGAAGCTTTGAGAGACCCCAGGAAGATGACAACAAACCAGGAACCAGCCAGGAGGACACACACAAGGCCCAGGACAGGGAGAAGAAGAAAAGAATGTGTCGCTTTAGTGCAGAGGAGAAGGAAATTCTGGTTAAAGAGGTGACGGAACACCAGCACCAACGGTTTGTCACCTCAAAGTTGCCAATTAGTAGGACAGAGGCAATATGGCAACAAATTGTTGACAAGATCAACAGTGTGGCTGAAGTACGCAGAACAGTTATCGAGTGCAAGAAAAGCTGGCATGACTGCAAGCGCAGGACCAAGGAAAAGATGGCCAAGAACAGGAAGGCAGCACTGCAGACTGGAGGTGGGAGTCCAGTACACCAGGAGGCCCTGGACCACATGGAAGAGATGGTCGCAGGGATTCAAGGACAGGTCAGCGCACACTACCAGGAGACAACGCACATGCAGGGTAAGTCGCATGGGGAATTGAAATGCACTAATGTCAACTGCAACCGTGGGAGGGAATACCTACTACACATTGCATGTAAATCATCATATACATCGAGTGGCATGGGTAAAGGGGCACAGCATGGGGGCATGGCCTGACCAGACAGAAGCTGGGGCACACCATTACACTACACCAACAACAGTCCCATGGGGGCATGCTGTCATGCCAACAATGGAGCAAAGGGAAATCCACGCCAGGAGGGAAGGCCACAACGTCAAACTGACATCCCGGCACACGTCAGCCACCATACCCCCTACATTAACTAGGGCCCTATTAACAACCTCTAGCCATACCGACAACTGGAATGTAACTGCGACAACAGTTGCCACTACCACTTCCACTCTGTGTGCAGCACAAGTAGCCAATGGCAGTAACCTCCCCATGGATCATACACACCTAAATTAGGGGGTTGAGGATGACAACTTCAACAATCCCCTGAAAAAAGACAAAGGCCCCAGTACTGTCAAATGTCAATGCCAATAGTTGTTGCAAACATCAGCCAATTTCAACAACAAAGGAGCTACAAAGCACTAAGGACATACCCATGCTGCATAAGTCAGGGTCCATCTTGTGCCTGGGTCACAATGTAACATCCCAAATGTCATACTGCTCAGACAACAGAATTGAGGGGGGGCACATGTAACTGGTCACTGACATAAACCTGCACAGTCAGAGGAGGAAATAGGGCACTGCTACGACAATCAGGGCAATCCAATGTACCACACATTCTCCAACCTCAGCAGTACACATTACCAATCACAACATCCATATTGTGTCATAACATTGTTATGCATAGGATATGCTACATGTCAAATACATTTAAGTGGATGTGAAAGATCAGAGATTGGGGGAGGTCCAGATTGTTAAGTGTGCTGCCAGTGCCATCAGAACACCCACAGCCAGTGAAAGGTCTCACCATGAGAATGGATGTAGATGGAGGGTTGAGTAGGACAAGAAGGTGGCAATTCACTATTTGGCCAAAACCAACACCTAGAAGAGATGATGCCGACAAGTCTAATAACTTAATAACATACATGTGACATGCAGGTGGGCCATAGGCCTGGGAGAATGCCCATCTGAAGGACTGGAGCAATGAACACGAAACAAGATCACAATATGAATTCATCACAAGGCAGGCATGTCACATCACTCATGCCACAACACAGACACACTAATTGTAACCTGTTTCATTGCAGAGGAAGATGGATCTCCTGCAGATATGCCTGTCCCAGATTACCCTGATGACATGGATGACGAGCTGATAAACATTCCCCAGGAGACTATCCAAAAGGTCCTTGAAACCTACCAGGCCCCACCTTCAGTCACAAGGAGGAACACAGAACAAGCAGCATTGCAGAGGATCCACCCACCACCCCAATTGTAAGACCTGTCATCTCCAATACAGCTGAGGACTCAGACGACACAGGCACCAGCTTTGAGAGAACTGTAGTTGGGGTACAGCGGGAGCTGGCCAAGGAGGTGCGGGTGGGGATGCAAACTATGACAGCCAGCCTTGAGGGGGTGCTCTTGTGCATGATGTCATCTGCAGATCAGGCAGCAACTATGCAAGCGCTAACATCTATCTTGCAGGAACAACAAAAAAGTCTGAAGGAAATCAGCACAGCTGTAATACAGTTGACCCAACACCTACAACAGCAATCCTGTCAACGCGTGCACGAATGCAACATTAAACCCCTCGTGGCAACCTGGCTGCCTACCATTGTGATGCGGCTGCTATTCTTAATAATCAGCAGATGCTCCTTGCTGCAGTACTGCCCTTAAGACATTCACAGGTAGCAGTGACCGGGATGTCTGATTCCACGTCTTCTAACACTGAGGTGTGTGTTGCCCCTTCACAACCACCACCAACAAGGACAGAGGAGGCAACATACACATCAGAAGAAGAAGACATGGAATAGATCACATTCACACGGAAAAGTACCCGGAAGCACTAGTCCCTGCCACATGGCCAACTATTACCAAGGTCCTGAGCTTTGTACCATGCCAGTCTTACAACAACTCTACCTAATGACTGTTCTGCTTACCACTGTATATCTTGTCAGCCTGCCCAGTGATTGTCTCTCTCCTACTCATTGGCAAATCCTGTCCCTCTGCACTGTCTGAAACATCACCCCAGCATGTCAAAAGCATTTCCTTAACCCCTTGTGTAGAATCACAATGTAAGATGTCACTATAATGGACTCACAATCATGGACAATGTACATATAGCACTACAGCACTTTTCAATAAATAGCACTTACATAACAAATCTGTCTCTGGGTAATGTGACATATCAACTGTGCAGTAGATAACAGAAATGTGCCTACTGTCAAATTACGTAGCTTGTCAATACAACTGTCCTGATATTATGTAGTCAGATAAATCTGCACAGTGGCCATGATTGCATCATACTCTGCCCTTCCTGTGGGACATATCTGATGAACCGAGAAACCATACACCATCATGCTGTGTCGGACAGAATAATGCTTCCTCAAGGGATCTCTAAGTCATCAAATAGTGGCCGCAAAATGTTGTCACCATGCAATACTAACACAAATAAGATTGCACACAAATCTAAGCAAACACTACAAAAACTGCATGAATGAAGCTGTCTGAGTTTACATCCAAATAGGTAATCATGCTGAACTGTGTCACAAATGATCAATGTGAGTCATGAAGACACAAATACAAGAGTGCTTACGAGAACTCATCTGATAAGGGTGTCCTTGAACATCACACTGCAGTCAGACCTAAAACTGTTCCCCCAATACCAAGTCTGGAAGCACTGTTTGTGACGTAGAAAACATACTTATCGACAGAAACAGGTTGGGATCCATATTAACTGTCATTGGTGGTTGCAATGAATGGTGGAAACTTTGCAAGGTAGCTTTGGGGTAGCTGCCAATCTTACAGCTCAGTTGGACTTTGTTTGTAGCATAGGACACAAATGTAATAGAACAACATTCGTGTACACTAATTCCAAGGCCATGATCAAGTAGCATTTAACACATACTGTAAAGGATTAACTATATATTTATTAAATGCTAATCACAGATCAAGTAGCAGTTAACACATACTGTAAAGGATTAACTATATATTTATTAAATGCTAATCACAGAAGAGGAAACTGAGGGAAAAGTCTTACCTACCCTAATTTACCCTGACTACTCCTTACCCACAACTGTCCCTAACTAACCTAAGATAAACTTACTTAGGACATGTAACAAAACGTTCTAAACATCAACCCCACCCCCTTATGAGACGGGATACATGGAGGACAACACATACTAACCTAAACACATACTATACTATCCTAAACAAACATATATTTCTTTGTATTTCTTTTTTTTTTTATCAAACACACAAGAACCCCAACATAGACCCCCAACCACACACTTAATAAGTAAAAATATAAAGAATCAGGACCCCCCACCCACTAACACTAGCTAAACTAACAGGCTATACTAACCTAACACTAAGCCCACTAAGTATGAGAACAAGGAAAGAGGAGGGAGGGGAGGGAATCATGTCCATTGTCATAACAGTCTAGAGGTTGGCCCTCCAGAGGGTCCTCTTTATGGACTTCACACGCCTGTTAATGTGGCGAACATCCCGGCTCAGATTGCTTAACTTCCGCAACACATGGTCCATCTTCCGTTCCATTTCGTGGAATGCTGCAGGGTCAACTGATGGAGCTGGGGCAGTCTGGGTACCGGCGGAGGAGGTCTGTGCGTGTGTGGAGCCAAGGCCAGTGGACTGTCCTGCACCTGTTGCAATGCTGGGGCCTGGAAGTACGGCAGATGTAGGGACAACAGTCCCAGCTGTGGGTGGGGCCACCTGACTTGAAGTGGTGGTTATGCTGGTGGTGGCTGTGGTGGGCAAAGTGGGGCCACCCTGTGGGAAGGCCCTCCTTGCCCCGGAGGCCCGTTCATGGCGGTATCGATGGGCCATCCACCTGAACCCCGACTCTACCAGCAGGATGTGCTGGTATCTCATGCCTGCCGCTGGAACTCACGGACCTGGTCTGGAGTCATGTTTGCAGCTATGAATGCAAATGCAAATAATTTACATTAGGACCTGCATTGTGTGATATGGCACAAGAAGTCAATCAGACAATACATCTACTGTACTTGTAACAACTCATATCACAATACGGATCATTGAATGTCCCTGAGTAAGTACATGGCAAGCCAGCCTACAAAGGTCACATCACACATAGCACATCCAAAACCTACAAGATGGGAAACAACTGGCATTGACTTGCCATCTGAGTTCTGCCAGTTATCAGCTAACAATCATGCTGCATATCCTCCGCCAATACCTGGGCTACAGATGTCAGTGTACGGAATGCAAAACTAAAGCCACATGGTCTGCAAGTTGTAACAGGACTTGCCAGTATATTACCCATGTGCCATACCTGAGTGTGTATACTAGGTTCCGACCAAACAGTCACTTATTCACATGTATGTGTAACATACTGGTGGCATCAGTCCTAGGTACCCTATTCACAAACCCATGCCTGTGTTTGAGGGTGGGGGGTGGAGAAACATCTAACAATTCCAAACAACATGGACACCGAGGAGTGTATAGAAAACTCCATACGTGTTTGGCTCTACACACACACCACAGGTAAGGTCTATCAACATTTAGGAGTCTGCAAACCCTTGACCAATCATAGCGCCACACATGTTAGGAAATGCAGAGCTTGGTACACAACATATACTTCCAGTAAGGCATGACTTACACCAGACACAGAGTTGCAAGAACACCCATGATCATGATTAGCATGCACACCTAGGCCATTGCACTCAAGTTCCACATACATGTAGCACTACATGTGGAAGTACATGCTGCTAGGAAGTTATACCTACAGTTTAATAAGTACCTTGGTAAATAGGGAAGCAAAAGTCTATTGGAAAGCAATTTGCTGTACCAATCTGGGAGCATGTGGGTCTGACAGGCTGACTAAATCTGAGCTGACTTCCAGTGCGACTCTTGTTGATACAAGTGCCATCCACATGACTCACCCCAGTACTCATTGTGGGGCCTACAGGAATGACCTACAATCCCTAGATAATACGATAGGATACGCATTGGCCAACTCAAAACATTTGAGAAACTGAAATCCCACTCATGGAACAAGACAAATGATTGGCCAACGCATCACACCTTGCTATGCGTTCAACACACAGGAGTCCATCACACATAACCAGCAAACACAACACATAACAGACATATCAACACTTACTGGAGTGGTCGGGGTCCTCAAATGTAGCCACCTCTCCCACAGTGTAGGGTGCCGGTCCACCTGTAAGGCATGGAAGGAGGAAATGTGCTCAGAATCTGTGCACTGACCAACAATTTCAAAGACATATACAATGTGTAGGCTGAATAAGGAATCACAGCCATTCTGACATGATGATACTGCATCTGACATATCACGGCCAACATGTACATAGCATGGGTCTCCTGTGACAGTTACACACATATCTGCACACATGCAGTGGCCCTAACTATCACGTGGTGGCAAACATGCCCCGCCATCAGTGACCAGAAAAAAATATGGAGTGTAATCGTCTCCTCATGTGCATCCAAGAGAGACATCCAAAAACTGGTTACTTGAGGACTGCATTACCAGTCAAAAAGCCTATGTGGCCATGACACAGTTCATACACAAAGGTACAATGTACAGAGGGGCAGGGACTTTTGTAAGCCCTCATGTTGTTACAATTTCTTCATTTGATGTGGCCCTGTAATGGTGATTTGCACCAACCATGGAGATGTGAAGCCATGTGCATACCTTTGGACTGCCATCCCTAATTGGAATGTGGCACAACTCACTCCAAATACCAGTCTAAGATGTTGGCTGAGGGCACCTTACACCTTTTCACAATGTTTTCAAATCCTGATCTGACATGTATCCAAAAAGATGAAGGACCACAATAATCCCTAACATTCATAGAACTTCGGTGAACGCTTTCCTTCCACATTCACCAGACTCACATGAGACATATGTCTGGGCCACTTTGCTATCATCAATTGACGTGATGCCAGCACTCATTTTCTGTATCATGTAGTGATTCTAAAGTCAGTCTAGCTATTGCGTCAACAAAGTTAGCCAATATTTTAGTACATCTTTACTTCTCTGGCAAATGTGGCCTATATAGGCATGATTGGCTCCTATTTTGTTTCGTTGTCTGACACAAAGGCAGCACCAATTTACTTAATGGAAATGTATCCTGTAAGTTTGCAGAGCACGTGCTACCTGACAGCTAGCAATTGTGATCCCTTCCATAGTGCATCAATGACCCTGTATGTAGCATGTTAGCTGGCAGATATTGTACACTACAGAGCATTTAATCGTGCACATTTACATGATTAGTACTCACCAACAGTGCCACCAATCATGATTCCCAGGTGGTCAAAGAGACCCTGCTCCCTGGTGATGAGGTCAGCCCACCGGTGCTCCAGCTGGTGGACACTCCTGTGGCTGGCATGCACACGCTGCAGGTGATGCAACACCTTTCCCCACCGGATTCTGCGTGCCTCAGTGTGATACCCCTGTATCACCCTGCCCCCTGCCTGGCATGAAATGGCACACAAGCCACATGAAGCCCCCCAACTCCTCTTCACCCATCCTGCCAAGACGTGTCCTACCAGACATTGTGCAAATGAGAAGGGGAATAGGGGTTAAAGAAATAGAAGGGGGAAAAGGGGGAAAGAAGGGGTACAAAAACAGAAGAAAAGTAAACTTAACCACTAAAGGAGCCCAACTATCCCCAAACTAGCACTACCCACAACAGGGTCCCACAAACAACAAAAACACTAGAAAACTGGACAAATGTACACAAAACACCGTAGGACACTATACACCAACAATATTTATTTCACAAATTGACAATTGAGACAGCACACAGGACACCAAAGCACAAGATCAATGGACACCACTCTCATCACAGCAACACAGTCTAGAAAATTCACAGACTGCAAACTGAAAGTACACCCACTGTACATGATCTGTAAACAGGATATCCTATTACATCACTTGCTGAATAAAATGTCTGCCGTTTTTCACATTATGCGTCATATTTTTTCATGCATTCAGTTTGTGCGTCATCATTTTCGACGCACAGGAGTGAAAATTAGCCCGCATCCAAATAGTAGTAAATAGTCTGTACAATGATTTGGATGCGGCCTAATGTTCTCTCCTGTGCGTCACAAAATATGATGCAAAATCTGTATTGGTGGAAAGAAAATGACGCATAACACTAGCAACGTCAACATTTCAGTGCATGAACTGGTATTGGGCATTTTTTCAGTTTTTATGTTATGTTACATTTGGGACACATCAGAGATAGGCTGATGGCACCCACTATGGTGTTGATGGTGTATGTTCACATGTGTGACATCATACTGCAGCGGACCATGACCCGCTACTTCCTTCACAGTATTTTGACAGTTGGCTGACGCACTAGATGGCCATATTTGTGGCCTACATATATGTATTGCACAAATTGGGCATGTTTGGCATCAGGAGAGGATAACAATGTGACACACATATGTACAATACCTCAATGCCTATGGCTCAATGTGTGTGCTGTGGCAACTAATGTATTTGTTGACCAAGTGTGTGTGCATCACATGATGCATTATTGCACATATGCTTGTATAAATGTGAAGTCAATGTGTCCAAACCTTAGATGCAAGTCATTGTGGAACTGAGAGAGGACATTTGTGTTAGTCATACATGTAGCAACATCCGTTATGTGCACTTCAAGATTTAGGGTACCTCAGACACCACATATGACAAAGCATGCACCAGATAGATGGCAGACGCTTGTTCATGTCAATGGTCCACATTTTCAACATCCTATGTCCTAGATTTTTGGAAACTGCTTCCTAGGCACTTGTTGGTGAATCCCACAGTGAGTCAGACACATGCATTGAGGAAGTGGGTACCATGTAGTTGGCCCAGACAGCCAAAGGTGAACCACAAATGTATGATGACACCACAGTTGAGGTCATATAACTGAGCCACACCTCTCCAGTGGCTGTGGTGGACCAGCAGACGAGGCAGCACGTGTCCACATATTTCCAGTGATCAATTGCACATAGGTGTCTTGTTCATGTGTGTGGTCCAATGTTGAGCCTGTATATTTTTGGGGGTGCAAATTGTCACAGTTAGGTCCATGACTCATCATGAGTCAGTGGCAGCTATTCCTGTATCTACTGAGTATCCATTGTTGATCAATGTGAGTAAAGTAGATGTGGACATGAGAACCTACATGGGGATGGTCCCACCCTGTCACTGAAGACGTGTAATGAGACAGTCAACAGGGCAACCTTGGTGTGCTGAGTGAGATAATGTCTCAGGTGTCATATTCCGGCAGGTGTCATTACAACATTTGTACACAGGTTAGCCTCTGCAAATCCCACTGCATCTGGGAACATCATAGCCTCTGTGCTGATTATTCTCGCAGCTATTCACCACACACGGCCCATCAATATGGTGTGAGCAATGTAATTCTGTGTATGAACTGTCAGGGTCCTGACATGTGTGGATTTTTCATGGACATTATCAGAGGTTGCTGGTTCTGCTGTAGGTCCCGTACCCAATCCCTGCATACGGCCCTGGGACACTGTCATACTTTGTCATTCATGCATAAATGAGACCCAAACAAGGGATGGGCCATGAATTTTGCTTTTCACAGAGGATTTAACTCATATGGTACAGTTAAAAGGCAGATGATGCTATACAATGTATTTGTGTATGCACTGATGAAGCACATGCCCAAATACCCTCTGAGGAATGAGAAGTTTTCTAACGCAAGTGTGGTACATATGTAGCCACAGGGATGCTTTAGGGTAACGCACAGACAGATGCCAGTCAGGCTAACAGGATGCAGGGTGAATCAGGATCCAGCAGTTTAACAAGTTACATAATCAATGATCTGACTAAGACTGGTCGGAGGAAGAATAAGACAGTTGACATGTAAAACTGTGTATGTCCTGTGTTTTTGAAGGTGACAAATGAACCCACGGGCTGCGTTACACGGCCTAATTAGTAGCAATGCTTAACGGTGTATTTGACAAAAGGGCAACTCCTATGCTGTTCCAGGCATCAGCAGGGGCAGGGCTTGTTGAAATGGGTGGTGTGCATGGAGGTGATCACAGGTGTGGGCTGCATCAGTTTCTCACAAGTCCTGTAGGTGATATTTGCATTCTAATGGCCAACAGACATTTTCTCACGGGAAGCAATCTACAGGTGCTAACAGGGCTTGGAAACTAGAAGCCAGTGTATTAATTGACCTGACATCCGTGCAGTCAGATATTCTATGACAATGGTATACCATAGGAAAGGGTGTAGCATACTGGATTGCTATTGACAAGCTGTGTGTGTGGAGGAGGGAATATCGGGGTACACATCTTACTATTCCAGGGACCTCTTCAGACAGGTGGGTTGTGACCAGGTGCATGGGTGTGTCAGGAGTTAGGAAATGGGCTGACATGTCATGTGCGCAATGCTGCTCATATGTGTGGCACTTGTGCTGTCTATGTACTGCTTCTATGGAACTCTGGTCACAGATAGTCCTTGCAAATATTGGATCCAGTTGGACTTACTGCTGTCAAGGGTCTGGTCAGACATTCCTGTTACTGATGCAAAAGCACATCCACTGCCTCATGTATGAGGATTGTTTTCCCCTTATTGAGTGATGGTGTCTTAGTTGTGAGCCATATGCTGCGATGAACCATGTTTTCAACATGTATGTGTGAAATATGTGTGGTCCTCTGCTATTGTCCTTCAACGGTGAAATGTACAGGATATATATTAGGGAAGCAGATGTGGCGGGGTGTGAGTCCGATGACAGCATCCAGTACTTTGGGCAAAAAGGCAGAGAATGATGGCTGTGATATTCTGGCAACCAGGGCACCTGTTGTTTGAAAAGAGCCACTTGCCAGCATGTGAAGTACGGCAAGCAGCTTGGTTTCTGTTGGGATGATGCGGGGTGTCAGCAAAGTGCGTGCCAACTGCGGCTCAATGTTGGGCAGCAGCTGCTGAATGGCCTGCCAGTTCAACCTGTACCTCTGGATGATGTCATGTTCCCTGAGGCCATGAAGGGTTGTTCTGGGGCGGAATATCCTCTCCTGCCTTCTACACTGCCTTTGGGGTCCCTGCTGGTGTTGTGGTAGCTGCTGTTGTTGCTGCTGGGCTCAGCGTCTGCGTGCACGCTGGATAAGAATCACCTCCATGTCTCCCTTTTGCTGCTCTGCTGCTCTGCTGTTGCTTCTGTGTGTTCTGATTAAATACAGGTGTGTTTGCCCCATTTTAACGCCTGCCCTGACCCAGGTGTTAAATGTTGACGCAAATCGGGCTGTGCGTCATTTTCCGGCTCCGCCTCCCGGCCGTGTGTCATTTTTGCCCGAAAGCATAAATACGACGCACAGCCGTTTAAGTAATTTTTGGGACGAGAACGCCTACCTTGCATATGATTAACGCAAGGCGGGTTGCTGCATCCAAAAAATTACGCACACAGTGGAATTTTTACATCCGCGGGCATAAAAATTTAAATATGGGGCAAGGTTTGCGCTGACTGTGCGTAAAAAATTTTGACGCATATTCGGCGCAGACGGAGTATAAATATGCCCCTTAGTGTTAGGTTAGTATAGGATGTTAGTTTAGTTAGTGTTAGTGAGGGGGGCGGTGGGGGGTCCTGATTATTTCTACTGTTTCTTTTTGAGTGTGTGGGTGGGGGTCAATGTTGGGGTTCTTGTGTTTTGATAAAAAAAAATATATAAAAAAAAATATATATATATATATATGTATTTGTTTAGTATAGGATAGTATGTATTTAGGTTAGTATCTGTTGTCCTCCATGTGTCCCGTCTCATAAGGGGGGTGGGGGGTTGATGTTTAGAACGTTTAGTTACATGTGGTAAGTAAGTTTAGCTTAGGTTAGTTAGGGACAGTTGTGGGTAATGAGTAGTTAAGGAAGATTAGGGTAGGTAAGGCTTTTCCCTGAGTTTTCTCTTCTGTTTTTACAGTTTAATAAATATGGAGTAAACCCTTTACAGTATGTGTGACATGCTTGTAGATCTGGGCCTTGGCATGAGTGTACATGATTTCTTTTGTATTACAATTTGTGTCCTATGCTACAATCAAATCCAAATGTATCTGTAACATTGGCAGCTACCGCAAAGCAACATTGCAAAGAACCATTCATTGCAACCACCAATCACAGTTACTATGGATCCCAATATGTTTTTTTTTTTTAATAAGTGTGTTTTCTATGTCACATACAGTGCTTCCAGATTTGGTATTGGGGACACTGTGTTATGTCTGACTGCAGTCTGATGTTCAAGGAAACCCTTATAAGGTGAGTGGTAGTAAGCACTCTTGTAGTATCATGTTCATGACTCACATAGATCATTTGTTACACTGTTCAGCATGATTACTCATTTGGATGTAAACTCAGACACCTCTATTCGTGCAGTTTGGTGACTGTTCGCTTAGATTTGTGGGCAATGTTATATGTATTAGTTTTGCATGGAGGCAAGATTTTGCAGGCACTATTTAATGGCTTAGATGTCCCTTGAGGAAGCATTATTCTGTCCAATACAGCATTATGGTGTATGGTTTCTCTTTTCATCAGATATTACCCTCAGGAAGGGCAGAGTATGATAGAATCCAGGCCACTGTGCATAGTTAGCAGACTACATTATTTCAGGACAGTTGTATTGACAAGCTATGTAATTTGACAGGAGGCAAAATTCAGTGGTCTATTGCATGGTTGATGTGTCACATTACACAGAGACAAAGTGGTTGTGGAAGTGCTATTTATTTAAAAGTGCCGTAGTGCTATATGTACATTGTCCATGATTGTGAGTCCATTATAGTGACATCTTCCATTGTGATCCTACACAAATGCTAAAGGAAAATGCATTTGACATGCTGGGGTGATGTGTCAGACAGTGCAGAGGGACAGGATTTGCTAATGAGTAAGTGAGAGACAATCACAAGGCAGGCTGACAAGATATACAGTGGTTTGCAGAACAGTCGTTGAGTACAGTTGCAAGAATGGCATGTTACAAAGCGCAGGACTTTGGTAATAGGTGGCCATGTGGCAGGGACTAGTGCTTCCGGGTACTTTTACGTGTGAAGGTTATCTGTTCCATGTCTTCTTCTTCTGATGGATGTGTTGCCTCCTCTGTCCTTGGTGGTGGTGGTTGTGAAGGGGCAACACACACTTCAGTGTTTGAAGACGTGGAGTCAGACATCCTGGTAGCTGCTACCTGTGAGGGTCTTAAGGGCAGTACTTCTGCAAGGAGGATCTGCTGGTTCTTAAGAGTAGCAGCCACATCACGATGGTAGGCAGCCAGGTCAGCCCTGAGGGGGTCATGATTACATTTGTGCATGCAGTGGAAGGTTTGGGGTGCGAGGTGTTGTGGCAACTCCCTTACTGCAGTGGTGAATTCCTTTACAGTTTGTTGTAGTCCTTGCAGGATGGATGTTAGCGCTTGCATGGCTGCTGCCTGATCTGCAGATGACATCATGCACAAACGCATCCACTCAAAGCTGGCTGCCATATTTTGCATTCATACCGCACCTCCTTGGCCAGCTCCCACTGTACTCCGACTACAGTTCTTTCAAAGCTGGTATCTGTGTCCTCAGCTGTATTGGAGCTGGCAGGTCTTACAATTGGGGTGGTGGGTGGGTCCTCTGTGATGGCTGCTTGTTCTGTGCTCCTCCTTGTGACTGAAGGTGGGGTCTGGAGGGTTCCATGGACATCTTGGAGGGTCTGGTGGCTGATGTTTGTCAGCTCGTCATCCATGTCATCAGGGTAGTCCTGGACAGGCATATCCGCAGGAGATCCATCGTCCTCTGCAATGAAATAGGGTACAAATAGTGTGTCTGTGTTGTGGCATTGGTGATGTGACATGCCTGCCTTGTGATGATTTCACATTGTGATCTTGTTTCCTGTTCATTGATCCAGACTTTCAGATGGGCATTCTCCCAGGCCTATGCCCCACCTTCACGTCACATGTATTGTGGTATGCCACCACAGACCCCAGGAAGATGACAGCAGACCAGGAACCAGCCTGGAGGACCCACACAAGAAACAGGACACTTTTAAGAAGAAACGAAAGTGTCGCTTCAGTGCAGAGGAACAAGAAATTCTGGTTAAAGAGGTGACGTAACACCAGCGCCAACTGTTTGTCACATCAAAGTTGCCAATCAGTAGGAGAGATACTATATGGCAACAAATTGTCTACAAGATTAACAGTGTGGCTGAAGTACACAGAACAGTTATCGAGTGCAAGAAACTCTGGCATGACTGCAAGCGCAGGACCAAGGAAAAGATGGCCAGGAACAGGAAGGCAGCACTGCAGACAGGAGGTGGGGAGTCCAGCACACCAGGAGGCCCTGGACAACATGGAGGAGATGGTCGCAGCCGTCATCGCTGAGGAGATCGTCACAGGGATTCAAGGACAGGACAGCGCAGACTACCAGGAGACAACGCACATGCAGGGTAAGTCGCATGGGGAATTAAAATGACCTAATGTTAACCGTAAGCGGGGGGGATACCGACCACAAAATGCATGGAAGTCATCATATACATGGAGTGGCATGGGTAAAGGGGGATGGCATGGGGGCATGGCCTGCCCAGACAGAAGCTGGGGCACACCATTACACTACACCAACAACAGTCCCATGAGGGCATGCTGTCATGCCAACGATGGAGCAAAGGGAAATCCACGCCAGGAGGGAAGGCCACAACGTCAAACTGACATCCCGGCACACGTCAGCCACCATACCCCGTACATTAACTAGGGCCCTCTTAACAACCTCTAGCCATACCGACAACTGGAATGTAACTGCGACAACAGTTGCCACTACCACTTCCGCTCCGTGTGCAGCTCAAGTAGCCAATGGCAGTAACCTCCCCATGGATCATACACACCTAAATTAGGGGGTTGAGGATGACAATTTCAACAATCCCCTGAAACAAGACAAAGACCCCAGTACTCTCAAATGTCAATGCCCATTGTTGTCGCAAACATCAGCCAATGTAAACATCAATAAGAGCTACACAGCACTAAGGACACACCCATGCTGTATATGCATTGAGGGGGGACACAATGAACTGGTCACTGAAATACACCTGCACAGTCAGAGGAGGAAATAGGACACTGATACGATTATCAGGGCAATCAAATGTAACACACATTCCCCAACATCAGCAGGACACATTACCAATGTCAACATCCATATCGAATCATAACATTGCCATGCATAGGATATGCCACATGTCAATTACATTTAAGTGGATGTGAAATATCAGAGATTGGGGCAGGTCCAGATTGTTAAGTGTGCTGCCAGGTCCATCAGAACACCCACAGCCAGTGAAAGGTCTCACCATGAGAATGGATGTACACGGAGGGTCGAGTAGGAAACGAAGGTGGCAATTCACTATTTGGCATAAACCAACACCTAGAGGCAATGAGGCTGGCAAGTCTAATAACTCAATCACATACATGTGACATGCAGGTGGGCCATAGGCTTGGAAGAATGCCCATCTGAAGGACTGGAGCAATTAACACAAAACCAGATCACAAAGTGAATTCATCAAAAGGCAGGCACGTCACATCAAAATAGCCACAACACAGACACACGAATTGTACCCTGTTTCATTGCAGATGAAGATGGATCTTCTGCGGATATGCCTGTCCCAGATTTCCCTGATGACATGGATGACGAGCTGATAAACATTCCCCAGGAGACTATCCAAAAGGTCCTTGAAACCCTCCAGACCCCACCTTCAGTCACAAGGAGGAGCACAGAACAAGCAGCCATCGCAGAGGATCCACCCACCACCCCAATTGTAAGACCTGCCAGCTCCAATACAGCTGAGGACTCAGACGACACTGGCACCAGCTTTGAGAGAACTGTAGCTGGCCAAGGAGGTGCGGGTGGGGATGCAAAATATGGCAGCCAGCCTTGAGGGGATGCGTTCGTGCATGATGTCATCTGCAGATCAGGAAGCAGCTATGCAAGCCCTAACATCTAACTTGCAGGAACTGCAGAAAACCCAAAAGGAAATCAGCACAGCTGTAATACAGTTGACCCAACACCTACAACAGCAATCCTGTCAACGCGTGCACGAATGCAACATTGAACCCCTCAGGGCCAACCTGGCTGCCTACCATAGTGATGTGGCTGCTATTCTCAAGAACCAGCAGATCCTCCTTGCTGCAGTACTGCCCTTAAGACCTTTACAGGGAGCAGCAACCGGGATGTCTGACTCCACGTCTTCTAACACTGAGGTGTGTGTTGCCCTTTCACAACCAACAACAACAAGGACAGAGGAGGCAACACACACATCAGAAGAAGAAGACATGGAACAGATCACATTCACAAGGAAAATGACCCGGAAGCACTAGTCCCTGCCACATGGCCCACATTTACCAAGGTCCTGCGCATTGTAACTTGCCAGTCTTGCAACAACTTTACTCGAGCACTGTTCTGCAAACCACTGTATATCTTGTCACCCAGCCCAGTAATTGTCTCTCTCCTACTCATTGCCAAATCCTGTCCCTCTGCACTGTCCGAAACATCAACCCCAGCATGTCAAAAGCATTTCCATAACCCCTCGTGTTGGATCACAATTTAAAATGTCACTATAATGGACTCACAATCATGGACAATGTACAGATAGCACTACAGCACGTTTCAATAAATAGCACTTACACAACAAATCTGTCTTTGGGTAATGTGACATATCAACTGTGAAGTAGATAACTGAAATGTGCCTACTGTAAAATTACGTAGCTTGTCAATACAACTGTCCTCATAATATGTAGTCAGAGAATTCTGCACAGTGCCCATGATTGCATCATACTCTGCCCTTCCTGAGGGACAAATCGGATGAAGTGAGAAACCATACACCACCAGGCTGTGTTGGACAGAAGAATGCTTCCTCAGGGGATAACTAAGTCATCAAATAGTGGCCGCAAAATGTTGTAAACATGCAAAAATAAGACAATAAACATGCCACCCTAATATAAGTAAACACTAAAAAAACTGCACAAATGAAGGTGTCTGAGTTAACATACAAATAGGTAATCATGCCGAACTGTGTCACAAATGATGTATGAGGGTCATGAAGACAAAAATACAAGAGTGCCAATGAGAACTCATCTTATAAGGGTGTCCTTGATCATCACACTGCAGTCAGACCTAAAACTGTTTCCCCAATACCAAGTCTGGAAGCACTGTTTGTGACTTTGAAAACACATTTATCAACAGAAACACATTGTCATCCATATTAACTGTGATTGGTGGTTGCAACAAAGGGTCGATACTTTGCAAGGTAGCTCTGGGCTAGCTGCCAATCGTACAGCTCAGTTGGGATTTGTTTGTAGCATAGGACACAAATGTAATAGTACCAAATTTATGTACACTGAATCCAAACCAACGATCAAGTACCATTCAACACATACTATTAACGGTTAACCAAATATTTATTAAATGCTAATCACAATAGAGGAAACTGAGGGAAAAATCTTACCTACCCTAATCTACCCCGACTACTCATTACCCACAACTGTCCCTAACTAACCTAAGCTACACTTAGTTATCACATGCAACAAAACGTTCTAAACATCTACCCCCCCTCCCCCCTTATGAGACGGGACACATGGAGGACAACACATACTAACCTAAACACATACTATACTATCCTAAACAAATATATATATATATATGTATATATATATATATATATATATATATTTTTTTTTTAATTTAAACACAAAAAAAACAACATAGACCCCCACCCACCCACCCACACACTTAATAAGTAAAAATAGAAAGAATCAGGACCCCCCACCCCCCCACCCACTAACACTAACTAAACTAACAGCCTATACTAACCTAACACTAAGCCCCCTAAGCCCACTAACTATAAGAACAAGGAAAGAGGAGGGAGGTTAGGGAATCATGTCCATCAAAACATTTCTAGAGGTTGGCCCTCCGGAGGGTCCTCTTAACAGACTTAGGCCCATATTTATACCTTTTGAGGCAAAACTGCGCCGGCGCAGTTTTGCGTCAAAAAAATTACCGCCGCTTAACGCCATTTTGGTGTGCCGTGCGGGTGTCATATTTGTACTTTGACGCACGGTGGCGCAAACAACAGGTGGGAGTCATTATTTTAGACACACACCGCGGCGTCAAGTCGTAAAGGAAAACGACGTTAACGCGGCGGAAATGACTGTGGGTCGATTTACGACACCGTAAACCGGATATGCACCATATTTTTTTGACGCAATAGCTTCAAAAAAACCAGCAAACACAGCCATTTTACCAGAGGAGAGCCAAAATGGATCCCAGATGCCACTACAGACCCCAGGAAGATGATAGCAGACCAGGAACCAGCCAGGATGTCCCACACAAGAACCAGGAAACTTTTAAGAAAAAAAGAAAGTGTTGCTTTAGTGCAGAGGAGCAGGAAATTCTGGTTAAAGAGGTGACGGAACACCAGAACCAACTGTTTGTCATATCAAAGTTGCCAATCAGGAGGAGAGAGGCTATATGGCAACAAATTGTCGACAAGATTAACAGTGTGGCTGAAGTACGCAGAACAGGCATTGAGTGCAAGAAACGCTGGCATGACTGCACGCGCAGGACCAAGGAAAAGATGGCCAGGAACAGGAAGGCAGCACTGCAGACTGGAGGGGGGAGTCCAGCACACCAGGAGGCCCTGGACCACATGGAGGAGATGGTCGCAGCCTTCATCCCTGAGGAGATCGTCACAGGGATTCAAGGACAGGACAGCGCAGACTACCAGGAGACAACGCACATGCAGGGTAAGTCGCATGGGGAATTAAAATGCACTAATGTCAACTGTGAGCAGGGGGGTATACCGACCACTAAATGCATGGAAGTCATCTAATACATGGAGTGGCATGGGTAAAGGGGCACGGCAGGGGGGCATGGCCCGTTCTGAGAAGACCTGGGGCACACCATTTCACAACGCCACACCAGTCCGATGGGGGCATGCTGCCATGCCAACGATGGAGCAAAGGGAAAGCCATGCAAGGAGGGAAGGCCACTACGTCAAACTGACATCCCGGCACACGTCAGCCAACATACCCCCTACATTAACAAGAGCCCTTTTAACAACCTCTAGCCATACCGACAACTGGAATGTAACTGCGACAACAGGTGCCACTACCACCTCTGCTCTGTGTGCAGCTCAAGTAGCCAATGGCAGTAATCTCCCCATGGATCATACACACCTAAATTAGGGGGTGAGGATGACAACTGCAACAATCCCCAGAAACAAGCCAAAGGCCCCAGTACTCTCAAATGTCGATGCCCATAGTTGTTGCAAACATCAGCCAATGTAAACATCAACAGGAGCTACACAGCACTAAGGACACACCCATGCTGCATATGTCAGCATCCATCATGTGCCTGGGTAACAATGCAACATCCCAAATGTCATACTGCTCAGACAACAGCATTGAGGGGTGGACACATGGAACTGGTCACTGAAATACACCTGCACAGTCAGAGGAGGAAATAGGACACTGATAAAATTATCAGGGCAATCCAATGTAACACACATTCCCCAACATCAGCAGGACACATTACCAATGTCAACATCCATATCGGATAATAACATTGCCATGCACAGGATATGCCACATGTCAATTACATTTAAGTGGATGTGAAAGATCAGAGATTGGGGCAGGTCCAGATTGTCAAGTGTGCTGCCAGGGCCATCAGAACACCCACAGCCAGTGAAAGGTCTCACCATGAGAATGGATGTACATGGAGGGTTGAGTAGGAAAAGAAGGTGGCAATTCACTATTTGGCATAAACCAACACCTAGAGGCAATGAGGTTGACAAGTCTGATAACTCAACAACATACATGTGACACACAGGTGGGCCATAGGCCTGGAAGAATGCCCATCTGAAGGACTGGAGCAATGAACACAAAACCAGATCACAAAGTGAATTCGTCAAAAAGGCAGGCACGTCACATCAAAATAGCCACAACACAGACACACTAATTGTACCCTGTTTCATTGCAGAGGAAGATGGATCTTCTGCGGATATGCCTGTCCCAGATTTTCCTGATGACATGGATGACGAGCTGATAAACATTCCCCAGGAGACTATCCAAAAAGTCCTTGAAACCCTCCAGACCCCACCTTCAGTCACAAGGAAGAGCACAGAACAAGCAGCCATCGCAGAGGATCCACCCACCACCCCAATTGTAAGACCTGCCAGCTCCAATGCAGCTGAGGACTCAGACGACACTGGCACCAGCTTTGAGAGAACTGTAGCTGGCCAAGGAGGTGCGGGTGGGGATGCAAAATATGGCAGCCAGCCTTGAGGGGATGCGTTTGTGCATGATGTCATCTGCAGATCAGGAAGCAGCTAGGCAAGCCCTAACATCTAACTTGCAGGAACTGCAGAAAACCCAGAAGGAAATCAGCACAGCTGTAATACAGTTGACCCAACAACTACAACAGCAATCCTGTCAACGAGTGCACGAATGCAACATTGAACCCCTCAGGGCCGACCTCGCTGCCTACCATAGTGATGTGGTTGCTATTCTCAAGAACCAGCAGATCCTCCTTGCTGCAGTACTGCCCTTAAGACCTTCACAGGGAGCAGCGACCGGGATGTCTGACTCCACGTCTTCTAACACTGAGGTGTGTGTTGCCCCTTCACAACCAACAACAAAAAGGCAGGCACGTCACATCAAAATTGCCACAACACAGACACACTAATTGTACCCTGTTTCATTGCAGAGGAAGATGGATCTCCTACCGATATGTCTGTCTCAGATTTCCCTGATGACATGGATGACGAGCCAATAAACATTCCCCAGGAGACTATCCAAAAGGTCCTTGAAACACTCCAGACCCACCTTCAGTGACAAGGAGGAGCACAGAACAAGCAGCCATCGCAGAGGATCCACCCACCACCCCAATTGTAAGACCTGCCAGCTCCAATACATCTGAGGACTCAGACGACACTGGCACCAGCTTTGAGAGAACTGTAGTTGGAGTACAGCGGGTGCTGGCCAAGGAGGTGCGGGTGGGGATGCAAACTATGGCAGCCAGCCTTGAGGGGATACGTTTGTGCATGATGTCATCTGCAGATCAGGCAGCAGCTATGCAAGCCGTAACATCCATACTGCAAGGACTACAAGAAACTGTCAAGGAATTCACCACTGCAGTAAGGGAGTTGCCACAACACCTCGCACCCCAAACCTTCCACTGCATGCACGAATGCAATCATGACTCCCTCAGGGCCGACCTGGCTGCCTACCATCGTGATGTGGCTGCTATTCTCAAGAACCAGCAGGCCCTCCTTGCTGCAGTACTGCCCTTAAGACCTTCACAGGGAGCAGCGACTGGGATGTCTGACTCCACGCCTGCTAACACTGAGGTGTGTGTTGCCCCTTCACAACTGACAACAACAAGGACAAAGCAGGCAACACACACATCAGAAGAAGAAGACATGGAACAGATCACATTCACGAGGAAAAGTACCCGGAAGCACTAGTCCCTGCCACATGGCCCACATTTACCAATGTCCTGCGCATTGTAACTTGCCAGTCTTGCAACAACTTTACTCGAGCACTGTTCTGCAAACCACTGTATATCTTGTCACCCAGCCCAGTGATTGTCTCTCTCCTACTCATTGCCAAATCCTGTCCTTCTGCACTGTCTGAAACATCAACCCCAGCATGTCAAAAGCATTTCCATAACCCCTTGTGTTGGATCACAATTTAAAATGTCACTATAATGGACTCAAAATCATGGGCAATGTGCAGATAGCACTACAGCACGTTTAAATAAATAGGACTTACCCAACAAATCTGTCTCTGGGTAATGTGACATATCAACTGTGAAGTAGATAACTGAAATGTGCCTACTGTCAAATTGCGTAGCTTGTCAATACAACTGTCCTGATAATATGTAGCCGGAGAATTCTGCACAGTGCCCATGATTGCATCATACTCTGCCCTTCCTGAGGGACAAATTGGATGAAGTGAGAATCCATACACCACCATGCTGTGTTGGACAGAAGAATGCTTCCTCAGGGGATAACTAAGTCATCAAATAGTGGCCGCAAAATGTTGTAAACATGCAAAAATAAACATGCCACACTAATCTAAATCAACACAAAAAAACTGCACAAATGAAGGTGTCTGAGTTAACATACAAATAGGCAATCATGCCGAACTGTGTCACAAATGATGTATGAGGGTCATGAAGACAAGAATACAAGAGTGCCAATGAGAACTCATCTTATAAGGGTGTCCTTGATCATCACACTGCAGTCAGACCTAAAACTGTTTCCCCAATACCAAGTCTGGAAGCACTGTTTGTGACTTTGAAAACACATTTATCAACAGAAACACATTGTCATCCATATTAACTGTGATTGGTGGTTGCAACAAAGGGTCGATACTTTGCAAGGTAGCTCTGGGCTAGCTGCCAATCGTACATCTCAGTTGGGATTTGTTTGTAGCATAGGACACAAATGTAATAGTACCAAATTTATGTACACTGAATCCAAACCAACGATCAAGTACCATTCAACACATACTATTAACGGTTAACCAAATATTTATTAAATGCTAATCACAATAGAGGAAACTGAGGGAAAAATCTTACCTACCCTAATCTACCCTGACTACTCATTACCCACAACTGTCCCTAATTAACCTAAGCTACACTTAGTTATCACATGCAACAAAACGTTCTAAACATCTACCCCCCCCACCCCCCTTATGAGACGGGACACATGGAGGACAACACATACTAACCTAAACACATACTATACTATCCTAAACAAATATATATATATATATATCTATATATATATTTTTTTTTTCTTTTTTTTTATTTAAACACAAAAAAAACAACATAGACCCCCACCC
This sequence comes from Pleurodeles waltl, assembly GCF_031143425.1. Lineage (NCBI taxonomy): Eukaryota > Metazoa > Chordata > Amphibia > Caudata > Salamandridae > Pleurodeles > Pleurodeles waltl. The sequence continues at coordinate 553,190,068 of NC_090451.1, forward strand.
ACCCACCCACACACTTAATAAGTAAAAATAGAAAGAATCAGGACCCCCCACCCACTAACACTAACTAAACTAACAGCCTATACTAACCTAACACTAAGCCCCCTAAGCCCACTAACTATAAGAACAAGGAAAGAGGAGGGAGGTTTGGGAATCATGGGCCAGATGTACGAAAAAAGCAATTTGCGACTTGCAAATTGCGAGTCCCTGCGACTCGCAATTTGCAACTCGCAAATTGCTATGCAGTACGGTGTCTCAGACACCGACTGCAACTCGCAATGGGGTCGCAATGACCCACCTCATGAATATTCATGAGGTGGGTCGCAAATTGTGGCCCCATTGCGAGTATAGGCACTCGCTAACATGGAGGCCTGCTGACGTCAGCAGGCCTCCATGTTAGCGACCTGCTTGTCAATAAAGCAGGTTTTTTTTTTTTAAAGTGTAGCCCTTTTCCCTAAGGGAAAACGAGCTGCACTTTAAAAAAATCCGAAACCTTTAGTTTCGGTTTTTCAGGGCAGGGAGTGGTCCCTTGGACCACTCCCTGCCCTGAAAAATTAATATCTGGTCCAGTCACAAAGGGGAAGGGGTCCCATGGGGACCCCTTCCCGTTTGCGACTGGGTTACCATCCACTTCAAGTGGATGGTAACTGCGAGTCCATTTGCGGCCGCTTTCGCGGCCGCAAATGGAATTGCATACCAGTGCGAGTCGCTAATAGGAAGGGAACACCCCTTCCTATTAGCGAGTCTGAAATGCATTTTGCGAGTCGGATCCGACTCGCAAAATGCATTTCTGCATAGCAAACCCACGTTTGCGAGTCGCAAACGGCGATTTTCGCCGTTTGCGACTCGCAAACGGGTTGCTACATCTGGCCCCATGTCCATCAAAACATTTCTAGAGGTTGGCCCTCCGGAGGGTCCTCTTAACAGACTTAGGCCCATATTTATACCTTTTGAGGCAAAACTGCACCGGCGCAGTTTTGCGTCAAAAAAATTACCGCCACTTAACGCCATTTTGGTGTGCCGTGCGGGTGTCATATTTGTACTTTGACGCACGGCGGCGCAAACAACAGGTGGGAGTCATTATTTTAGACACACACCGCGGCGTCAAGTCGTAAAGGAAAACGACGTTAACGCGGCGGAAATGACTGTGGGTCGATTTACGACACCGTAAACCGGATATGCACCATATTTTTTTGACGCAATACCTTCAAAAAAACCAGCAAACACAGCCATTTTACCAGAGGAGAGCCAAAATGGATCCCAGATGCCACTACAGACCCCAGGAAGATGATAGCAGACCAGGAACCAGCCAGGATGTCCCACACAAGAACCAGGAAACTTTTAAGAAAAAAAGAAAGTGTTGCTTTAGTGCAGAGGAGCAGGAAATTCTGGTTAAAGAGGTGACGGAACACCAGCACCAACTGTTTGTCATATCAAAGTTGCCAATCAGTAGGAGAGAGGCTATATGGCAACAAATTGTCGACAAGATTAACAGTGTGGCTGAAGTACGCAGAACAGGCATCGAGTGCAAGAAACGCTGGCATGACTGCAAGCGCAGGACCAAGGAAAAGATGGCCAGGAACAGGAAGGCAGCACTGCAGACTGGAGGGGGGAGTCCAGCACACCAGGAGGCCCTGGACCACATGGAGGAGATGGTCGCAGCATTCATCCCTGAGGGATCGTCACAGGGATTCAAGGACAGGACAGCGCAGACTACCAGGAGACAAAGCACATGCAGGGTAAGTCGCATGGGGAATTAAAATGCACTAATGTCAACTGTGAGCAGGGGGGATACCTACCACTAAATGCATGGAAGTCATCTAATACATGGAGTGGCATGGGTAAAGGGGCACGGCAGGGGGGCATGGCCCGTTCTGAGAAGACCTGGGGCACACCATTTCACAACGCCACACCAGTCCGATGGGGGCATGCTGTCATGCCAACGATGGAGCAAAGGGAAAGCCATGCAAGGAGGGAAGGCCACTACGTCAAACTGACATCCCGGCACACGTCAGCCAACATACCCCCTACATTAACTAGGGCCCTTTTAACAACCTCTAGCCATACCGACAACTGGAATGTAACTGCGACAACAGGTGCCACTACCACCTCTGCTCTGTGTGCAGCTCAAGTAGCCAATGGCAATAATCTCCCCATGGATCATACACACCTAAATTAAGGGGTGAGGATGACAACTGCAACAATCCCCAGAAACAAGACAAAGGCCCCAGTACTCTCAAATGTCAATGCCCATAGTTGTTGCAAACATCAGCCAATGTAAACATCAACAGGGGCTACACAGCACTAAGGACACACCCATGCTGCATATGTCAGCATCCATCATGTGCCTGGGTAACAATGCAACATCCCAAATGTCATACTGCTCAGACAACAGCATTGAGGGGTGGACACATGGAACTGGTCACTGAAATACACCTGCACAGTCAGAGGAGGAAATAGGACACTGATAAAATTATCAGGGCAATCCAATGTAACACACATTCCCCAACATCAGCAGGACACATTACCAATGTCAACATCCATATCGGATAATAACATTGCCATGCACAGGATATGCCACATGTCAATTACATTTAAGTGGATGTGAAAGATCAGAGATTGGGGCAGGTCCAGATTGTCAAGTGTGCTGCCAGGGCCATCAGAACACCCACAGCCAGTGAAAGGTCTCACCATGAGAATGGATGTACACGGAGGGTTGAGTAGGAAAAGAAGGTGGCAATTCACTATTTGGCATAAACCAACACCTAGAGGCAATGAGGTTGACAAGTCTGATAACTCAACAACATACATGTGACACACAGGTGGGTCATAGGCCTGGAAGAATGCCCATCTGAAGGACTGGAGCAATGAACACAAAACCAGATCACAAAGTGAATTCATCAAAAAGGCAGGCACGTCACATCAAAATAGCCACAACACAGACACACTAATTGTACCCTGTTTCATTGCAGAGGAAGATGGATCTTCTGCGGATATGCCTGTCCCAGATTTCCCTGATGACATGGATGACGAGCTGATAAACATTCCCCAGGAGACTATCCAAAAAGTCCTTGAAACCCTCCAGACCCCACCTTCAGTCACAAGGAAGAGCACAGAACAAGCAGCCATCGCAGAGGATCCACCCACCACCCCAATTGTAAGACCTGCCAGCTCCAATACAGCTGAGGACTCAGACGACACTGGCACCAGCTTTGAGAGAACTGTAGCTGGCCAAGGAGGTGCGGGTGGGGATGCAAAATATGGCAGCCAGCCTTGAGGGGATGCGTTTGTGCATGATGTCATCTGCAGATCAGGAAGCAGCTATGCAAGCCCTAACATCTAACTTGCAGGAACTGCAGAAAACCCAAAAGGAAATCAGCACAGCTGTAATACAGTTGACCCAACAACTACAACAGCAATCCTGTCAACGAGTGCACAAATGCAACATTGAACCCCTCAGGGCCGACCTCGCTGCCTACCATAGTGATGTGGTTGCTATTCTCAAGAACCAGCAGATCCTCCTTGCTGCAGTACTGCCCTTAAGACCTTCACAGGGAGCAGCGACCGGGATGTCTGACTCCACGTCTTCTAACACTGAGGTGTGTGTTGCCCCTTCACAACCAACAACAAAAAGGCAGGCACGTCACATCAAAATTGCCACAACACAGACACACTAATTGTACAATGTTTCATTGCAGAGGAAGATGGATCTCCTACCGATATGTCTGTCTCAGATTTCCCTGATGACATGGATGACGAGCCAATAAACATTCCCCAGGAGACTATCCAAAAGGTCCTTGAAACACTCCAGACCCCACCTTCAGTCACAAGGAGGAGCACAGAACAAGCAGCCATCGCAGAGGATCCACCCACCACCCCAATTGTAAGACCTGCCAGCTCCAATACATCTGAGGACTCAGACGACACTGGCACCAGCTTTGAGAGAACTGTAGTTGGAGTACAGCGGGAGCTGGCCAAGGAGGTGCGGGTGGGGATGCAAACTATGGCAGCCAGCCTTGAGGGGATGCGTTTGTGCATGATGTCATCTGCAGATCAGGCAGCAGCTATGCAAGCCGTAACATCCATACTGCAAGGACTACAAGAAACTGTCAAGGAATTCACCACTGCAGTAAGGGAGTTGCCACAACACCTCACACCCCAAACCTTCCACTGCATGCACGAATGGAATCATGACTCCCTCAGGGCCGACCTGGCTGCCTACCATCGTGATGTGGCTGCTATTCTCAAGAACCAGCAGGCCCTCCTTGCTGCAGTACTGCCCTTAAGACCTTCACAGGGAGCAGCGACTGGGATGTCTGACTCCACGCCTGCTAACACTGAGGTGTGTGTTGCCCCTTCACAACTGACAACAACAAGGACAAAGCAGGCAACACACACATCAGAAGAAGAAGACATGGAACAGATCACATTCACGAGGAAAAGTACCCGGAAGCACTAGTCCCTGCCACATGGCCCTCATTTACCAATGTCCTGCGCATTGTAACTTGCCAGTCTTGCAACAACTTTACTGGAGCACTGTTCTGCAAACCACTGTGGGGCATATTTATACTTCGTTTGCGCCGAATTTGCGTCGTTTTTTTCGACGCAAATTCGGCGCAAAATTAACGCCATATTTATACTTTGGCGTTAGACGAGTCTAGCGCCAAAGTATGAGGAATGAGCGTCATTTTTTTGCGTGAACGCCTTCCTTGCGTTAATGAGATGCAAGGTAGGCGTTCCCGTCTAAAAAAATGACTGCGACCCAAATGCGTCGTATTTATACTCCCGGGCAAAAATCACGCCCAGGAGTGGGCGGGGCAAAAAACCCTGCATTTGCGCCTCTTTTTAACGCCTGGGTCAGGGCAGGTGTTAAGGGGCCTGTGGGCTCAAAATGAGCCCACAGCTGCCCTCCCCTGCCTCCAGGGACCCCCCCTGCCACCCTTGCCCACCCCAGGAGGTCACCCAAGGATGGAGGGACCCATCCCAGGGACATTCAGGTAAGTTCAGGTAAGTATTTTTTTTTTTTTTTTTTAAATATTTTTTTTGTGGCATAGGGGGGCCTTATTTGTGCCCCCCTACATGCCACTATGCCCAATGACCATGCCCAGGGGACATACGTCTCCTGGGCATGGCCATTGGGCAAGGGGGCATGACTCCTGTCTTTACTAAGACAGGAGTCATTTAAATGGCGTCTGGGCGTCGTAAAAAATGGCGCAAATCAGGTTGAGGCGATTTTTTTGCCTCAACCTGACTTGCCCCATTTTAAGACGCCCTAACGCCATTTTCCCCAACGCCGGCGCTGCCTGGTGTACGTGTTTTTTTTCCACGCACACCAGGCAGCGCCGGTCTGCTAGCGTCAGCTAACGCCATTCAATAAATACGGCGCCCGCATGGCGCTTCAGAATGGCGTTAGCCGGCGCTAAACTTTTTGACGCTAAACTGCGTTAGCGCAGTTTAGCGTCAAAAAGTATAAATATGGGCCTGTATATCTTGTCACCCAGCCCAGTGATTGTCTCTCTCCTACTCATTGCCAAATCCTGTCCCTCTGCACTGTCTGAAACATCAACCCCAGCATGTCAAAAACATTTCCATAACCCCTTGTGTTGGATCACAATTTAAAATGTCACTATAATGGACTCACAATCATGGGCAATGTGCAGATAGCACTACAGCACGTTTCAATAAATAGCACTTACCCAACAAATCTGTCTCTGGGTAATGTGACATATCAACTGTGAAGTAGATAACTGAAATGTGCCTACTGTCAAATTGCGTAGCTTGTCAATACAACTGTCCTGATAATATGTAGCCAGAGAATTCTGCACAGTGCCCATGATTGCATCATACTCTGCCCTTCCTGAGGGACAAATTGGATGAAGTGAGAATCCATACACCACCATGCTGTGTTGGACAGAAGAATGCTTCCTCAGGGGATAACTAAGTCATCAAATAGTGGCCACAAAATGTTGTAAACATGCAAAAATAAACATGCCACACTAATCTAAATAAACACAAAAAAACTGCACAAATGAAGGTGTCTGAGTTAACATACAAATAGGTAATCATGCCGAACTGTGTCACAAATGATGTATGAGGGTCATGAAGACAAGAATACAAGATTGCCAATGAGAACTCATCTTATAAGGGTGTGCATGATCATCACACTGCAGTCAGACCTAAAATTGTTTCCCAAATATCAAGTCTGGAAGCACTGTTAGTGACTTTGAAAACACACTTATCAACAGAAACACATTGGGATCTATATTAACTGTGATTGGTGGTTGCAACGAAGGGTCAACACTTTGCAAGGTAGCTGTGGGCTAGCTGCCAATCGTACAGCTCAGTTGGGATTTGTTTGTAGCATAGGACACAGATGTTACAGTACCAAATTGATTCACACTGAATCCAAACCCACGATCAAGTACCATTCAACACATACTATTAAGGGTTAACGAAATATTTATTAAATGCTAATCACAGATGAGGAAACGGAGGGAAAAATCTTACCTACCCTAATCTACCCTGACTACTCATTAACCACAACTGTCCCTAACTAACCTAAGCTACACTTACTTATCACATGTAACGAAACGTTCTAAACATCTACCCCCCATCCCCCTTATGAGACGGGACACATGGAGGACAACATATACTAACCTAAACACATACTATACTATCCTATACAAATATATATTTTTTTGTTGATTTTTTTTTTAAATGTTTTTTTTAACACACAAGAACCCCAACATAGCCCTCCTAACTAAACTAACAGCCTATACTAACCTAACACTAAGCCCACTAACTATAAGAACAAGGAAAGAGGAGGGAGGGGAGGGAATCATGTCCATCAAAAAAGTGTCTAGAGGTTGGCCCTCCGGAGGGTCCTCTTAATGGACTTAACCCGCCAGTTAATGTGCCCACGTCCCGGCTCAGGTGGCTCAACTTGCGCAGCACTTTGTTCATCTTATGTTCCATTCGGTTGAAGGCTGCAGGGTCAACAGAAGGAGCAGTGGCAGTATGGGTACCGGTGGAGGATGTCTGTGTGGGTGTGGTGCCCGGCCTAGTGGGCTGTCCTGCACCGGTGGCAATGCTGGGGCCAGGAAGTCAAGCAGATGTTGGACCAACAGTGGCAGCTGTGGGTGGGGCCACCTGGCTCTGATTGGTGGTTGTTCTGGTGGTGGCTGTGGTGGGCAAAGTAGGCCCACCCTGTGGGAAGGCTCTGCATGCCCCGGAGGCCCGTTCATGGCGATATCGACGGGCCATCCTCCGGAACCCCGACTCCACCAGCAGGATGTGCTGATATCGCATGGCCCGGCAGTGAAATTCACGGACCTGGTCTAGGAGTTGTGTTAGCAGCTGTGAAGACAAATGCAGATATTCTACATTAGTAACTGCATTGTGTGAAATGGCACAGCAAGCTAATCAGACATTACATCGACTGTACTTGTAACAGCTCATATCACAATACAGAGCAGTGAATGTACCTGAGGAAGTATATGGCAGGACAGACTGCAAAGGTCACATCACACAAAGCACATCCATAACCTACAAGATGGGTAATAACTGGCTTTGACTTGCAATCTGAGTTCTGCCAGTTATCAGCTAAGAATCATGCTGCATATCCTCCGCCAAGACCTGGGCTACAAATGTCAATGTACGGAAAGCAAAACTAAAGCCACATGGTCTGCAAGTTGTAACTGGACTTGCCAGTATAGTACCAAGTGCCAAACCTGAGTGTGTATACTAGTATGCAACCAAACCGTCACTTATTCACATGTATGTGTAACATACTGGTAGCATCAGCACTAGGTACCCCATTCACAAACCCATGGCCGTGTTTGAGGGGGGGCGGTGGATACACAACTATAATTTGCCAACAACATGTACACCGAGGAGTGTATAGGAAACTCCACACATGTTTGTCTCTACAGACACACCACAGGTAAGGTCTATCTACAATTAGGAGTCAGCAAACCATAGAGCACTCATAGGGCCACACATGTCAGGACATGCAGAACTTGGTACACAACATATACTTCCAGTGAGGCCTGACTTACATCAGACACAGAGGGCCTGATTTTAACCTTGGCGGACGGCGGAGGCCGTCCGCCAAGGTACCGCCGTGAAATGACCGCACCGCGGTCAAAAGACCGCGGCGGCCATTTAAACATTTCCGCTGGGCCGGCGGGCGCTCTCCAAAAGAGCGCCCGCCGGCCCAGCGGAAATGCCCCTGCAACGAGGACGCCGGCTCAGAATTGAGCCGGCGGAGTTGCAGGGGTGCGACGGGTGCAGTTGCACCCGTCGCGTATTTCAGTGTCTGCTTAGCAGACACTGAAATACTTTGCGGGGCCCTCTTACGGGGGCCCCTGCAGTGCCCATGCCATTGGCATGGGCACTGCAGGGGCCCCCAGGGGCCCCGCGGCACCCCCTACCGCCATCCTGTTCCTGGCGGGAGACACGCCAGGAACAGGATGGCGGTGGCGGGTGTCAGAATCCCCATGGCGGCGGAGCGCGCTCCGCCGCCATGGAGGATTCCCCCGAGCAGCGGAAAGTCGGCGGGAGACCGCCGACTTTCCGTTTCTGACCGCGGCGGAACCGTCGCGGTCAGAATGCTCTTGGGAGCACCGCCAGCCTGTTGGCGGTGCTCCCGTGGTCGGTGACCCTGGCGGCCGGTGACCGCCAGGGTCAGAATGACCCCCAGAGTTGCTAGAACACCCATGATCACGAATTGCATGCACACCTAGGCCATTGCACTCAGGTTCCACAGACTTGTTGCACTACATGTGGAAGTACAAGAGAGACATCCAAAGCCTGGTTACTTGAGGACTGCATTACCAGTCAAACATGCCTTGTGGCCATGACACATTTATTGCACATAGGCCCAATGTACAGAGGGAGGGGCAGGGACTTTTGTAAGCCATCCTGTTGTTACAGTATAGTCAATTGATGTGGCCCAGCTATGGTGATTTGCACCAACCATGGAGATGTGAGGCCATGTGCATACACTTGGACTGCCATCCATATTTGGATTGTGGCTCAACTAATTCCAACAAACATCTTAAGATGTTAGCTGAGGGCACCTTAAACCTTTTCACTATGTTTTCAAATCAAGAACTGACATGTATCCAAAAAGATCAAGGAACACAATAATCCCACACATTCATAGTACTTCTGTGAACACTTTCCTTCCACACTCACCAGACTCACATGAGACATATGTCTGAGCCACTTTGCTATTATCAATTGACGTGAAGGCAGCACTCATTTTCAGCATCATGTAGTGATTCTAAAGTCAATCTAGCAATTGCGTCAACATAGTTGGCCTAAATGTTGGTACATCTGTACTTCTCCTGTCAATAGTACCCTATATAGACATGATTTGCTCATATTTTGTTAGCTGTTCTGACAAAAAGGCCGCACCAATTTCCTTCATAGAAAAGTAACCTGTAAGTTTGCTGAGCATGTGCTACCTGACAGCTAGCAATTGTGATCCTTGCCATAGTGCATCAATGATCCCCTTATATTTCCCCAGCATTACACACAGTCAGCAAGTTAGCTGGCAGACATTGTACTAATCCCCTGATGTCACTATTTTGTTTGGTTGTCTGACACAAAGGCCGCACCAATTTACTTCATGGAAAAGTATCCTGTAAGTTTGCTGAGCACGTGCTACCTTATAGCTAGCAATTGTGATCCTTACCATAGTGCATCAATTATCCCTGTATGTTTCCCCAGCATTACACACAGTCAGCAAGTTAGCTGGCAGACATAGTACAAATCCTCTTATGTCACTACAGAGCATTTAATCGTGCACATTTACATGATTAGTACTCACCAACAGTGCCACCAATCACGATTCCCAGGTGGTCCAAGAGATCCTGCTCCCTGGTAATGAGGTCAGCCCACCGGTGCTTCAGCTGGTGGTCACTCCTCTGGCTGGCATACACACGCTGCAGGTGATGCAGCACCTTTCCCCACCGGATTCTGCGCGCCTCTGTCGGATACCCCTGTATCACCCTGCCCCCTGCCTGGATCATGAGCAGCAAGAAATGCGTCACCAGCCAGATGAACCCCCCAACTCCTCTTCCCCCATGCTGCCAAGACGTGGCCTACCAGACATACCTATAAGTGAAATGGAATAGGGGGAAAAGAAATAGAAAGGGGAAAAGGGGGAAAGTAGGGGTACAAAGACAGAAAAAAAGTAAACCTAAACACTAAAAGAGCCCAACTATCCCCAAACTAACACTACCCACAACAGACTCCCACAAACAAGAAAAACACAAGATAAATGGACAAATGTAGACAAAACACAGTAGTACAGTATACACCAACAATATTTATTTCACAAATTGACAGTATAGATAGCACACAGGACAAAAACAGCACAAAATCTCAGGACAACACTCTGTACAGAGCCACACAGTCTAGAAGGATCATGAACTGCAAAGTGAAAGTGAAAGTACACCCACTGTACATGATCTGTAAACAGGATATCCTATTACATCACTTCCTGTATGAAAAGTCCCGCCTTTTTCGCATTATGCGTCATTTTTTGTTTACCAAAACTGTATTTGCGTCCTTTTTTTTGACTCTCAGACGTCAATATTAACCCGCATCCACATAATGATACATGGACTGTACAAATATCTGGAAGCGGGCTAAATTTCACTCCTGGGCGTCAAAATAAATGACGCAAATACTGTTTTGGTTGTCAAAAAATGACGCACAACGCTAGGGACGTCAAAATTACAGTGCATTAACTGGTTTGGGGCATTTTTACTTGTTTTATGGTTATTTTACATTTGGGACACATCAGAGATTGGCTAATTGAAGACAGTATGGTGTTGATGGTGTATGTTTACATGTGTGACATCATACTGCAGCGGACCATGATCCGCTACATTCTTCACAGTATTTTTACGGTTGGCTGACGCAAGAGATGGTCATAAGTGTGGCCTACATAAATGTGTTGCACAAATTGGGCATGTTTGGCATAAGGACAGGATAGCAATGTGACGCACATATGTACAATACCTAAATGCCTTTGGCTCAAATTGAGTGCTTTGACAACTAATGTGTTGGTTGACCAAGTGTGTGTGTGAGTATCACATGAAGCATAATTGTACATATGGTTGTATGAATGTGATGTCCATGTGTCCAATCCTTAGATGCAAGTCATATTGGAAATGAGCGAGGGCATGTGTTAGTCATACATGTAACAACACCCGTAAAGTGTACCTCCAAGTTTTAGGGTCACGTAGACACCACATGTGACATAGCATGCACCAGATGGATGGCAGACGCGTGTTCATGTCAATGGTACACATTTTCTACATCCTATGTCCTAGAGTATTGGTAAGCGCTTCCTAGGCACTACTTGGAGAATCCCACAGTGAGTCATACACATGCATTGAGGAACTGGGTACCATGTTTGCACAGACAGACAAGGGTGAATCTCATAGGTATGATGACACCACAGTTGAGGCCATAGAAGTGAGCCCCAACTATCAACTGGCTGTGGTGGACCCGCATACAAGACAGCACGTGTCCACTTATTTCCAGTGATCAATTGCACATGGGTGTCTTGTTCATGTGTGTGGTCCAATGATGATCCTGTATGTAGTTTGGGGTGTAATTTGTCACAGTTCGATCCAGGACTCATCATGAGTCAGTGGCAGCTATTCCTGTATCTACTGAGTATCCTTGGTTGATCAATGTGAGTGAAGTGGATGAGGACATGTGAACCTACATGGGAATGGTCCCACCCTGTCACTAAAGACGTGTAATGAGACAGTCAACAGGGCAACCTTGGTGTGCTGAGTGAGATAATGTCTCAGGTGTCATGTTCCGGCAGGTGTCATTACAACATTTGTACACAGGTTGGCCTCTGCACTTCCCACTGCATCTGGGAACATCATAGCCTCTGGGCTGATTATTCTCGCAGCTATTCACCACACACGACCCATCACTATGTTGTGCGCACTGTGATGCTGTGTGTGAACTGTCAGGGTCCTGACATTTGTGTATTATTCATGGACATTATCAGAGGTTGCTGGTTGTGCTGAAAGCTCCGTACCCAATCCCTGCCTACGGCCCTGGGACACTGTCACACTTTGTCATTCATGCATAAATGCAACCCAGACAAGGGATGGGCCATGAATTTTGCTTTTCCAAGAGGATGTAACTCAAATGGTACAGTTAAAAGGCAGATGATGCTATACAACGTATTTGGGTATGCATGGAAGAAGCTCATGCCCAATGCCCCCGATGAATGAGAGGTTTGCTAACGCAAGTGTGGTACATATGTAGACACAGGGATACTTTAGTGTGACACACAGACAGTTGCCAGTCAGGCTGACAGAATGCAAGGTGATTCAGGATCCAGTTACTTGACAAGTTACATAATCAGTGGTCTGACTGAGACTGAGGACAAACTAGACAGTTGACATGCCAAACTGTGTACGTCCTGTGTTTTTGAAGATGACAAATGAACCCAAGGGCTGTGTTACACGGCTTAATTAGTATCAATGCTTGACGGTGTATTTGACATAATGGCAACTCCTATGCTGTTCCAGGCATCATCAGGGGCAGTGCTTTTTGAAATGGGTGGTGTGCATGGAGGTGATCACAGGTGTGGGCTGCATCTGTTTCTCACCAGTCCTGTAGGTGATACTTGCATTCTAAGGGCCAACAGACATTTTCACAAGGGGAAACAATCTACATGTGCTAACAGGGCTTTGAAACTAGAAGACAGTGTATAAATTGACCTGACATCCTTGCAGTCAGATGTTCTATGACAATGGCATACCATAGGAAAGGGTGTAGCACACTGGTTTGCTAATGTTGGTCTGTGTGTGTAGAGGAGGTAATATCAGGGTACACATCTTAGTATTCCAGGGACCTCTTCCGACAGGTGGGTTGTGACCACGTGCATGAGTGTGTCAGGAGTTAGGAAATGGGCTGACATGTACATGGAATGTCATGTGCGCAATGCTTGTCATATGTGTGGCACTTGTGCTGTCTATGTTCTGCTTCTAGGGAACTCTAGTCACAGATATTCCTTGCAAAGATTGGATGCAGTTGGACATACTGCTGTCAAGGGTCTTGTTACGCATTCCTGTTACTGATGCCAAAGCACAGTGACTGCCTCATGTATGAAGCTTGTTTTCCCCTTATTGAGTGATGGTGTCTTAGTTGTGTGCCATATGTTGCGTTGGACCTTGATTTCAACATGTATGTGTGAAATAGGTGTGGTCCTCTGCTATTGGCCTTCAAAGTAGATATGTACATGATAGATGTAATTTACAGTGTGTGTGTATGTGACCATTGTATGTTAGGCATCACATTAGCTCTGGGATTTTCAGTGTCCTAATCAGTATCTCAGCAATGCTCCATGAGGCAACACTCTTATTCTGATAAGTAGAGATGAAGGTGTGCAAAAATGATTAGCCAGACCATGATATGGTGATTATTATAGGTGTTTATTTAAATTAGTTAACTAAAGTGGTGAAGGTGATTATAGTTAAAAGAAATTGTTGACGATATGTTGCCGCCTGCGTATACCAGCGGCCGTGTTCTGTAGTTCCCCCTCATGTTGCAGGCCAGCATCCTCCTCTTCCTCCTCTTCAGGCATGTGTGGCTCTGGTTCCAGGAGGGGAATGTTCCTTTTGATGCAAATGTTGTGCAGAATAGCACATGTTAGGATGATCTTACAGACCATCTCCGGGGAATATAGGAGGCTACCACCAGTGATGGCGAGGCACCGGAACCTTGACTTGAGGATGCCGAAGGGCCTCTCGACTATGCTGCGTGTCCTCCTATGTGCGTTGTTGTAGGCACGCTCTGCTGCAGTACTCGGGTTGCCAATAGGTGTCATTATACATGGCTGGATGCCATATCCCTGATCAGCTGCAAGAGAAAATGAAGGGGATCAGGATGATATAGCTAGCCCGATTGAAATGACCTTGCATGGCAGTAGTTGTCTTGTGTTGTCTGTAACACTTTTGTGTTATAATGTAGCATCCTAGGCTTGTAGGATGTACCATCTGCATTGTGCGGTTTCCTTGGCTGAACAAGTATTTGTCTGCTGACCGTTTGTCAGCAGTATGTTTTGGGATTTGCAGTACAGTGTGCCCTCCCTAGCATTGTGACTTGTGATACAGGTGTCCATGTGTCTTCACTGGGAGTGAGATGATAGTTCCATACACAGGTTAAAATTGACAGTGTTGTTAACAAGTTCAAATCAATGTACCCTGGACATCCCATACCTTTAGACTTATGCAATGGATTCAGGTAAACGTCATTGGGACACTTACATTTTGCAAGGTGACATTTAGGCAACCCACTCCACACGTTGTGATCTTTGACGTCTTAACATTAGGCTGTACAGTAATTTCAGATGTGTGACAGGTTCACTGCCGACCTAAGAAACATGGCTAGCGATGTCACGACCTCAGTGGGCTCCTGTTCACATGCTGCTGTTGTGGTGTATGTGTTGTGTGTCCTAGAGGGATGCTGTGCAGTGTGTATATAAGTAGGTTTTTGTACTTACCAACAAGTAGTCCATTGCCATACCGTCCATCCTGGAAGTGTTCATTGATGGTGCAGTGACGGAAGATGAAGGAGTCATGTACACTCCCAAGATATTTAGCCACGATGTTGGTGATCAATCCCTGGTGATCGACAATGGCCTGCACGTTGATGGAATGTGTGTGCTTCCTGTTGCAGTAGAGGTGTTCAGTTGCAGCAGGTGGCACAAGGCGTACATGGGTGTTGTTGATTGCTCCAAGGACGTGTTAGGAAGCCACTGATGAGGTAGAACTCTTGTTTTGTTTCCTGCTGCTTCTGCAGTGTGTTAGGGAAGCAGATGTGGCGGGGTGTAAGTCTAATGATGGGATCAAGTATTCTGTGCAAAAAGGCGGAGAATGATGGTTGTGATATTCTGGCAACCAGGGCACCAGTTGTTTGAAAACAGCCACTTGCCAGCATGTGAAGTACGGCTAGCAGCTTGGTTTCTGTTGGGATGGTGCGGGGTGTCAGCAAAGTGGGGGCCAACTGCGGTTCAACGTTGCGCAGCAGCTGCTAAACGGCCTGCCAGTTCAACATGTACCTCTGGATGATGTCATGTTTCCTGAGGCCATGAAGGGTTGTTCTGGGGTGGAATATCCTCTCCTGCCTTCTGCGCTGCCTTTGGGGTCCCTGCTGGTGTTGTTGTAGCTGCTGTTGTTGCTGCAGGGCTCTGTGTCTGCGTGCACGCTGGATTAGAATCACCTCCATGTCTCCCTGTTGCTGCTCTGCTATTCTGCTGTTGCTTCTGTGTGTTCTGATTAAATACAGGTGTGTTTGCCCCATTTTAACGCCTGCTCTGACCCAGGCGTTAATTTTTTATGCTAATCAGGCTGTACGTCATTTTCCAGCTCCGCCTCCCGGCCGTATGTCATTTTTGCGTGAAAACATAAATACGACGGACGGCCGTTTAAGTCATTTTTTGGACGGGAACGCCTACCTTTCATATGATTGACGCAAGGCGGGTTGCTGCATCCAAAAAATGACGCACACAGCGGAATTTTGTCGTCCGCGGGCTCGGGCGTCAAAGTTTAAATACGGGGCAACATTTGCGCTGAATGTGCGTCAAAATTTTTGACGCACATTCGGCGCAGACGGAGTATATTATGCCCCTAACTTCCTCTCACAAAGAAAACAGCAGACAGCCCACAGGTGTGCCCCAACTGCTAGCACTTTTGTCTTCAACAAGCAATAAACAGCCCCACCTGTGGCAAGGCCTCAAAAAATTGAATGAAACTCATAAACGTCCTCTCCAAGGAAATCTTTAGTAAAAGACGAAAGATTTATTCGTTTTGAAGAGAAACCCGAGTGTGTTACAAGCTGAGCCTAGCAGGGCATGTGGCGCCACAAACAGAGACTGTGGCACTGCGAGGGCGAAGGTCGGAGAGGTGGTTTTTCGCCCTACTTAACAGGGCAAGAACCACAGTGGAAAGAAAAACAGCCCAAAAGTTCAAAGCCCCTGCTTCAAGTAGAGAAAGAAAAAATGCTAGACCGTTCTCAGGGTTTTGTCTGGGCATATGCAAATTTCGGTGTCACTCGCCTCAGCTGATTGGCAAGGGTGAGTCTACTGGGCAGGGAAAACAGAAAGCTGGAGGCAGGCTGTAAGTGAAGTGGGCGAGCAGGGAAACATTTTTCTATAGATTGCATGTATTGAATGCCACTAATGCCACAGTAAGGCTTTGCAGCGCTAATAGTATTCCCATCAGACACCACCCAGGTACGCAGCAGCAGGCAGGTGAAAATAAGGGAATAACGAGCAGAAGCTGAGGTATCAATGGTAAATGCTGGCTTTTTTATTCCCTGCAATGCTTTCCTGACACAGTTATATTCTGGTAGATTTTGCCAGACATTTGTGTGCAGTGTTAAAGCAATTCGACAGAATGTTGAACCCAGTTCTGCTGCAAAAGAGTGCTGCTTACCTTCCCATGGCCTCAGAGGCAGCACATTTTAAAGCAGCTCGGCCTGCTTGTATCACTATCCCTTTCGGTTGGGGTCACTCTCTGGGCCTTTTGTCTCCATGATAATTTACCCTTTCCTGCACTAACCATCCCATCCAAATGCAGTGGGCCACCACCATGCTCCAGAACAAATCATGTACATTCTGGCACATCCTCTAGCTGAGCCTGAATCTAAAAGGGTCTAGCTAGCTAGGCCAGAGTCACAAGCCAGACACCCCCTTTCAAATGAATCTGAGAGGATGCCAGGCCAGAACTAGCCATCTTTACACCACCCAAAGAACTCAGAACTAGCCACCTATATACCTCCAGGAGCACAATAACGGGCAAGCCCTCTGAATAGCACAGCCTGAGTGTTGATGGCCACCTGTGAAAAGTAGGGTGACCCCTGGCCTGCAGGCAGCAGAGATGTTGGGAGCAGAGACAATCTAATGCCTGCTGTTGTGGTGATTCAAGACAGCCAAGAAAAGCAGCCTCACGCTCCGCAGAAATTCTTTCCCATGAGCCACCTGTCCTACACTCAGCGTATGCAAATGAGTAGGCAGCAGGCCTCAGAACAAAACACCAACTTCCTCTCGCAAAGGAAACAGCAGAAAGTCCACAGGTGTACCCCAGCTGCTAGCACTTTTGTCTTAAACAAGCAATAAACAGCCTCACCTGTGGCAAGGCCTCAAAAAATTGAATGAAACTCATAAACGTTCCTCTCCACGGAAATCTTTAGTAAAAGCCGAAAGATTTATTTGTTTTGAAGAGAAACCCGAGTGTTTTACACGCTGAGCCTAGCAGGGCATGTGGCGTCACAAACAGAGACCTTGGCATTGCGAGGTAAGGGTCTGAGAGGTGGTTTTTCGCCCTACTTGACAGGGCAAGAACCACAGTGGAAAGCAAAACAGCCCAAAAGTTCAAGGCCCCTGCTTCAAGTAGAGAAAGTCAAAATGCTGGACTGTTCTCAGGGTTCTGTCTGGGCATATGCAAATTTCAGTGGCACTCGCCTCAGCTGATTAGCAAGGGTGAGTCTGCTGGGCAGCGAAAACAGAAAGCTGGAGGCAGGCTGTAAGTGAAGTGGGCGAGCAGGGAAACGTTTTTCTATAGATTGCGTGTATTAAATGCCACTGATGCCACAGTAAGGTTTTGCAGCACTAATAGTATTCCCATTAGACACCACCCAGGTATGCAGCAGCAGGCAGGTGAAAATAAGGGAATACCGAGCAGAAGCTGAGGTATCAATGGTAAATGCTGGCTTTTTTTCTCCCTGCAATGCTTTCCTGACACAGTTATCTTCTGGTAGATTTTGCCAGACATTTGTGTGCAGTGTTAAAGCAGCAATTAGACAGAATGTTGAACCCAGTTCTGCTGCAAAAGAGTGCTGCTTACCTTCTCATGACCTCAGAGGCAGCACATTTTGAAGCAGCTTGGCCTACTTGTATCACTATCCCTTTCGGTTGGGGTCACTCTCTGGGCCTTTTGTCTCCACGATAATTTACCCTTTCCTGCACTAACCATCCCATCCAAATGCAGTGGGCCACCACCATGCTCCAGAACAAAATCATGTACATTCTGGCACATCCTCTAGCTGAGCCTGAATCTAAAAGGATCTAGGTAGCTAGGCCAGAGTCACAAGCCAGACACCCCCTTTCAAATGAATCTGAGAGGGAGCCAGCCCAGGACTATCCATCTTTACACCTCCCAAGGCACCCAGCACTAGCCACCTGTATACCTCCAAGGGCACCAACAACGGGCAAGCCCTATGAAAAGCACAGCCTGAGTGTTGGTGGCCACCTGTGAAAAGTAGGTGCACCCCTGGCCTGCTGGCAGAAGAGATGTTGGGAGCAGAGACAATCTAATGCCGGCCTGAGTGTTGGTGGCCACCTGTGAAAAGTAGGTGCACCCCTGGCCTGCTGGCAGCAGAGATGTTGAGAGCAGAGACAATCTAATGCCGGCTGTCGTGATGATTCAAGACAGCCAAGAAAAGCAGGCTCACACTCCGCAGAAATTCTTTCCCATGCCCCATGCCTTCACGTCAATTGATAATAGCAAAGTGGCTCAGGCATATGTCTCATGTGAGTCTGGTGAGTGTGGAAGGAAAGCGTTCACGGAAGTACTATAAATGTGTGGGATTAATGTGTTCCTTGATCTTTTTGGATACATGTCAGATCTGGATTTGAAAACATCGTGAAAAGGTGTAAGGTGCCCTCAGCTAACATCTTAGAATGTTTGTTGGACTTAGTTGTGCCACATTCCAAATATGGATGGCAGTCCAAGTGTATGCACATGGCTTTACATCTCCATGGTTGGTGCAAATCACCATAGCTGGGCCACATCAATTGAATAAACTGTAACAACAGGATGGCTTACAAAAGTCCCTGCCCCTCCCTCTGTACATTGGACCTATGTGTCATTAATGTGTCATGGCCTCAAGGCATGTTTGACTGGTAATGCAGTCCTCAAGTAACCAGGCTTTGGATGTCTCTCTTGGATGCACATGATGAGACGATTACACTCCATATTTTTTTCTGGTCACCAATTACGGGGCATGTTTGCAACCACATGATAGTTAGGGCCAAAGTATGTGTGCAGATATGTGTGTAACTGTCACAGGAGACCCATGCTATGTACAAGTTGGCCGTGATATATCAGATGCAGTACCATCATGTCTGAATGGTTGCCAGTTCCTTATTCATCCTACACATTGTATATGTTTATGAAATTGTTGCGCTGTGCACAGATTTTGGGCACATTTCTTCCTTCCATACCTTACAGGTGGACCGGCACTCTACACTGTGGGAGAGGTGGCGACATTTGAGGACCCCGACCACTCCAGTAAGTGTTGATATGTCTGTTATGTGTTGTGTTTGCTGGTTATGGACTCGTGTGAGTTGGAGGCATAGCAAGGGGTGATGCATTGGGCAACCTTTTCTCTTGTTCCATGAGTGGGAATTCAGTTTCTCACATGTTTTGAGTTGGCCAATGCGTATCCAATGGTATCATGTAGGGATTGTAGGCTATTCCTGTAGGCCCCACTGTGAGTACAGGGGTTAGTCATGTGGATGACACTTGTATCACCAAGAGTCGCACTGGAAGTCAGCTCCGATTTAGTCAGCCTGTCAGACCCACATTCTCTAAGATTGGTATAGCAAATTGCTTTCCAATAGACATCTGCTTCCCTATTTACCTACGTAATTATGAAACAGTAGGTAGAACCTCCTAGCAGCATGTAGTTCCACATGTAGTGCTAAAAGTATGTGGAACTTGAGTGCAATGGCCTAGGTGTGCATGCAATTCATGATCATGGGTGTTCTAGCAACTCTGTGTCTGATGTAAGTCAGGCCTCACTGGAAGTATATGTTGTGTACCAAGTTTTGCATTTCCTGACATGTGTGGCCCTGTGAGTGCTCTAGGGTTTGCTGACTCCTATTTGTTGATAGACCTTACCTGTGGTGTGTCTGTAGAGACAAACATGTGTGGAGTTTTCTATACACTCCTCAGTGTCCGTGTTGGCAAATTATAGTTGTTTATCCACCCCCCCTTCAAACACGGGCATGGGTTTGTGATTGGGGTACCTAGTACTGATGATACCAGTATGTTACACATACATGTGAATAAGTGACGGTTTGGTTGCAAACTAGTATACACACTCAGGTTTGGCAGTTGGTACTATACTGGCAAGTCCAGTTACAACTTGCAGACCATGTGGCTTTAGTTTTGCTTTCCGTACACTGACATTTGTAGCCTAGGTCTTGGCGGAGGATATGCAGCATGATTCTTAGCTGATAACTGGCAGAACTCAGATTGCAAGTCAAAGCCAGTTGTTACCCATCTTGTAGGTTATGGATGTGCTATGTGTGATGTGACCTTTGTAGTCTGGCCTGCCATGTACTTCCTCAGGGACATTCAACGATCTGTATTGTGATATGAGCTGTTACAAGTACAGTAGATGTATTGTCTGATTAACTTACTGTGCCATTACACACAATGCAGTTACTAATGTAGAATATCTGCATTTGTCTTCACAGCTGCTAACATGACTCCAGACCAGGTCCGTGAATTTCAGCACCGGGCCATGCGATACCAGCACATCCTGCTGGTAGAGTCAGGGTTTGGGAGGATGGCCCGGCGATATCGCCACGAACGGGCCTCCGGGGCATGAAGAGACTTCCCACAGGGTGGGCCTACTTTGCCCACCACAGCCACCACCAGCACAACCACCAATCCGAGCCAGGTGGCCCCACCCACAGTTGCCACTGTTGGTCCGACATCTGCTGGACTTCCAGGCCCCGGCATTGCCACCGGTGCAGGACAGTCCACTAGGCCGGGCACCACACCCAGACAGACCTCCTCCACCGGTACCCAGACTGCCACAGCTCCATCTGTTGACCCTGCAGCTTTCAACCAAATGGACCGTAAGATGGACAAAGTGCTGCGCAAGTTGAGCCACCTGAGCCGGGATGTGCGCCACATTAATTGGCGTGTTAAGTCCATTAAGAGGACCCTCCGGAGGGCCAACCTCTAGACTTTTTTATATGGACATGATTCCCTCCCCTTCCTCCTCTTTCCTTGTTCTTATAGTTAGTGGGCTTAGGGGGCTTAGTGTTAGGTTAGTATAGGCTGTTAGTTTAGTTAGTGTTAGTGGGTGGGGGGTGGGGGTCCTGATTGTTTCTATTTTTACTTATTACATGTGTGGGTGGGTGGATGGTGGGCTATGTTGGGGTTCTTGTGTGTTTAAAAAGAAAAAAAAAAAAAAAAAAAAATAAATCACAAAAAAAAAAAAAAAAAAATATGTAGTTGTGTACAATAGTATAGTATGTGTTTAGGTTAGTATGTGTTGTCCTCCATGTGTCCCGTCTCATAGGGGGGGTGGGGGGTAGATGTTTAGAACTTTTCGTTACATGTGATAAGTAAGTGTAGCTTAGGTTAGTTAGGGACAGTTGTGGGTAATGAGTAGTCAGGGTAGATTAGGGTAGGTAAGATTTTTCCCTCAGTTTCCTCTTCTGTGATTAGCATTTAATAAATATTTGGTTAACCGTTAATAGTATGTGTTGAATCGTACTTGATCGTGGGTTTGGATTCAGTGTACATCAATTTTGTACTATAACATCTGTATCCTATGCTACAAACAAATCCCAACTGAGCTGTACGATTGGCAGCTAGCCCAGAGCTACCTTGCAAAGTGTCGACCCTTCGTTACAACAACCAATCACAGTTAATGTGGATGACAATGTGTTTCTTTTGATAAGTGTGTTTTCAAAGTCACAAACAGTGCTTCCAGACTTGGTACTGGGGAAACAGTTTTAGGTCTTACTGCAGTGTGATGATCATGCACACCCTTATAAGATGAGTTCTCATTGGCAATCTTGTATTCTTGTCTTCATGACCCTCATACATCATTTGTGACACAGTTCGGCATGATTACCTATTTGTATGTTAACTCAGACACCTTCATTTATGCAGTTTTGCAGTGTATACTTACATTAGTGTGGCATGTTATTTGTGTTATTTTTGCATGTCGACAACATTTTGCGGCCACTATTTGATGACATAGTTATCCCCTGAGGAAGCATTCTTCTGTCCAACACAGCATGATGGTGTATGGTTTCTCACTTCATCAGATTTGTCCCTCAGGATGGGCAGAGTATCATGCAATCATGGGCACTGTGCAGAATTCTCTGGCTACATATTATCAGGACGGTTGTATTGACAAGCTACGTAATTTGACAGTAGGCACATTTCAGTTATCTACTGCACAGTTGATATGTCACATTACCCAGAGACAGATTTGTTGTGTAAGTGCTATTTATTGAAAAGTGCTGTAGTGCTATCTGCACATTGTCCATGATTGTGAGTCCATTATAGGGACATCTTACATTGTGATCCTACACAAGGGGTTTCCGAAATGCTTTTGACATGCTGGGGTTGATGTTTCAGACAGTGCAGAGGGACATGATTTGCCATGAGTAGGAGAGAGACAATCACTGGGCTGGGTGACAAGATATACAGTGGTTTGCAGAACAGTGCTTGAGTAAAGTTGTTGCAAGACTGGCAAGTTACAAAGCGCAGGACCTTGGTAAATGTGGGCCATGTGGCAGGGACTAATGCTTCCGGGTAATTTTCCTTGTGAATGTGATCTGTTCCATGTCTTCTTCTTCTGATGTGTGTGTTGCCTCCTCTGTCCTTGTTGTTGTTGGTTGTGAAGGGGCAACACACACCTCAGTGTTAAAAGACGTGGAGTCAGACATCCCGGTCGCTGCTCCCTGTTAAGGTCTTAAGGGCAGTACTGCAGCAAGGAGAGTCTGCTGGTTCTTGTGAATAGCAGCCACATCACGATGGTAGGCAGCCAGGTCGGCCCTGAGGGGGTCATGATTGCATTCGTGCATGCAGTGGAAGGTTTGGGGTGCGAGGTTTTGTGGCAACTCCCTTACTGCAGTGGTGAATTCCTTGAAAGTTTCTTGTAGTCCTTGCAGTATGGATGTTAGGGCTTGCATAGCTGCTGCCTGATCTGCAGATGACATCATGCACAAACGCACCCCCTCAAGGCTGGCTGCCATATTTTGCATCCCCACCCGCACCTCCTTGGCCAGCTCCCGCTGTACTCCAACTACAGTTCTCTCAAAGCTGGTGCCAGTGTCGTCTGAGTCCTCAGCTGTATTGGAGCTGGCAGGTCTTACAATTGGGGTGGTTCCTCTGCGATGGCTGCTTGTTCTGTGCTCCTCCTTGTGACTGAAGGTGGGGTCTGGAGGGTGTCAAGGACCTTTTGGATAGTCTCCTGGAGAATGTTTATCGGCTTGTCATCCATGTCATCAGGGAAATCTGGGACAGGCATAACCGCAGGAGATCCATCTTCCTCTGCAATGAAACAGGGTACAATTAGTGTGTCTGTGTTGTGGCAATTTTGATGTGACGTGCCTGCCTTTTGATGAATTCACTTTGTGATCTTGTTTTGTGTTCATTTTCCCAGTCCTTCAGATGGGCATTCTTCCAGGCCTATGGCCCACCTGTATGTCACATGTATGTTTTTGAGTTATCAGACTTGTCAGCCTCATAGCCTCTAGGTGTTGGTTTATGCCAAATGGAGAATTGCCACCTTCTTTTCCTACTCAAGCCTTCGTCCACATCCATTCTCATGGTGAGACCTTTCACTGGCTGTGGGTGTACTGATGGCCCTGGCAGCACACTTAACAATCTGGACCAGCCCCACTCTCTGATCTTTCACATCCACTTAAATGTAATTGACATGTGGCATATCCTATGCATGGCAATGTTATGATCTGATATGGATGTTGACATTGGTAATGTGTCCTGCTGATGTTGGGGAATGTGTGTTACATTGGATTGCCCTGATAGTCGTAGCAGTGTCCTATTTCCTCCTCTGACTGTGCCGGTGTATTTCAGTGACCTGTTACATGTGTCCCCCCCTCAATGCTGTTGTCTGAGCAGTATGACATTTGGGATGTTGCATTGTTACCCAGGCACAGGATGGACCCTGACATATGCAGCATGGGTGTGTCCTTAGTGCTGTGTAGCTCCTATTGTTGTTTACATTGGCTGATGTTTGCGACAACTATGGGCATTGACATTTGAGAGTACTGGGGCCTTTGTCTTGTTTCTGGGGATTGTTGAAGTTGTCATCCTCAACCCCCTAATTTAGGTGTGGATGATCCATGGGGAGGTTACTGCCATTGGCTACTTGAGCTGCACATAGAGCAGAAGTGGTAGTGGCAACTGTTGTCTCAGTTACATTCCAATTGTCGGTATGGCTAGAGGTTGTTAAGAGTGCCCTAGTTAATGTAGGGGGTATGGTGGCTGACGTGTGCCGGGATGTCAGTTTGACATTGTGGCCTTCCCTCCTGGCGTGGCTTTTCCTTTGCTCCATCGTTGGCATGACAGCATGCCCCCATGGGACTGCTGTTTGTGTTGTGTAATGGTTTGCCCCAGGTCTTGTCAGAACGGGCCATGCCCCCATGCCATGCCCCTTTACCCATGCCACTCCATGTATTAGATGACTTCCATGCATTTAGTGGTCGGTATCCCAACCCCCTGCTCACAGTTGACATTATTGCATTATAATTCCCCATGCGACTTACCCTGCATGTGCGTTGTCTCCTGGTAGTCTGCGCTGTCCTGTCCTTGAATCCCTGTGACGATCTCCTCAGGGATGACGGCTGCGACCATCTCCTCCATGTGGTCCAGGGCCTCCTACTGTGCTAGACTCCCCCTCCAGTCTGCAGTGCTGCCTTCCTGTTCCTGGCCATCTTTTCCCTTGTCCTGCGCTTGCAGTCATGCCAGCGTTTCTTGCACTCGATGACAGCTCTGCGTACTTCAGCCACACTGTTAATCTTGTCGACAATTTGTTGCCATATTGCCTCTCTCCTACTGATTGGCAACTTTGATGTGACAAACATTTGGTGCTGGTGTTCCGTCACCTCTTTAACCAGAATTTCCGGCTCCTCTGCACCAAAGCGACACTTTCTTTTCTTCTGAAAAGTGTCCTGGTTCTTGTGTGGGTCATCCTGGCTGGTTCCTGGTCTGCTGTCATCTTCCTGGGGTCTGTAGTGGCATCTGGGATTAATTTTGGCTCTCCTATGGTGTAATGGCGTTGTTTGCGGGGTTTTTTTATGCTATTGCGTCAAAAAACGGCGCATATCCGGTTTGCGGGGTCATAAATCGCCCCACAGTCATTTCCGCTGCATTAACGTTGTTTTGCTTTGCGACTTGACGCAGCGGTGTGCGTCAAAAATAATGACTCCCACCTGTGATTTGTGCCGCCGCGCGTCAAAGTATAAATACGACGCCCGCACAGCGCACGAAAATGGCGTTTGCCGGCGGTAACATTTTTGACGCAAAACTGCACCGGCGCAGTTTTGCATCAAAAAGTATAAATATGGGCCCAACTTCCTCTCTCAAAGAAAACAGCAGACAGCCCACGGGTGTGCCCCAACTGCTAGCACATTTACCTTGAACAAGCAATAAACAGCCTCATCTGAGGCAAGGCCTCAAAAAATGGAATGAAACTCATAATCGTTCATCTCCACGGAAATCTTTAGTAAGAGGCAAAAGATTTATTCATTTTGAAGAGAAACCCGAGTGTGTTACAAGCTGAGCCTACCAGGACATGTGGCGCCACAAACAGAGACCCTGGCATTGCGAGGGCGAGGGTCCGAGAGGTGGTTTTTCACCCTACTTAACAGGGCAAGAGCCACAGTGGAAAGCAAAACATCCCAAAAGTTCAAGGCCCCTGCTTCAAGTACAGAAAGAAACAAGCATTTGCAATGCAACGGGTCTCGCGTTTGCTCATGTTAGAGCTGATCGCGTTCTAAACTCCTAGCCTGATTTTTCACCTATCAGCAAAAGTGCTTTTATGTACGTAACCCGAAAAAGTGCAATTAACTGTGGAAAGCGCTCGATATCTGCCAAGCGAAATCGCGCTAGGAAAATAGAGAAAAAAAGTAGTCCACGAGCCGGACATAAAAGAGCGAGCTTTGCATGTTTTCTGTACTTGGTCGATGCACTCGAGGAGGGCTAGCCACCGGAAAAGGAATGACATATGCAGGCCTTCGACTAATGAAAGCAAGCAGATTTTAATAAGCAAGCCCACAAACCAATGAAAAACACTGACGTGACGTCGACAGGGCTCCGAGCCCTTTTCTAATACTTAAAGCGTCTCGCTGCCATAAGCATGCGCAAGCGCATGCAACGCAGGCTCGACCCTAAAAATGGTGGACCGTTCTCAGTGTTCTATTCAGTGGGACTCGCCTCAGCTGATTGGCCAGGGTGAGTCTGCTGGGCAGGGAAAACGGAGCGCTGGAGGCAGGCTGAAAGTGAAGTGGGCGAGCAGGGAAACGTTTTTCTAAAGATTGCGTGTATTGAATGCCACTGATGCCACAGTAAGGCTTTGCATCGCTAATAGTATTCCCATTAGACACCACCCAGGTACGCAGCAGCAGGCAGGTGAAAATAAGGGAATACCGAGCAGAAACTGAGGTATCAATGGTAAATGCTGGCTTTGTTTCTCCCTGCAATGCTTTCCTGACACGGTTATCTTCTGGTAGATTTTGCCAGACATTTGTGTGCAGTGTTAAAGCAATTAGACAGAATGTTGAACCCAGTTCTGCTGCAAAAGAGTGCTGCTTACCTTCCCATGGCCTCAGAGGCAACACACTTTAAAGCAGCTCAGCCTGCTTGTATCACTATCCCTTTTGGTTGGAGTCATTCTCTAGACAATCTGATGCCTGCTGTCGTGATGAATCAAGACAGCCAAGAAAAGCAGCCTCACGCTCCGCAAAAAATCTTTCCCATGAGCCACCTGGCCTATGCAAATGAGTAGACAGAAGGCCTCAGAACAAAACACCAACTTCCTCTCGCAAAGAAAACAGCAGACAGCCCACAGGTGTGCTCCAACTGCTAGCACTTTTGTCTTGAACAAGTAATAAACAGCCTCACCTGTGGCAAAGTCTCAAAAAACGTAGGCCCATATTTATACTTTTTGGAGGGGGTAGTCCAGCACACCAGGAGGCCCTGGACCATATGGAGGAGATGGTCGCAGCCGTCATCCCTGAGGAGATCGTCACAGGGATTCAAGGACAGGACAGCGCAGACTACCAGGAGACAACACAGATGCAGGGTAAGTCGCATGGGGAATTATAATGCAATAATGTCAACTGTGAGCATGGGAGGAATACCGACCACTAAATGCATGGAAGTCATCTAATACATGGACTGGCATGGGTAAAGGGGCACGGCATGGGAGTATGGCCCGTTCTGAGAAGACCTGTGGCACACCATTACACAACACCAACAACAGTCCCATGGGGGCATGCTGTCATGCCAACGATGGAGCAAAGGGAAATCCACGACAGGTGGGAAGGCCACTACGTCAAACTTACATCCTGGCACTCGTCAGCCAACATACCTCCTACATTAACTAGGGCCCTATTAGCAATCCTCTAGCCAAACCGACAACTGCAATGTAACTACAACAACAGTTGCCACTACCACCTCTGATCTGTGTGCAGCTCAAGTAGCCAATGGCAGTAACCTCCCCATGGAACATACACACCTAAATTAGGGGGTGAGGATGACATCTGCAACAATCCCATGAAACAAGACAAAGGCCCCAGTACACTCAAATGTCAATGCCCACAGTTGTCACAAACATCAGCCAAAGTAAACAATAATAGGAGCGACACAGCACTAAGGACACACCCATGCTGCATTTGTCAGGGTCCATCCTGTGCCTGGGTAACAAGGCAACATCCCAAATGTCATGCTGCTCAGACAACAGCATTGAGGAGGAGACACATGTAACTGATCACTGAAATACACATGCACAGTCAGAGGAGGAAATAGGACACTGATACGACTATCAGGGCAATCCAATGTAAGACACATTACCCAACATCAGCAGGACACATTAACAATGTCAACATCCATATCACATTATAACATTGCCATGCATAGGATATGCAACATGTCAATTACATTTAAGTCGATGTGATCGATCAGAGATTGGGGCAGGTCCAGATTGTTAAGTGTGCCGCCAGGGCCATCAGAACACCCACAGCCAGTGAAAGGTCTCACCATGAGATTGAATATACACGGAGGGTCAAGTAGGACAAGAAGGTAGCAATTCTCTATTTGGCATAAACCAACACCTAGAGGCGATTAGGCTGACAAGTCTGATAACTCAATAACATACATGTGACACACAGGTGGGCCATAGGCCTGAAACAATACCCATCTGAAGGACTGCAGATATTAATACAAAACAAGATCACAAAGTGAAATCATCAAAAGGCAGGCACGTCACGTCAAAATTGTCACAACACACTAATTGTACCCTGTTTCATTGCAGAGGAACATGGATCTCCTGCCGATATGCCTGTCCCAGATTTCCCTGATGACATGGATGACGAGCCCATAAACATTCCCCAGGAGACTATCCAAAAGGTCCTTGAAACCCTCCAGACCCCACCTTCAGTCACAAGGAGGAGCACAGAACAAGCAGCCATCGCAGAGGAACCACCCACCACCCCAATTGTAAGACCTGCCAGCGCCAATACAGCTGAGGACTCAGAAGACACTGGCACCAGCTTTGAGAGAACTGTAGTTGGAGTACAGCGGGAGCTGGCCAAGGAGGTGCGGGTGGGGATGCAAAATATGGCAGCCAGCCTTGAGGGGATGCGTTTGTGCATGATATCATCTGCAGATCAGGCAGCAGCTATGCAAGCCCTAACATCTAACTTGCAGGAACTGCAAAAAACCCAGAAGGAAATCAGCACAGCTGTAATACAGTTGACCCAACACCTACAACAGCAATCCTGTCAACGAGTGCACCAATGCAACATTGAACCCCTCAGGGCCGACCTGGCCGCCCACCATCGTGATGTGGCTGCTATTCTCAAGTACCAGCAGATCCTCCTTGCTGCAGTACTGCCCTTAAGACCTTCACAGGGAGCAGCGACCGGGATGTCTGACTCCACGTCTTCTAACACTGAGGTGTGTGTTGCCCCTACACAACCAACAACAACAAGGACAAAGCAGGCAACACACACATCAGAAGAAGAAGACATGGAACAGATCACATTCACAAGGAAAATGACCCGGAAGCATGAGTCCCTGCCACATGGCCAACGATTACCAAAGTCCTGCGTTTTGAAACATGACAGTCTTACAACAACTGTACTCAAGCACTGTTCTAAAAACCACTGTATAGCTTGTCACCCAGCCCAGTGATTGTCTCTCTCCTACTCATTGGCTAATTCTGTCCCTCTGCACTGTCTGAAACAGCAACCCCAGCATGACAAAAGCATTTTGGTAAACCCTTGTGTTGGATCACACTGAAAGATATCACTATAATGGACTCACAATCATGGACAATGTACATATAGCACTACAGCACTTTTCAATAAATAGCACTTACACAACAAATCTGTCTATGGGTAATGTGACATATCAACTGCGCAGTAGATAATTGAAATGTCCCTACTGTCAAATAACGTAGCATACAACTGTCCAGATATTATGTAGTTAGAGAAATCTGCACAGTGACCATGATTGCATCATACTCTGCCCATCCTGAGGGAATAATCTGATGAAGTGAGAAACCATACACCACCATGCTGTGTTGGACAGAAGAATGCTTCCTCAGGGGATAAGTAAGTCATCAAATAGTGCCCGCTAAATGTTGTCAACATGCAAAAATAACACAATAAACATGTCACACTAATCTAAGTAAATACAAAAGAAAAACTGCACAAATGAAGGTGTCTGAGTTAACATACAAATAGGTAATCATGCCGAACTGTGTCACAAATGACGTATGAGGGTCATGAAGACAAGAGTACAAGATTGCCAATGAGAACTCATCTTATAAGGGTGTGCATGATCATCACACTGCAGTCAGACCTAAAACTGTTTCCCCAATATCAAGTCTGGAAGCACTGTTAGTGTCTTTGAAAACACACTTATCAACAGAAACACATTGTCATCCATATTAACTGTGATTGGTGGTTGCAACAAAGGGTAGACACTTTGCAAGGTAGCTCTGGGTTAGCTGCCAATCGTACAGCTCAGTTGGGATTTGTTTGTAGCATTGGACACAGATGTTATAGTACAAAAGAGATGTACATGGAATCCAAACCCACGATCAAGTACCATTCAACACATACTATTAAGGGGTAACCAAATATTTATTAAAAGCTAACCATAGATGAGGAAACTGAAGGAAAAATCTTACCTACCCTAATCTACCCTAACTACTCATTACCCACAACTTTCCCTAACTAACCTAAGCTACACTTACTTATCACATGTAACAAAACGTTCTAAACATCTACCCCCCCACCCCCCTTATGAGACGGGACACATTGAGGACAACACATACTAACCTAAACACATACCATACTATACTATCCTAAACAAATATATATTTATTTGGTAATTTTATTTTTGTTTTTTTGTTTTTTTAGGTATTTATTTTTTTTACACACAAGAACCCCAACATAGCCCAACACATGTAATAAGTCAAAAAAGAAACAAGCAGGACCCCCTACCCCCCACCAACTAACATTGACTAAACTAACAGCCTATACTAACCTAACACTAAGGGGCATATTTATACTCCGTTTGCGCCAATTGTGCGTCAAAAGTTTTTACGCACAATCAGCGCAAACGTTGCCCCATATTTAAACTCTGACGCCCGAGCCCGCGGATGCCAAAATTCCGCCACGTGCGTCATTTCTTGGATGCAGCAACCCGCCCTGCGTTAATGATTTGCAGGGTAGGCGTTCCCATCCAAAAAACGACGCAAACGGCCATGCGTCGTATTTATGCCTCCGGGCAAAAATGACTCTCGGCCGGGAGGCGGAGCAAAAAAATGACGCACAGCCAGATGTGCGTAAAAATTTAACGCATGGGTCAGGGCAGGCGTTAAAATGGGGCAAACACACCTGTATTTAATCAGAACACACAGAACAAACAGCAGAGCAGCAGGGCAGCAGAGCAGCAACAGGGAGACATGGAGGTGATTCTTATCCAGCGTGCACGCAGACGCAGAGCCCAGCAGCAACAACAGCAGCTACAACAACACCAGCAGGGACCCCAAAGGCAGCGCAGAAGGCAGGAGAGGATATTCCACCCAAGAACAACCCTTCAGGGCCTCAGGGAACATGACATCATCCAGAGGTACCGGTTGAACTGGCAGGCCATCCAGCAGCTGCTGCGAAACATTGAACAGCAGTTGGCCCCACTTTGGTGACACCTCGCACCATACCAACAGAAACAAAGCTGCTTGCCGTACTTCACATGCTGGCAAGTGGCTCATTTCAAACAACTGGTGCCCTGGCTGGCGGAATATCACAACCATCATTCTCCGCATTTCTGCCCAAAGTACTGGATGCCATCATTCGCCTGACACCCTGCACATCTGCTTCCATAACACACTGCAGAAGCAGCAGGAAACAAAACAGGGGTTCTACGCAATCAGTGGCTTCCCACATGTCCTTGGTGCAATCGACTGCACACATGTACGCCTTGTGCCACCTGCTGCAACTGAACACCTCTACCGCAACAGGAAGCACACACATTCAATCAACGTGCAGGCTATAGTCGATCACCAGGGATTGATCACCAACATCGTTGCTAAATATCCTGGGAGTGTACATGACTCATTCATCTTCCGTCACTCTACCATCAACCAACACTTCCAGGATGGACGATATGGCAATGGACTACTTGTTGGTAAGTACAAAAACCTACTTATATACACACTGCACAGCAACCCACTAGGACACACAACACATACACCACAACAGCAACATGTCAACAGGAACAAACTGAGGTCCTGACATCACTAGCCATGTTTCTTAACTCACCATTGAACCTGTCACACATCGGAAATTACTGTACAGCCTAATGTGAAGACATTAATGAGTGTGGTTGCCTAAATGTCACCTTGCAAATTGTTAGTGTCCCAATGACCTTTGCATTAATACATTGCATAAGTTTCAAGGTATGGGATGTCCAGGGTACTTTGATATGAACGTGTTAACAAAACTTTAAATTTTAACTGTGCATGGAACTATCATCTCACGCTCAGTGTAGACACACGGACGCCTGTATCACAAGTCACAATGCTAGGGAGGGCACACTGTACTGCAAATCGCAAAACATACTGCTGACAAACAGTTAGCAGACAAACACTTGCTCAGCCAAGGAAACAACACAATGCAGATGGTATAGCCTACAAGTATAGGATGTCACATTAGTACATAAAAGAGTCACAGACAACACAAGACAACTACTGCCATTAAAGGTCTTTTCAATAGTGCCAGCTACATCAACATGATCCCATTCTGTGTTTTTCTTTCAGCTGATCAGGGGTATGGCATCCAGCCATGGCTAATGACACCATTTGGGAACCCGAGTACTGCTGCAGAGCGGGCATACAACGACGCCAATAAGAGGACACGCAGCATTGTCGAGCGGACCTTTGGCATCCTCAAGTCAAGGTTACGCTGCCTCGACATCACTGGTGGTAGCCTACTATATTCCCCCGAGATGGTCTGTAGGATCATACTCACATGTGCAATATTGCACAACATTTGTGTAAAAAGGAACATTCCCCTCCTCGAACCAGACCCATACATGCCTGAAGACGAAGAAGAGGAGGATGCTGACCTGCAACAGGAGGGGGAACAACCAAACACGGCTGCTGGAGTGCGTAGGTGCCAACAGATTGTAAATAATTTCTTTGCATAATAATCACCATCACCACTTAATGCACTATTGTAAATAAACACTGATAACAAACACCACATTATGGTTTGGCCTATTCATTTCTGCCCACCTTTAGCTTGAAATATCTGAAGAAGAATGTTGTCTCATTGAGCAATAATGATATAACAATCATGACACAAAAAAATACACTACAAATGTAATGGCCACCATACAATGGTCACATACACACACAATGTAAATGACAGACATCCTGTACAGTTCACCTTTGAAGGGCAATAGCTGAGGACCACACATATGACCCACATACATGTAGTGAACATTGATCATCGCAGCAGATGGCACACAACTAAAACACCATCACTCAACTAGGGGAAAACAGGCCTCATACATCAGGCAGTTCACATGCTAATGCTTCAGGAACAGGAATGTAGTACTAGACTCTTGGCAACAGTAATTCCAACTACTTACTATCATTGCAATGACTATCTGTCACTAGAGTTACACATAAGCAGAACAAACACAGCACAAGTGCTACACCTATGACAAGCATCCAGCACATTACATCCCATCTACATGTCAGCCCTTTTCTAAAAACATTACAAACACTTGCGGCTGGTCACACCCCACCTGTCTGAAGGGGTCTCTGGAATGCTGATTTGTGTACACAGAGATTCCCTCATCTACACACACACACTCACAAGAGTCATCCGGTGTGCCACACCCTTTCCTATGCCTACCATTGTCATAGTACCATCTCACTGCATAGAACTCAGCTCAAATAATACACTGGCTTGGAGTTTTTAAGGCCTGGAATCACCTGTAGATTGATTCTTCTATGAAAGGTACTGTAGGTTAATTTTCAGCAAATCTCATCTGACAGGACTAGTGAGACACTGATGGAGGCCCCACCAGTGATCCCCTCCATGCACACCACCCAAATGTACATGCCCCGTCCCTGCTGATGCCTCCTACAGCATAGATGTTGGAATTTGAGCTATTACATCATTAAGTATTGCTACTAATGTTGCCGTAGAACACTTTATAAGGGTTCATGTGTCACCTTCAAAACAGCACAGGACATACACAGTGTGACATGTCAACTGTCTACTGCTCCCTCTGACCAGTCCTAGTCAGAACACTGATCATGTAATTACTGAAAGAACTTGCTCCTGATTGACCCAGCATCCTGTCAGCCTGACTGGCACCTGTCCGTGGGTCACTCTAAAGATACCTGGGGTCCACCTATGGACCACACGTGCTGTCCAAAACCTCTTGTACCTCAGACACTAATTTGTCATTAGCCTCATCAATGTATACTCAAATACATAGTATTGCATCATCTGACTGTTATTTGCATCTGATTTGTGACAGTGCCCTTGAATAGCTAAATCTTGGCCCTTCCGTTGTCTGGCCCTCATTAATGCCTAAACTACTAAGTGTGACAGTGGACCTGGACCATAGTGTTTGATGGTGTAAGTGGCCTCCATCCAAACCAGCAACCTCAGATAATGTCCATGAAAAGTCAACACATATGAGGACCCTGACTGTTCACACGCTGAGTAACATTGTTCAAATAATAAAGATGAGTCGTGTGTGCTGAATACCAGCCATTTACTTCTGCACAGAGGCTATGATGTTTCCTGATACATTACCATCCACAGAGGCCAACTGGAGTACAAATGTTGCAGTGACACATGCCGGATCCAGACACCTGAGACATTCTCTCAATCAGCACACCAAGGTTACCCAGTTGAAAGTCTCATTACACGTCTTCAGTGACAGGGTGGGACCATCCATGTGTAGGTGACCAAGTCCTCAATGGCGTCTCTCAAATTTTGCTACAAACGATACCCAATGGAAACAAGATTAGCTGCCACTAACTCATGAGGAGACCTGGACGTTACAGTGACAACATACACCTTGACAGTTGATACTGGATCAATATTGGACCACACACATGTACATGTACCATCCAATCAACAAAATGGTTGCAAGCAGCCGATCACAGTAGTGTCCCAGTTGTAACCTAGCAGGAAGAATTAAACATGTCTCTAAACCAGGTAATGCATAAAGGGCCACATACATCAACAACCTATTTGCTATCATGACATAAGGAACGTTGAGATTTTGCAAAAAAATCAATGCAAAATGGTATGTCAGAATTCTCCAAAGAATCAATAGGTCAAACGTAAAATGGGCAAATGGGATTACAGAATAGCAAACAGTGAATCATACCCTATTTGCTTTCATGGGCCTGCTGCTGAAGGTTTAGCATTACTGAATTTGGGAAACCCTTGGATAAATTTGCAAGTCTGGAAGAGCAAATCCTAGGGTGCTGGGGGCCTAAGTCCACCTCTTCTGCCACCCAAATATAAGTTTTTTATGCACATGTGAAGCACACACATGCATCAAGCGCATGTGTGCCCTACATGTCAAAAGTAAAACACATTTTAGATACATTAACTCGTGAATTGGACATGGTTACCCCCCGAAAAAAGTTTATGCGACAATTGCACTACCTAATTGGCCTTTATATAATTTTGATTAGCTTGATAAATGTGGTTACATTTTTGCTAAGGAATACATCCTGGTATCCCATTCATATTTTGAAAATAGCAATCAGCAATTACCTACATATGTGTACAATTATGAGTAATATCCATTCTGGCCAATCATTACCATTGCACTGTGAATACCTTCTATACATCCTATAAGGGACATTTGCTATAGCTAACCCCAAATGTGTATCACTTAGCACCGTTTGGTCATGACAAAATTCATTTCTCAATTTGACAAATGAAAGACATATTTGTCATAATGCGTCATATTTCCACGCATACAGCTTGTGCGTCATAATTTTTGACGCACAGGAGTGCAGATAATGCAGAGTCAAAAATTAATTTCAAAAATAGATATCATAATATCCTGCATAACATGGCCTCCATTTTTTTCCATTATGCGTCATATTTCCACGCATACACCTTGTCCGTCATAATTTTTGACGCACAGGAGTACAGATAATGCAGAGTCAAAAATATTTTTCATAATTAGATATCATATTTTCCAGCGGCTTATTTTTCAACTCTAGAACTGTAAAATATGCCTCAAACAAATATAATCTTCCAATGATGATTTTTTTTTTGACTCTGCATTATTTGCACTCCTATGTGTCAAAAAATATGACGCACAAGCTGTATGCGTGAAAAAATTACGCATAGCGGGGAAAAAACGGCAGCCATTTTATGCAGGATGTGAAGTAATAGGATATCCTGTTTACAGAATCTGTACAGTGGGTGTACTTTCACTTTCACTTTGCAGTCTCAGATTATTCTAGACTGTGTGGCTGTGTGCAAAGTGTTGTCCTGTGTATTAGTGCTTTTGTGTCCAGTGTACCATCTCAATTGTGCTTTTTTCATCATTGTCTTGTTGTTGAATACTATCTGAGTCTGTGTTGTATTATTTGGTCAAGTCCAGTGTTTTATTTATTGTCTGTGGGAGTCTGTTGTGGGTACTGTAATATAGGGGATAGTTGGGCTCTTCTTCTTAAGTTTTCTTTGTATTTCCCCACTCTACCTTTCCCCATTTCCCCCTTTTCCTTTTTCTACAACTTTTTCCCCTTTGTCAGTGCTGACATGTCTGGTAGGCCACGGCTTTCCAGGATGGGTGAGGAGGAATTGGGGGGGGTTTATATGGCTTGTTTGCCATTTCCTCACACTCATGCTGGAGGCTGGGGGTAGGGTGATACATGGGTATCACACGAAGGCCCGTAAAGTCCGGTGGGGAAAGGTGCGCCATCACTTGGTGCGTCTATATGCCAAAGGAATGACCATCAATTGAAGCACGGCTGGGCTGATCTGATATCCAGGGAGCAAGATCTGCTGGACCACCTGGGAATCAGGATTGGTGGCCATGTTGGTGAGTACAGATCAGTTACATGTGCACTATTTAAAGCTGTGTGGTGACATGTGATGATTGTTACCCAATCTGCCAGATAAGTAGCTGACTGTGTGTAATGCTAGGGAAACCTACTGGGTAATTGATGCACAATGTGAAGGCAGACAAATGCTAGCAGTCAGGTAGCTCATGTTTTCTACACATACCGGTTGCCTGTAGCAGAATGTAATGCAGTGCCGCCTTTGTGTCAGAGAAGCGACACATTAATGACGCAATTAGGACTCTACAGGTCACAATAGCCAGTGAAAAATGGATGTTGAAACATCATACCTACATATGTAGACACCATAGCTAGAGTGACATTTGTAAACCCTACATGATGCTGAAAATGAGTGCTGCCTTCACGTCAATTGGAGTTAGCAATGTTGTCCACACATATGTCACATGTGTGTCTGGTTGGTGTGTAGGGAAAATGTTCTTGGAAGTGCTATGCCTTGTCGTGATAAATGTGCTCCTTCACATCTAATTGTTACATGCCTGATCTGAGCATGAACCATATTTGTTAAGGACTCAGGTGCCCTCAGCTAACATTTTAGACTGGTATTTATTGACACTTGTGCCCAAATCAGAATAGGGATTGCAGTCCAAAGGTATGGACTGGGGTACAAACATCTATGTTTGGTGCCAATCACTATTGTTTGGACACATCAATGTATGAAACTGTAACAACATGAGGTATTGCCAAAGTACCTGGCCCTCTGTACCATGTACCTATCAGTCACATATGTGTCATGACCACATAGGCTGTTTGAGTTTGAAAGGTCAGGCAGTCCTCAAGTAACCAGCTTTTGGATGTCTCTCTTGGATGCACATGATGAGATGAATGCATATTGTTGCTGCATACTAATGGAGGTGCATCTTTGCCACCACATGACTGTCCAGGCCACTGCATGTGTGTAGTAGGGTGTGTAACTGTAGCAGGAGACTCATCCGATGTAAATGTTGCGCATGAATAATTCCATGAAGTATGAGCATGTGTGAAAGGGTTTCATTACTCATGTCATATTCTCACATTGTCTTTGTAATTGCAATTGTTCGTCAGTGCACGGATTCTGAGTACATTCTTCCTTCCATGCTTTACAGGTGGACCTGCACCGTACACCGTGGGAGAGGTGGCTCATTTTGAGGACCCCGACACCTACAGTGAGTGTTGCATGTGTGGTATTTTTAATGTTTGCTGGTGATGGATGATGGACTACTGTGTGTCCAACAGATTGCAAGGTTTGATGCGCTGCCCATTCATTATTATTGTTCCATTATTGGGATTTCAGTTATCACTTCATTTTGAGTTGACCTATGCTTATCCATTTGT
The DNA here is from genome assembly GCF_031143425.1 of Pleurodeles waltl. Classification (NCBI taxonomy): domain Eukaryota; kingdom Metazoa; phylum Chordata; class Amphibia; order Caudata; family Salamandridae; genus Pleurodeles; species Pleurodeles waltl. The sequence goes on from NC_090451.1 coordinate 553,228,081, forward strand.
CTGATTTTGGGTCTGTAGGCCATTCCAGTAGGGCCCGCTATGGGGAATGGGGTGAGTCATGTGGAATACACTGGTTAATGTAAGAGTTGCTCTGGGACTTGTCTCGGACTGAGTCTGCATTTCAGACTGACATTCTCCCAGATAGCTTCTGCAAATGGCTTGTCTGAAATCTGCTGCTTCCCTAGTTAACGATGGACTGAGTACACTGTAGGTTGGATCTTCCGGGGGCATGTACTTCAACAAGTTGTACTAGAAGTGTGTGGGACTACAGTGCAACGGCCTAGGTGTACATGCTACTCATGATCATGGGTGTTCTTGCTCCTCTGTGTCTGTAGAAAAATATGCCTCACTGGTAGTATGTGATGTTGGCCTAAGTCAGTACATTTTGACATGTGTGGACCTTGGATAGGACAAGGTTTAGCTGACTCCGATTTGTTGCTAGCCCTTCACTGGTGGTGTGTGTGTGGAGGCAAAAACATGTTGAGCTTTCTATACACTCCTGGTTGTGCATTGATTATGGGATTGTTGGATGTTCTTCCCACCCCCCCCCCTCAAAGTCAGCCATGTGTTTGGGAATAGGGTACCTAGGACTGTAGCAACCAGTATGTTACACATACTTGTGACCATTTGAAACTTGTTTTGAACCTAGTGTACACATTCGGTTATGGCACATGAGTACTATACTAGCAAATCCAATTACAAATCGCAGATATTGAGGGTTGTGATTGTTATCACATAGACTGACATATGAAGTTCAGGCAATAGGCGGAGGAGGTGCAGCCATAATGTCAGCTGCATTATTAATTTTTATGATGAGAAGTTTAGGCTGATGTCACCCATCATGTAGATAATTGTATATGCTATGTGTGAGATGCCCTTTGTATGCAGGCTTCCCATGTACTTCCTCTGAGACTTTCAATGATCTATATGGTGATATGAGCTGTTACAACTAAAGTAAAAGTAATTTCCAACTGACCCATTGTGCTATTCCACACAATGCATTTCCTATGGTAAATAGTTGCCCTTTCTCTTCACAGCTGCAAACATGACTGCCGCACAGAGGCATGAATTTGAGAGGCGGGCATGAGGTACCGACACATCCTGCAAGTGCAGTCGGGGTTCCGACAGATGGCCCGAAAATACCAGGCGGATCGGGCCTCCGGAGCATGGTGGGCCTCACCACAGGGTGGCCCCAACGTTGCCCACTACAGCCACCACCACCACAACCAGCAGTTCTCCCCAAGTGGCCCCAGTACCAGCGGGGACAGTTGTCCCTGCCTCTGCAGCACGACCAGGACCCAGCAATATAAGAGCTGCTGGACAGTCCAGTGGGCTACAATCAACTCCCACACAGAGCACCTCTGCCAGCACACAGACAGCAGCAGCACCTCCAATTGACCCTGCGGCATTCCAGGCTTTAGACCGCAAAATGGACAAGTTCATTAGGAAGGTGGATAAGCTGAGCCAGGATGTGGCCCACATAAAGAAGCGGGTCAGGTCCATCAGGCGGACCCTACGGAGGGCCAACTTCTAGGACTTATATGGTCTATTTTAATGTATCCCTCCCCTCCCTCCTCTTTCCTTTTTATCATGATAGGTGGGTTTTGGGGATTAGTGTTAGGTTAGTATAGGTTGTTAGCTTAGTTAGTGTTAGGGAGGAGGGTGGGGGGTGGGGGGTCCTTATTCTTTCTACTTTTCATTTTTGAGTGTGTGGGTGGGTGGGTGTTGGTCAATGTTGGGGTTCCTGTCTGTTTAGAAAAAAAAATATATATATATCTAAAAAAATCATACAAAAAAATATATGATTGTTTAGGATAGTATAGTATGTGTGTAGGTTAGTGTGTGTTGTCCTGCATGTGTCCTGTCTCATAATGGTGGGTGGGGGGTTGATGTTTAGATCGATTCGTTATATGTGTAGAGTAAGTTTAGCTTAGGTTAGTTAGGGACAGTTGTGGGTTAGGAGTAGTCAGGTTAGATTAGTGTAGGTATGACTTTTCCCTTAGTTGCCTCTGGTGTGATTACTTATGAATAAATATATAGTTAACCCTTTGCATTATGTGTTAACTGCTACTTGATCATGGCCTTGACATCAGTGTAGTGATTGTAGTTCTATGACATTTGTGTCCTATGCTACAAACCAAAGAAATAAGAGGTTTAAAATGGAGGCTACCCCTGTGCTAACTTGGTAAGTATCCACCATTTGATAGAACCACCATTTGGAGTTTACATGGATCACAAAGGATTTGTGTTGATGAGTATGTTTTCAACATCACAAAGTGTGCTTCCAGACTTGGTATTGTGGGGAATCTTTTAGGTCGGACTGCAGTGTGATGTTCAGTGACATCTTTGTAGATGAGGTGTTGTTAACACTCTTGTCTTCTTGTCTTCATTACTGACATAGATCATGTGTGCAACAATTCAGCATGACTTCCCTTCTTGGAAGTTTACTCAGAAAGGTTGATTGATGCTGTGTTTAGTTGTGTTTGCTTAGATTAGACTGCATAATTCAATGTGTTAGTATTGCATGGTGACCACATTTATCAGCCACCATTAGTTGACTTTGATTTCTATTGATGGAGCATTATTCTGTCCAACACAGCATGATTGTGTGTGGTTTCTCCCTTCATCAGTTATTCTCCTCAGGACGGTCAGGCTATGATGCAATCCTGGCCACTGCACAGATGTATCATACTACATGATGTCAGGACAGTTGTATTGCTAAGCTACATGGTTGTCACACAGGCACTTACGAGTTATCAACTGCACAGTTGATGTGTCAAATTACACAGAGACATATTAGGTGTGCAAGTGCTATTTATTGATAGGTGCTGTAGTGCAAAATGTACATTGTCCAGGTTTGCTGAGTCCGTTCTAGTGCAATCTTACATGGTGATCCTACAGAAGGGGTGTGGATGATGCGGCGGCGCAGTTTTGTGTCAAGAAGTATAAATATGGGCCTAAGCCCACTAACTATAAGAACAAGGAAAAAGGAGGGAGGGGAGGGTATCATGTCCATCAAAGCAACTGTCTAGAGGTTGGCCCTCCGGAGGGTCCTCTTTATATCCTTGACCAGCCGTTTAATGTGCCGCACGTCCTGGCTCAGGTGGCTCACCTTGCGCAGCACTTTGTCCATCTTGTGTTCAAGTCTATTGAAGGCTGCAGGGTCAACAGCTGGAGCAGTGGCAGTCTGGGTACCGGTGGAGGAGGTCTGTGTGGGTTGTCCTGCACCCGTGGCAATGCTGGGGCCAGGAAGTCCAGCAGATGTAGAATTCAACAGAGTCAGCTGTGGGTGGGGCCACCTGGCTCTGATTGGTGGTTGTTACTGTGGTGGCTCTGGTGGGCACAGTAGGCCCACCCTGTGGGAAGGCTCGCCATGCCCCGGAGGCACGTTCATGACTATATCTCCGGGCCATCCTCCGGAACCCCGACTCCACCAGCAGGATGTGCTGGTATCACATGGCCCAACGCTGAAATTCACGGACCTGGTCTGGAGTCATGTTAGCTGCTGTGAAGACAAATGCAGATATGCCACATTAGTAACTGCATTGTGTGAAATGGCACAGCAAGTTAATCAGACATTACATCTACTGTACTTCAAACAGCTCATATCACGATACAGAGCATCGAATGTCCCTGAGGAAGTACATGGCAGGCCAGACAACAAAGGTCACATAACACAAAGCACATCCATAACCCATAAGATGGGTAACAACTGGCCTTGACTTGCAATCTGAGTTCTGACAGTTAACATCTAAGAATCATGCTGCATATCCTCCACCAATAGCTGGGCTACAAATGTCAGTGTACGGAAAGCAAAACTAAAGCCACATGGTTTGCAAGTTGTAACTGGACTGTCCAGTATGGTACCAAGTGCCAAACCTGAGTGTGTATACTACTATGCAAACAAACCATCACTTATTCACAGGTATGTGTAACATACTAGTAGCATCAATACTAGGTACCCCATTCACAAACCCATGGCCGTGTTTGGGGGGGGCGGTGGATACACAACTATAATTTGCCAACAACATGTACACCGAGGAGTGTATAGGCTAATCCACACATGTTTGTCTCTACAGACACACCACAGGTAAGGTCTATCTACAATTTGGAGTCAGCAAACCCTAGAGCACTCATAGGGTCAGACATGTCAGGAAATGCAGAACTTAGGGGCATATTTATACTCTGTTTGCACCGAATTAGTGTCATTTTTTTTTTACTCTAATTCGGTGCAAAACTAACTCCATATTTATACTTTGGTGCTAGACCCCTCTAGCACCAAATTTATGGAGTTAAAGTCATTTTTTGAAAGTGGAGACCTACTTTGCCTTAATGAGATGCAAGGTAGGCGTTCCCATGCACAAAATGACTCTATGGCCTTAACGCCATATTTAGGGGCATATTTATACTCTGCGGCATATTTATACTCTTTTTGCACCGAATTACTGTCATTTTTTTTTACTCTAATTCAGTGCAAAACTAACTCCATATTTATACTTTGGTGCTAGACCCATCTAGCACCAAGGACCTGATTTAAACTTTTTTTGCACCGCATTAACGTCATTTTATGACACAAAACTGGCGCAAACGTACAAAATATTGGCCCTTATTTATACTTTTTGCTACAAAACTGCACTAACTCAGTTTTGCACCAAAAAGTTTAGCACCGGCTTGCACCATTTCTGTGCACCAGCTGGGCACCATATTTATGGAATGGTGCAAGCCGGTGCACAGGGTAGGCTAGAGTTTAAAAAAATTACTTTAGTCGGGTGGAGCTGGCAGTATAGAAGAAGAGGGTTTAGGACCAAAAAATGGCTTTAGGCAGGTTAGAGTAAAAAAAATTACTCTAACCAGATTAGCGTCATTTTATGGTGCTAAACCTACCATGCCACATGACTCCTGCCTTAGAAAAGGCAGGAGTCATGCCCACCACCCCAGTGGCCAGCACAGAGGACAGGGGTCCCCTGGGCATGGCCATTGCACCCTGTGCCATGTATGGGGGCCCATTACAGGGCCCCCTATGGCACTTTCAAAAATAAAATGCACTTACCTGTACTTACCTGGGATGGGGTCCCCCATCCTCGCAGTCCCTCTAGTGTGGGTGGGGGTGCCCCTGGGCCTAGGGAGGGCACCTCTGGACTTATTCCATGGTGTTCCACCATGGAAATAGGGCCACAGGTCCCCTAAAGCCTGCCCTGACCCAGGTCTTAAAAAATGGGGCAAAGCAACCTTTGCCCCATTTTTTGACCCCTCCTCCCTCCCTTGCACCATTTTTACATGGGAGTATAAATATGGTGTTAAGGCCATAGAGTCATTTTTTTGCACGGGAACGCCTACCTTGCATCTCACTAAGGCAAGGTAGGTTTCCACTTCCAAACAATGACTTTAACTCTTAGTACACAACATATACTTCCAGTGAGGCCTGACTTACATCAGACACAGAGTTGCTAGAACACCCATGATCATGAATTGCATGCACACCTATGCCATTTCACTCAGGTCCCACAGACTTGATGCACTACATGCGGAAGTACATGCTGCTAGGAGGTTCTACCTACTGTTTCAAACTTACGTAGGTAAATAGTGAAGCAGATGTCTATTGGGAAGCTATTAGCTCCACCAATCTTAGAGAATGTGGGTCTGACAGGCTGACTAAATAGGGGCTGACTCCCATTGCGACACTTGGTGATACAAGTGTCAGAGACATGACTATCCCCTGTACTCACAGTGGGGCCTACAGGGATGTCCTACAATCCCTACATCATACCATTTGATACGCACTGGCTAACTCAAAACATGTGAGAACTGCATTCCCACTCATGAAACACGTGAAAAACTTGCCCACCGCATCACACCTTGCTATGCGTCCAACTCACACGAGTCCACAACCAGCAAACACAACACATAACAGCATATCAACACTTACTGTAGTGGTCGGGGTCCTCAAATGTCGCCACCTCTCCCACAGTGTAGGGCGCCGGTCCACCTGTAAGGTTTGGAAGGAAGAAATGTGCTCAAAATCTCTGCACAGTGCAACATTTTCAGTATCATTTACAATGTGTAGGCTGAATAAGGACATGGCAGCCATTCAGACATGATGGTACTGCATCTGATATTTCATGGCCAACTTGTATATAGCATGGGTCTCCTGCGACAGTTACACACATATCTGCACACATACATTGGCCCTAACTATCATTTGGTTGTCAACTTGCCCCATAATTGGTGAGCACTAAAAAGTATGGAGTGTAATCGTCTCATCGTGTGCATCCAAGAGAAACATCCAACGCCTGGCTACTTCAGGACTGCATTACCAGTCAAACATGGCTTGTGGCATGACACATTTATTGCACATAGGCCCAATGTACAGAGGGAGGGGCAAGGACTCCTGAAAGCCATCCTGTTGTTACAGTATAGTCAATTGATGTGGCCCAGCTATGGTGATTTGCACCAACCATGGAGATGTAAAGCCATATGCATACACTTGGACTGCCATCCATATTTGGATTGTGGCTCAACCGATTCCAACAAACATCTTAAGATGTTAGCTGAGGGCACCTTACACCTTTCCACAATGTTTTCAAATCATTAACTGACATGTATCCAAAAAGATCAAGAAACACAATAATCCCACACATTCATAGTACTTCTGTGAACGCTTTCCTTCCACACTCACCAGACTAACATGAGACCAATGTTTGAGCCACTTTTCTATTATCAATTGACGTGAAGGCAGCACTCATTTTCAGCATCATGTAGTGATTCTAAAGTCAGTCTAGCAATTGCGTCAACATTGTTGGCCTAAATGTTGGTACATCTGTACTTCTCTGTCAATAGTACCCTATATAGACATGATTGGCTCCTATTTTGTTAGCTGTGCTGACAAAAAGGCAGCACCAATTTCCTTCATGGTAAAGTACCTGTAAGTTTGCTGAGAACGTGCTACCTGACAGCTAGCAATTGTGATCCTTGCCATAGTGCATCAATGATCCCCTTATATTTCCCCAAAATTACACACAGTCATCAAGTTAGCTGGCAGACATTGCACTAATCCACTGATGTAACTACAGAGCATTTAATCGTGCACAATAACAATAGTCATACGTTCCAACAGTGCCACCAATCATGATTCCCAGGTGGTCCAAGAGATCCTGCTCCCTGGTGATGAGGTCAGCCCACCGGTGCTTCAGCTGGTGGTCACTCCTCTGGCTGGCATACACACGCTACAGGTGATGCAGCACCTTTCCCCACCGGATTCTGCGCGCCTCTGTCGGGTAACCCTGTATGACCCTGCCCCCTGCCTGGATCATGAGTGGCAAGAAATGTGTCACCAGCCAGATGAAGCCCCCCAACTCCTCTTCCTCCATCCTGCCAAGACGTGGCCTACCAGACATACTTATAATTGAAGAGAAGGAATAGGGGTAAAAGAAATAGAAAGGGGAAATGGGTGAAAGTAGGGGTAAAAAGACAGAAAAAAAGTAAACCTAAACACTAAGGCCCATATTTATACTTTTTAACGCAAAACTGCGCCGGCGCAGTTTTGCGTCAAAAAATTTACCGCCGGCTAATGCCATTTCGTTGCGCCGTGCGGGCGTCATATTTATACTTTGACGCACGGCGGCGCAATCAACAGGTGGGAGTCATTATTTTTGACGCACACCGCGGCGTCAAGTCGTAAAAGAAAACGACGTTAACGCGCCGCAAATGACTGTGGGTTGATTTACGACACCGCAACCCGGATAGGCAACGTTTTTTGACGCAATAGCGAACACTGCAAGTGCACCAGAGGAGAGCCAAAATGGATCCCAGATGCCACTACAGACCCCAGGAAGATGACAGCAGACCAGGAACCAGCCAGGACGATCCATACAAGAGCCAGGACACTTATAGAAAGAAAAGAAAGTGTCGCTTCAGTGCAGCGGAGCAGGAAATTCTGGTTAAAGAGGTACCAACTGTTTATCACCTCAAAGTTGCCAATCAGTAGGAGATAGGCCATACGGCAACAAATTGTTGACAAGATTAACAGTGTGGCTGAAGTATGCAGAACAGTCACCGAGTGTAAGAAACGCTGGCATGACTGCAAACGCAGGACCAAGGAAAAGATGGCCAGGAACAGGAAGGCAGCACTGCAGACTGGAGGGGGGAGTCCAGCACACCAGGAGGCCCTGGACCACATGGAGGAGATGGTCGCAGCCGTCATCACTGAGGAGATCGTTACAGGGATTCAAGGACAGGACAGCGCAGACTACCACAAGACAACGCACATGCAGGGTAAGTCGCATGGGGAATTATAATACAATAATGTTGCATGTAAGTCATCATATACATGGAGTGGCATGGGTAAAAGGGCACCGCAGGGGGGCATGGCCTGCACAAACAGAAGCTGGGGCACAACATTACACTACACCAACAAGAGTCCCATGGGGGCATGCTGTCATGCCTACGATGGAGCAAAGGGAAAGCCACGACAGGAGGGAAGGCCACTACGTCAAACTTACATCCTGGCACTCATCAGCCAACATATCTCCTACATTAACTAGGGCCCCATTAGCAATCCTGTAGCCAAACCGACAACTGCAATGTAACTGCAACAACAGTTGCCACTACCACCTCTGATCTGTGTGTAGCTCAAGTAGCCAATGGTAGTAACATACATACCTAAATTAGGGGGTGAGGATGACATCAGCAACAATCTCCAGAAACAAGACAAAGGCCCCAGTACACTCATATGTCAATGCCCATGGGTGTCACTAACATCAGCCAATGTAAACAACAATACTGTAGGAGCTACACAGCACTAAGGACACACCAATGCTGCATATGTCAGGGTCCATCCTGTGCCTGGCTAACAAGGCAATATCACAAATGTCATACTGTTCAGACAACAGCATTGAGGAGGGGACGCATGGAACTGGTCACTCAAATACACCTGCACAGTCAGAGAGCAAAATAAGACACTGATGAGACTATCAGGGCAATTGAATGTAACACACATTACCCAACATCAGCAGGACACATCAACAATGTCAACATCCATATCACAACATAACATTGGCATGCATAGGATATGCTACATGTCAAGTAAAATTAAGTCGATGTGAACGATCAGGGATTGGGGCAGGTCCTGATAGTTAAGTGTGGTGCCAGGGCCATCACAACACCTACAGCCACTGAAAGGTCTCACCATGAGAATGGATATACACGGAGGGTCGAATAGGACAAGAAGGTGGCAATTCTCTATGTGGCATAAATCTACACCTAGAGGCGATGAGGCTGACAAGTTGGATAACTGAATAACATACATGTGACACACAGGTGGGCCATAGGCCTGAAACAATGCCCATCTGAAGGATTGCAGATATTAACACAAAACAAGAACACAAAGTGAATTCATCAAAAGGCAGGCACGTCTCGTCAAAAATGTCACAACACAGACACACTAATTGTACCCTGTTTCATTACAGAGGAAGATGGATCTCCTGCCAATATGCCTGTCCCAGATTTCCCTGATGACATGGATGACCAGCCCATAAACATTCCCCAGGAGACTATCCAAATGGTCCTTGAAAGCCTCCAGACCCCACCTTCAGTCACAAGGAGGAGCACAGAACAAGCATCCATCGCAGAGCACCCACCCACCACCCCAATTGCAAGACCTGCCAGCTCCAATACAGCTGAGGACTCAGACGACACTGGCACCAGCTTTGAGAGAACTGTAGTTCTGAGTAAAGCGGGAGCTGGCCAAGGAGGTGCGGGTGGGGATGCAAACTATGGCAGCCAGCCTTGAGGGTGTGTGTTCATGCATTATGTCATCTGCAGATCAGGCAGCAGCTATGCAAGCCCTAACATCCATACTGCAAGGACTACAAGAAACTGTAAAGGAATTCACCACTGCAGTAAGGGAGTTGCCACAACACCTCGCACCCCAAACATTCCACTGCATGCACGAATGCAATCATGACTCCCTCAGGGCCGACCTGGCTGCCTACCATCGTGATGTAGCTGCTATTCTCAAAAACCAGCAGACCCTCCTTGCTGCAGTACTGCCCTTAAGACCTTCACAGGGAGCAGCGACCGGGATGTCTGACTCCACGTCTTCTAACACTGAGGTGTGTGTTGCCCCTTCACAACCAACAACAACAAGGACGAAGCAGGCAACACACACATCAGAAGAAGAAGACATGGAACAGATCACATTCACACAGAAGAGTACCCGGAAGCACTAGTTCCTGCACCATGGCCTACTTTGACCAAGGTCCAACGTTTTGTCAAATGCCAGTCTTACAACAACTATACTCAATGACTGTTCTGCTAACCACTGTATAACTTGTCAGCATGCCCAGTTAATGTCTCTCTCCTACTAATCGTCAAATCCTGTCCCTCTGCACTGTCTGTAACATCACCCCAGCATGTCAGTGGCATTACCTACACCCCTTCTGTAGGATCACCATGGAAGATTTCAATAGAACGGACTCAGCAAACATGGACAATGTACATATTGGACTACAGCATCTATCAATAAATAGCACTTGCACAACAAATATGTCTCTGTGTAATTCGACACATCAACTGTGCAGTAGATAACACAAATGTGCCTGTGTTCCAATCATGTAGCTTGTCAATACAACTGTCCTGACATCATGTAGTCAGAACCATCTGCACAGTGGCCAGGATTGCATGATAGCCTGCCCATCCTGAAGAGAATAACTGATGAAGTGAGAAACCACACACCATCATGCTGTGTTGGACAGAATAATGGTTCCTCAAGAGTTATCAAAGTCAACTATTAGTGGCTGATAAATGTTGTCACCATGCAATACTAACAGATTGAACTGTGCAGTCTAATCTAAGCAAACACTACAAAACACAGCATGAATCAATCTTTCTGAGTTAACACCCAAATAGCTAATCATGCTGAATATTGACACAAATGATCTATGTCAGTTATGAAGACAAGAAGACAAGAGTGTTAACAAGACCTCATCTTCGAAGGTGTCCCTGAACATCACACTGCAGTCCGACCTAACACTGTCCCCACAATACCAAGTCTGGAAGCACACTTTGTGACGTAGAAAACATACTCATCGACAGAAATCCTTTGTGATCCATGTCAACTCCGATTGGTGGTTCTAACAAATGGTGGATTCTTACCAAGGTAGCACTGGGGTAGCTGCCATTTTACACCTCAGTTTGTATTTGTTCGTAGCATAGGACACAAATGTCATAGAACAACAATCATCTACACTGATGCCAAGGCCATGATCAAGTAGCAGTTAACACATAATGTAATGGGTTATCTATATATTTATTCAAACCTAATCACACCAGAGGCAACTAAGGGAAAAGTCATACCTACCCTAATCTAACCTGACTACTCATTACCCACAACTGTCCCTAACTAACCTAAGCTAAACTTACTCTTCACATATAACGAATCGTTCCGAACATCAACTCCCCACCCACCATTATGAGACAGGACACATGGAGGACAACACATACTAACCTACACACATACTATACTATCCTAAACAATCATATATTTTTTTGTTATTTTTTTAAAATAATTTTTCTATTTTTTTTATTATTTATTTTTTCAAACACACAGGAACCCCAACATTGCCCCCCAACCCACACACTTAATACGGAAAAGTAGAAAGAATCAGGACCCACCACCCGCCTCCCTAACACTAACTAAACTAACAACCTATACTAACCTAACACTAATCCCCCAAGCCCACTAATCATGGTAACAATGAAAGAGGAGGGAGGGGAGGGAATTATGCCTATAGAAAAAAGTTATTCCTAGAGGTTGGCCCTCAGGAGGGTCCGCCTGATCGATTTGACCCGCTTCTTGATGTAGCTGACATCCTGGCTAAGATTGTTTACCTTCTTTAGAACTCTGTCTATCTTACATTCCAAAGCCAGGAATGCCGCAGGGTCGATTGTTGATGCTGGTGCCGTTTGTGTCCCGGCCGAGGTGCTCTGTGGCCGTGTGGAGCCTGGCCTACTGGACTGTCCTGCAGCTGTCACACTGCTTGTGTATGCTGCAGATGTAGGGACAACTGTCCCCGCTGTGGCTAGGGCCACCTGGGGAGAACCAGTGGTTGTGGTGGTGGTGGATGTAGTGGGCAACCTTGGGCCACCCTGTGGTGAAGCCCACCATGCCCCGGAGGCCCGATCAGACTGGTAGGTACGGGCCATCCTTCGGAACCCCAACTGCGCCTGCAGGATGTGTCTGTACCTCATGGCCCGCCTCTCAAATTCATGCTTCTGGGCAGGTGTCATGTTTGCAGCTGTGAAGACAAAGGGCAACTATTTACCATAGGAACTGCATTGTGTGGAATAGCACAAGTGGTCAATCTGACAATACATCTACTGTACTTGTAACAGCTCATATCACCATACAGATCATTGAAAGTCTCAGAGGAAGTAAATGGAAACCCTTCCTACAAAGGTCATCTCACACATAGCACATACAAAATCTACATGATGGGTAACAACTGGCAATAACTTGTCATCAAAGTACTGACAGTTGCAGCTAACAATCATGCTGCACATCCTCCGCCTATTGCCTGGACTACATATGTCAGTGTATGTGATGATTATCACAAACCTCAAGGTCTGCGATTTGTAATGGGATTTGCTAGTACAGTACTCATGTGCCATACCTCAGTGTGTACACTAGGTTCAAAACAATTTTTCAAATAGTCACAAGTATGTGTAACATACTAGGTTGCTTCAGTCCTAGGTACCCTATTCACAAACCCATGCCTGTGTTTGAGGGGGGGGAGAACAACAAACAATTCCAAAATACATGCACACCCAGGAGTGTATAGAAAGCTCAACATGTTTTTGGCTCTACACACACACCACCAGTAAGGGCTATCAACAAATTGGAGTCAGCTAAACCTTGTCCTATCCAAGGCCCACACATGCCAGAATGTACAGACCTAGGTCAACATCACATACTTCCAGTGAGGCATAATTTTCAACAGACACAGAGGAGCAAGAACACCCATGATCATGAATAGCATGCACACCTAGGCCTTTGCACTCTAGTTCCACACACTTGTAGTACAACTTGTGGAAGTACAGGCTCCCAGAAGGTCCAATCTACAGTGTACTCAGTACATCGGTTAATAGGGAAGCAGCAGTCTTCAGAAAAGCCATTTACAGAAGCTATCTGGGAGAATGTCAGTCTGACATGTAGACTCAGTCCGAGACGAGTCCCAGTGCAACTCTTCTTGTAACTAGTGTATTCCACATGACTCACCCCAGTTCTCATAGCGGGCCCTACAGGGATGGCCTACAAAGCCAAGATCAGACATATGGATAAGCATTGGTCAACTCAAAATATTCTAAGAACTGAAATCCCACTAATGGAACAAGACTAAGGATTGGGCAGCGCATCACACCTTGCAATGTGTTAAACACACAGGAGTCCATCACACATCACCAGCAAACACAAAACATAACACACATGTCAACACTCACTGTAGGTGTCGGGGTCCTCAAAACGAGCCACCTCTCCCACTGTATACGGTGCAGGTCCACCTGTAAAGCATGGAAGGAAGAATATGTTCAGAATCAGTGCAGTGACAAACAATTTCAAATAAAAATACAATGTGTAAGCTGACATGGGTAATGAAACATTTTCAGACATGCTCATACTGCATGGAATATTTAATGGACAACATTTACATAGTATGGGTCTCCTGCTACAGTTACACACACTTCTACACACATGCAGTGGCCCTGACTGTCATGTGGTGGCAAACATGCACCTCCATTAGTGAGCAGCAAGAATATTGGTGTGTATTCGTCTATTCATGTGCATCCAAGAGAGACATCCATAGACTGGTTACTTGAGGACTGCATGACCTGTCAAACAGTCTATGTGGTCATGACACATTTGTGACAGAAAGGTACACGGTACAGAGGGGCAGGGACTTTGGCAATACCTCATGTTCTAAAAGTTCCATAAATTGATGTGTCCCAACAATGGTGATTGGCACCAAACATAGATGTTTGTACCGTAGTCCATACCTTTGGACTGCCATCCCTAATCGGATTTTGGCACAAGAAACAAAAAATACCTGTCTAAGATGTTAGCTGAAGGCACCTGACTCCTTTCCAAATATGGTTCATGTTCAGATCTGGCATGTATCAATAAAATATGAAGGAGCACATTAATCCCTAAAAGGCATAGTACTTCCGTGAACACTTTCCTTACACACTTACCACACACACGAGACATATATCTGGGCCACATTGATATCATCAAATGACGTGAAGGCAGCACTCATTTTCTGCATCATGTAGGGTTTCCAATGTCAGTCTAGCTATAGCGTCAACAAATGTAGGTATGATGTTAGTACATCCATACTTCACTGGCAATTGTGACCTGTAGAGTCCTGATTGCCTCATTAATGTTTCGCTTGTCTGACACAAAGGCGGCACTAAATTACATTCAGCAACAAGCAACCTGTAAGTGTGCAAAACATGAGCTGCCTGACTGCTAGCATTTGTCATCCTTCACATAGTGCATCAATTACCCTGTATGTCTCCTCAGCATTACACACAGCCAGCTACTTATCTGGCAGATTGTGTACCAATCATCTCATGTCACTACACAGCTTTTAATTGTGCACATTTACATGATCTGTACTCACCAACATGGCCACCAATCATGATTCCCAGGTGGTCCAGCAGATCTTGCTCCCTGGGGATCAGGTCAGCCCAGCTGTGCTTCAGTTGATGCTCATTGCGTTTGCTCCCATACAGACACACCAAGTGATGGCGCACCTCCCCCCACCGGACTTTTCGGGCCTCAGTGTGATACCCCTGTATCACCCTACCCCCGGCCTCCAGCATCAGTGGGAGGAAATGGCACACCAGCCATATGAACCCCCCCCAATTCCTCCTCACCCATCCTGGAAAGACGTGGCTTACCAGACATTTAGGCACAGAAAGGAGAAAATGTAGTGGTAAAAAAAGAAGAAAGGGGCAAATGGGGAAAGTTGGAGTAAGGAAATACATGGTAAACTTAACAAATAGAAGAGCCCAACTATCCCCTATATAACAGTACCCACAACAGACAATAAATACAACACTGGACTGGCAAAAGGTAGACAACACAGACTCAGACAGTATTCTACAACAATATATTAATGACAAAACGACAAGTAAGATGGCACTCTGGACACAAAAGCACAAAATCACAGGACAACACTCTGCACACAGCCACACAGTCTAGAATAATCACAGACTGCAAAGTGAAAGTGAAAGTACACCCACTGTACAGAATCTGTAAACAGGATATCCTATTACATCACATCCTGCATAACATGGCCGCCGTTTTTTCCATTATGCGTCATATTTTCACGCATACAGCTTGTGCGTCATATTTTTTGACGCACAGGAGTGCAAATAATGCTGAATCAAAATATTTTTAATAAATGGTAAATAAAATTTGTTTGCGGCATAATTTACACTTCCAGAGGTGAAAATTAAGCCGCATCCAAATATTATTTACCAATTATTAAAAATATTTTGACTCAGCATTATTTGCACTCCTGTGTGTCAAAAAATATGACGCACAAGCTGTATGCGTGAAAATATGACGCATAATGACAAATATGTATTTTATATGTCCAAATGAGTCATGAAATTTTCCTTTACCAAACTGTGCTAAATGATAAATACTGGGGTTAGCCAAAGCAAATGTGCCTTACAGGATGTATGGAAGGTATTCACAGTGCAATAGTAATGATTGGCCAAAATGGAGATTACTCATAATTGCGCACACATGTAGGTAAATGCTATTTGCGACTTTCCAAATATGAAAGAGCTAACAGGATGTCTTTATTAGCTAATTTGTGAGCACATGTATCAAGCTATTCCAAATTGCAAAATGCCCATTTAGGTAATGCAATTGACGCCTAAACAATTTTTGGGGTAACCATGTGCTAATTACGCGTTAATGTAGCTCAAATATGTTTCACTATAGACATGTAGCACACACATGCCCCTTAAGCATGTGTGTGCTTCACGTGTCCGTAAAAAGTGTTTAATTGGGATGCAGCAGAGGGAGACTTAGGCCCCCAGCACCCTGGGATTTGCTGTTCCTGACTTGCAAATAAATCAACGGTTTTCCCAATTTCAGTAGTGCTAAACCATTGGCAGCAGGCCCATAGATGCAAATTGAGTATGATTCTCTTTTTGCAAATCTGTAATACCATTAGCCCATTTGAAGTTTGCCCTATTACTTCTTTAGAGAATTGTGACATACCATTTAGCATTGATTTATTAGCAAATTCTCAAGGTTCCTTATGTCATAATTGCAAATAGGTTTTTGATGTATGTGGCCCTTTATGCATTACCTGGTTTAGTGGCATGTTTCAATCTTCATGCTAGGTTACAATTGGGACACTACTGTGATAAGCTGCTTGCAACCACTTTGTTGATTGGATGGTACATGTACATGTGTGTGGTCCAATGTTGATCCTGTATCAACTGTTAAGGTGTATGTTGTCACTGTTACGTCCAGGTCTCATCATGAGTTAGTGGCAGCTAATCGTGTATCTAATGAGTATCCTTTGGAGATAAATGTGAGTAAAGACATTGAGGACATGGTAACCTACACGTGGATAGTCCCACCCTGTCACTGAAGACGTGCAATGAGACTTTAAACTGGGCAACCTTGGTGTGCTGAGTGAGAGAATGTCTCAGGTGTCAGGATCCGGCATGTGTCATTGCAACATTTGTACTCAAGTTGGCCTCTGTGGATGGAAATGCATCTGGGAACATCATAGCCTCTGTGCAGAATAATATGGCTGGTATTCACCACACACGAGCCATCTCTATTATTTGGACAATGTTACTCAGTATGTGAACTCTCAGGGTCCTCAAATGTGTTGACTTTTCATGGACATTATCTGAGGTTGCTGGTTCTGCTGGAGGCCACGTACACCATCAAAGGCTATGGCCCAGGTACACTGTCACACTTTGTTGTTTAGGCATTAATGAGGCCCAGACAACGGATGGGCCATGATTTAGCTATTCAAGGGCACTGTAACAAATATGATATTAATTAATATGCCGGCCTCTCCCTCTGTGTGCAGCCTGCTGCAGGGGAGGAAGGACCCCCTGTCAGTCTGTGCAGTTATCTTCATCTTCAGACCCTCACAGACCCCCCTCAGACCCCAAATCTGCACCTGCCCCCCCCCAAGCCCCAGGAGGAGGAAAGAGCCTGGAAATGTCTGCACAGGTTCCTGCTCAGGAAACAAACCTTGGAGGCACAGAATAATTATGAATAATGAAGATAGCACTGTAAACCTGCAAAACATGGGCAGAAATGGGCAGAAATTAGGTGCTTCGTTATACAAGAAAACATCAGTGCAGTCAGGGACCGGCGAACCTGAACATAAAGTGTGGGATCAATGAATAAGCAGTCAAGGCCAATTCAGTCACTGTAAGAGTCTCCGCTGTGGGCTTCCACGCCACAAGACTAAGAAATGAAATTAGGTCAACAACACTGACGAACCACCTCCTTTTTAAACAAGTGTCCATCACCAGCTTTGATCTTGGGATCAGTATGAGGTGGTTACAGAAGTGCTCTGCTCCCTAAAATGATAACAAACCGGACTCGACGCGCTTTTACATATGGCAGATCAGGGTGCATTTTACATTAAGCAACGGAAAACGGGTAAATAAATATAAGAGTCGCGTCACTGTTGGGAGGAGCGTCCAGGGCAGGAGCCCTTAAAACTCAGATCAGCGCTACCGCCGCCGCGGGAGGCGCGTCACTGTTGGGAGGAGCGTCCAGGGCAAGAGCCCTTTAAACTCAGATCAGCGCTCCCGCCGCCGCGGGAAGCGCGTCACTGTTGGGAGGAGCGTCCAGGGCAGGAGCCCTTTAAACTCAGATCAGCGCTCCCGCCGCCGCGGGAAGCGCGTCACTGTTGGGAGGAGCGTCCAGGAGCCATTAAACTCAGATCAGTGCTCCCGCCGCCGCGGGAAGCGCGTCACTGTTGGGAGGAGCGTCCAGGGCAGGAGCCCTTTAAACTCAGATCAGCGCTCCCGCCGCCACGCCCATCTTGCGCCCGTCATCGCCAGGAGGAGACTGGGCTGGGCCACCCCCCTAAAGTTTTGTTTGTTCTGTTACATGGTCCTGGTCTAGCGGTTTCAGGAATTTTGTTTGTTCAGTCTGACTAGTTTTATTTGATCACAAGCTTCATTCGGCACCAAAGGGGCCAGTGGAGCAAGTCTCTATTACCTCTTGCTCCTAGGGGCTTCTTTTCCCCCTGATACCATTCGTATCCATAGTAGGAACTAGGGCTGGGCCATTTTTTCAGACGTGTTTGAAATTATTTAGCTGGGCCATTAGATAGACGATATGGGGAAGAGGAAGGCCGATGATGTATCAGCACCCCACTCTCGGGTTAAAAAACCCAAAAAACGTTCTGTTGGGTAAGCGGAGGGATGTTCTACTACAAATCTACAGCAATTCAAAACAATTGATTCATTGTTTGAAGAGGTTCCGGCCATACTGAGGAGTCTTTCTGTTGCTGGCCCTTCTATACCGGACACCATTCCTTCCAAAATGATTCCTGATCTCTTTAAGAAAAAAACACAGATGCATAGAGTAGAGGTCAAGGCATATTTACACCCTCCTCCTCACTCCCAGGGTGTAATTCCTTCACTCTTGCAGATTTCACCATCTTTGGAAATGGCGTCTTTGCCTGCTTCCTGTGTTGCATCTCAGTTGTCTTCCCTTTGTCTGAAATATGGCCTGAGAGAATGTAACGGCCACACAAAATCTGATTCAGAGCGAGCTATCACTTTCAAGCGAGGGCTTTCCTTAAGTACTATTGATTATATTCTGGTGGACATTAGGCTATGGTCAAGTTCACAGGACATGGAAATTTTACCTCGCTTGGATAGCGATCATAATCCTCTGTGCCTTGTACTGACCAACCATGCATTTTTAAGAGTCCCGCACACAACGATCACTAACGTCCCACTCCCTTACCTGAATCATAGACGTTCTCAGGTCTGTTGGCCGAAGGTTGAATCCAACCCGTACTTGATTGGGGAAATATACTCATCATTTTTAAAACTTTTTGCAGATTATAAGGAACAAGAAGCCTCTGATATTCCCATTATGGCTATCCACAATAAATTGGTGGATTCCCTACAGGGTATCTTCTATAGGGAAATTCCTTCCAAACCGAGACCTGTTGACATCCCTCGCAGGGATTGGTACAATCAGGATTGTGTGCGAGCAAGATCTAATTTAAACGAGGCTGTAAAAAACTCTACCCAAGAGGCTATTAAAGAGTACTGACGTAGGTATGTTAATGCCCTGAAACAAGCAAAAAAAGACTGGGATAATGAGATATGTCAGAAGCTGCTTGAAGCAGTTAAACATAAAGATGATAGTTCCTTTTGGCGGCTGTTGACCTCTAGTTCGAAAAGGGGTAATGATGACATTGGTATGTACATACAGCCCGAAAGATGGGTGTCCTATTTTTCTGGAATTTATGCTCTGCCTGCACCGCAAGCTCTGGATGACCCTGGATATGATGAGTGTTGGGCTGTTACCAAGACTTCAACTGAGAGCATTGTTTTACCTTAGCCGAAACAACAGCTGCAATTAATTCTCTGAGGCCAGCCAAAGCCCCTGGTCCAGATAAGATCCCAGGGGACCTGTTTGAATCAGAACCAAAGATATGGGCATGGTACATTATTGTCTAATGCCATAGCAGCTGGTAGCCCTATTCCAGATTCTTGGCGTGGAGCAGAAATAATCCCGATTCACAAAAAGGGTGATGTAGGTTCACCTGTAAATTATCGACCAATCAGCCTTATCGATATCCTTCAGAAGACGTTTGCTAAGCAAGTCTTAGATAGGCTTACTGATTGGATTCAAGATAATCAAATTTTATCCCCCTTACAGGCCGGTTTTTGGCCTAAAACTAACACCATGGACCAAGTCTTCAGACTGTCATTACTATTTTGGAAGTATGTCACCCTATCTAAGCAAAAACTTTATGTTGCTTTTGTAGATCTAAGATCTGCATTCGATTTTGTCCCCAGAGAGAAATTATGGGGAATATTAAACAAAATCGGTATCCCAGGAAACTTAGTGCATTTAATTCAAAGATTACATGAAAAAACATTTGCACAAGTTAGATGGGGCAATCAGGGGGAACTCACCGACAAAATAGATATTAGGAGAGGAGTGCACCAGGGCTGTGTTCTTGCCCCAACTCTATTCACATTGTTTATCAACAAGGTGGTGCAAGTCGTTACCAACTGCCAAAATGATGCTCCATCCTTGAACAACCATAAAATTCCAATTTTGCTATTTGCTGACGATTCCCTCCTGATCTCCAGAACTCCTGTGGGTCTCCAGGTACTTGTGGATAAGTTTAGTTTGTTTTGTGGTGACTATGGACTTGAACTTAATCATAGCAAAACTAAACTTATGACCCTGGGCTGTGGCCCCACTAAGAGATATTCAATTTTCTATAATGGAACCCCCCTAGGCATGGTAAGCTCCATAGACTATTTGGGGGTGAGAATTAGCAACAATCTGAATTGGGGGGCCCAAATCGATAAAAGTTTAGCTCTTCTGGAACAGAGATCTGGGGCCATTCTACGCTTCCATGAGTCTACCTCTGAGAGAGTGATTACTCCAACCATTAAAATCTACCGAGCTAAGGCACAGAGTGCTGCGGTCTATGGGGCAGAAATTTGGGGGGTGGGGGAAAACAACTTTGTAAGGTCAACTTTGGCTTGTCCTCGTAATACCCCACTGCTGCCAATGTTCTGGGACCTTGGCCTCTCATGCATCTCAGATGTAATTGCCCTACGACCATTGCTTTTCTGGGTCCGTGTATGGACCACCCCTGAGCTATCCACATATAAGGAGTCTATTCAAGACATTCTAGATAGACCAAATGTACTTACCATTTCCTGGTTTAATCACATCTCAAAATGGTTTCATAGATTGGGTCTTAGCGAGTTTTGGAGCCATCCAGAAAGTATAAGGAAGGATCAGAAGAACCATTTGAAAACTGTTTACTGGATATATGTCAGGGAAAACTACCTGCTGTGCTCAACACACGGCAGATTGACTTCACAATTTTTTGATTTTAAGAGTTTATATATTCAGTTCAGATATGGTTGCCTGCCTCTTAAATCCTATGGTAGTACACGGAGTTTGACTCCAAGACCTGATCTTTGTCCTAGTTGTAATCACACTTCAGAATCTATTGTACATTTTGGGGCATATTTATACTCCATTTGCGACGAATTAGCGTCGTTTTTTTCGACGCAAATTCGGCGCAAAACTAACGCCATATTTATACTTTGCCGTTAGACGCGTCTAGCGCCAAAGTATGAGTAAAGAGCGTCATTTTTTTCCGTGAACGCCTTCCTTGCGTTAATGAGATGCAAGGAAGGCGTTCCCGTCTAAAAAAATGACGGCGACGCAAATGCGTCGTATTTATACTCCCGGGCAAAAATCACGCCCGGGAGTGGTCGGGTCAAAAAACCCCGCATTTGCGCCACTTTTTAACGCCTGGGTCAGGGTAGGCGTTAAGGGGCCTGTGGGCTCAAAATGAGCCCACAGGTGCCCTCCCATGCCCCCAGGGACCCCCCCTGCCACCCTTGCCCACCCCAGGAGGACACCCAAGGCTGGAGGGACCCACCCCAGGGACATTCAGGTAAATTCAGGTAAGTATAAAACATTTTTTTGTTTTTAATTTTTTTTTGGCATAGGGGGGCCTGATTTGTGCCCCCCTACATGCCACAATGCCCAATGACCATGCCCAGGGGACATAAGTCCCCTGGGCATTGCCATTGGGCAAGGGGGCATGACTCCTGTCTTTACTAAGACAGGAGTCATGTAAATGGCGTCTGGGCGTCGTTTCAAATGGCGCAAATCGGGTTAAGACGATTTTTTAGCGTCAACCTGACTTGCGCCATTTTAAGACGCCCTAACGCCATTTTTCCCAACGCCGGCGCTGCCTGGTGTACGTGGTTTTTTTCACGCACACCAGGCAGCACCGGTCTGCTTGCGCCGGCTAACGCCATTCAATAAATACGGCGCCCGCATGGCGCTTCAGAATGGCGTTAGCCGGCGCAAAATTTTTTGACGCTAAACTGCGTTAGCGCAGTTTAGCGTCAAAAAGTATAAATACGGGCCTTTATGTTTATATGCCCTGCATACTGTATATGATTGCGCGACGGAAGTGGTTACGACCTGTGTGTAGAAATATGGGGATAAGACACTGTATTGTTGCCTTAAGGATCATGATGAGGGATACTTACCTCCCTCTATCCTGTGCGGTTAGCAAGTATATTGTAGCTGCTTGGCATATACGTATTAGTTCCCTGGGGAAAAATGATTACGAGGAACAAATTGTTAAAAAAAAAAAAAAAAAAAAAAAAAGTGTTTTAGCTGCTAAATTTTAACTATGCACCTAGACTGAAATAAAACCCCATGTTTAATTTAAATGATAGGTACTAGGGGGTCAGGTGCATTTTTAAGGAAAGTAATTTTATGTGTTTTAAGGCTGAACATATGTTATTCTATTTTATTCTTATCCTTTTTTAACTCAATTTCTATTGCCTTTTAAATTCAATTGTTGGTTGTTTTGCTTTTATGGTTGAAAGTAACCGAATAAAGCTATGTGTGATGATGATATTAATAAAAGTCAGATGATGCAACACAATGTATTTGAGTATACATTGATGAGGTAAATGACAAATTAGTCTCTGAGGAAAGAGAGGTTTTGAACAGCAAGTGTGGTCCATATGTGGCCACCGGGTATCTTTAGGGTGACCCACGGACAGGTGCCAGTCAGGCTGACAGGATGCAGGGTCAATCAGGATCCAGCTCTTTCACAATTGACATGATCAGTGGTCTGACTAAGACTGGTCAGAGGGAGCAGTAGACAGTTGACATGTCAAACTTTGTATGTCCTGTGTTGTTCTGAAGGTGACACATGAACCCAGATACAGTGTTACTCGGCAACATTAGTAGCAATGCTTAACGGTGTAATTGTCAAAATGACTACATCTATGCTGTAGGAGGCATCAGCAGGGACAGTGCATGTAAACTTGGGTGGTGTGCATGGAGGTGATCACTGGTGTGACCTCCATCAGTGTCTCACAAGTCCTGTCGGATGAGAATTGCTTTCAAATGGCCTACAGTACCTTTCACACGGGAAGCAAACTGCAGGTGATACCAGGCCTTAAAAACTCCAAGCCAGTGTATTATTTGAGCTGACTTCCATGCAGTCAGATAGTACAATGACAATGGTATACCATAGGAAAGGGTGTGGCACACTGGATGACTCTTGTTAGTGTGTGTGTGTAGATGAGGGAATATCAGGGTACACATATTTGTATTCCAGGGACCTCTTCAGACAGGTGGGGTGTGACCAGGCGCTTGGTTGTGTCATGTTTTTAGAAAAGGGCTGACATGTAGACGGGATGTGATATGCTGGATGCTTGTCATGTGTGGCACTTGTGCTGTGTATGTCCTGCTTGTGTGTAACTCTAGTGACAGATAGTCTTTGCAAACATTGTATGTAGTTGGAATTACTGCTGCCAAGGGTCTGGTCATACATTCCTGTTCCTGATGCTAAAGCATGTCAACTGCCTGATGTATGAGGCCTGTTTTCCCCTAGTTGAGTGATGGTGTTTTAGTTGTGTGCCATATGCCGCGATGAAACATGTTTCCAACATGTATGTGTGTGATAGGTGTGGTCCTCAGCTATTGCCCTTCAAAGGTGAACTGTACAGGATGTCAGTCATTTACATTGTGTGTGTATGTGACCGTTCTATGATAGGCATCACATTTGTAGTGGGATTTTCTGTGTCCTGATTGTTATATCATCAATGCTCCATGAGGCGACACTCTTCTTCTGATATTTAGAGGTAAAGGTGTGCAGAAATGATTAGCCAGACCATGATGTGGTGTTTCTTATCAGTGTTTATTTACAATAGTTCATTAAGTGGTGATGGTGATAATATTTTTAAAAAATTGTTCACAATGTGTTGGCGCCTACGCACTCCAGCAGCCGTGTTTGGTTGTTCCCCCTCATGTTGCAGGGCAGCATCCTCCTCTTCCTCGTCTTCAGGCATGTATGGGTCTGGTTCCAGGAGGGGAATGTTCCTTTTGATGCAAATTTTGTGCAGGATAGAACATGTTAGTATGATCTTACAGACCATCTCGGGGGAATATAGTAGGCTACCACCAGTGATGTCGAGGCAGCGGAACCTTGACTTGAGGATGCCGAAGGTCCACTCGACAATGCTGCGTGTCCTCTTATGGGCGTCGTTGTATGCACGCTCTGCAGCTGTACTCGGGTTGCCAAATGGTGTCATTATCCATGGCTGGATGCCATACCCCTGATCAGCTGCAAGAGAAAAAGAATGGGATCATGTTGATGTAGCTGGCACTATTGAAAAGACCTTTAATGGCAGTAGTTGTCTTGTGTTGTCTGTGACTCTTTTGTGTACTGATGTGACATCCTATACTTGTAGGCTATACCATCTGCATGTGTTGTTTCCTTGGCTGAGCAAGTGTTTGTCTGCTAACCGTTTGTCATCAGTATGTTTTGGGATTTTCAGTACAGTGTGCCCTCCCTAGCATTGTGACTTGTGATACAGGTGTCTGTGTGTCTTCACTTGGGGTAAGATGATAGTTCCATGTACAGTTAAAATAGAAAGTGTTGTTCACACGTTCATATGAAAGTACCCTGGACATCCCATACCTTTAGTCTTCTGCAATGTATTAATGTAAAGGTCATTGGAACACTTACAATTTGCAAGGTGACATTTCGGCAACCACACTCATTAATGTCTTCACATTAGGCTGTACAGTAATTTCCAATGTGTGACAGGTTCAATGGTGACTTAAGAAACATGGCTAGTGATGTCAGGACCTCAGTGTGTTCCTGTTGACATGTTGCTGTTGTGGTGTATGTATTGTGTGTCCTAGAGGGTTGCTGTGCAGTGTGTATATATGTAGGTTTTTGTACTTACCAACAAGAAGTCCATTGCCATACCATCCATCCTGGAAGTGTTGGTTGATGGTGCAGTGACGGAAGATGTATGAGTCATGTACACTCCCAGGATATTTAGCCACGATGTTGGTGAACATTCCTTGATAATCGACTATGGCCTGCACGTTGATGGAATGTGTGTGCTTCCTGTTGCGGTAGAGGTGTTCACTTGCAGCAGGTGGAACAAGGCGTACATGTGTGCAGTCGATTGCACCAAGGACGTGTGGGAAGCCACTGATTGCGTGGACCTTGTTTTGTTTCCTGCTGCTTCTGCAGTGTGTTAGGGAAGCAGATGTGGCGGGGTGTCAGTCCAATGATGTCATCCAGTACTTTGGGCAGAAATGCGGAGAATGATGGTTGTGATATTCCGCCTACCAGGGCACCAGTTTGAAAAGAGCCACTTGCCAGCATGTGAAGTACGGCAAGCAGCTATGTTTCTGTTGGTATGGTGTGGGGTGTCACCAAAGTGGGGGCCAACTGCTGTTCGATATTTCGCAGCAGCTGCTGAATGGCCTGCCAGTTCAACCGGTACCTCTGTATGATGTTGTGTTCCCTGAGGCCCTGAAGGATTATTCTTGGGCGGAATATCCTCTCCTGCCTTCTGCACTGCCTTTGGGGTCCCTGCTGGTGTTGTTGTATCTGCTGTTGTTGCTTCTGGGTTCTGCGTCTGCGTGCACGCTGGATTAGAATCACCTCCATGGCTCCCTGTTGCTTCTCTGCTGCTCTGCTGTTTGTTCTGTGTGTTCAGATTAAATACAGGTGTGTTTGCCCATTTTTAACGCCTGCCCTGACCCAGGCGTTGTTTTTTGACGCAAATCGGGCTGTGCGTCATTTTCTGGCTCCGCCTCCCGGGCGTGCGTTATTTTTGCCCGCAAGGATAAATACGACGCACGGCCGTTTAAGCCATTTTTTGGACGGGAACGCCTACCTTGCACATAATTAACGCAAGGCGGGATGCTGCATCCAAAAAATCACACACACGGCAGAATTCTGTCGTCCGCGGGCTCGGACGTCAAAGTTTCAATACGGGGCAACGTTTGCGCTGATTGTGCGGCGCAAACGGAGTATAAATATGCCCCCAAAAGAGCCCAACTATCCCCAAACTAACACTACCCACAACAGACTCCCAGAAACAAGAAATACACAGGATAAATGGACAAATGTAGACAAAACACAGTACTACAGTATACACAAACAATATTTATTTCACAAAAGGACTTTACAGATAGCACATAGGACAAATACAGCACAAAATCCCAGGACAACACTCTCTACACAGCCACACAGTCTACAAGGATCATGGACTGCAAAGTGAAAGTGAAAGTACACCCACTGTACATGATCTGTAAACAGGATATCCTACTACATCACTTCATGTATGAAAAGTCACGCCTTTTTCGCGTTATGCGTAATTTTTTGTTGCACAAAACTTTATTTGCGTCATTTGTTTTGAAGCACAGACGTGAATATTAACCCGCATCCACATAATGAGACATGGACTGTAGAAATATCTGGATGCGGGCCAAATTTCACTCCTGTGCGTAAAAAGAAATGACGCAAATACAGTTTTGGTCAACAAAAAATGACGCACACCGCTAGGGACGTCAAAATTACAGTGCATTAACTGGTTTGGGGCATTTTTACTTATTTTTTGGTCATTTTACATTTGGAACACATCAGAGATTGGCTAATTGAAGACAGTATGGTGTTGATGGTGTATGTTCTCATGTGTGACATCATACTGCAGCGGAACATCATCCACTACACCCTTCACAGTATGTTCATAGTTGGCTGACATCATAGATGGTCATAAGTGTGCCCTACATATATGTGTGGCACAAATTGTGTATGTTTGCCATAAGGAGAGGATAGCAATGTGACACACATATGTACAATACCTAATTGCCTTTGGCGCAAAGTGTGTGCTTTGACAACTAATTTGTTGGTTGACCAAGTGTGTGTGTACATCACATGAAGCATTATTGTACATTTGGTTGTATGAATGTGATGTCCATGTGTCCAACCCTAAGATGTAAGTAAAAATTGGAATGAGCAAGGGCATGTATTAGTCATACATGTAACAACACCCGCAAAGTATACTTCCAAGTTTTAGGGTCACGTAGACACCACATGTGATATAGCATGCACCAGATGGATGGCAGACACATGTTCATGTCAAAGGTCCACAATTTCTACATCCTATGTCCTAGAGTATCGGTAACAGCTTCCTAGGCACTAGTTGATGAATCCCACAGTGAGTCATACACATGCATTGAGAAAGTGGGTACCATGCTGTTTTCACAGACAGACAAGGGACAATCTCATATGTATGATGACACCACAGTTGAGGCCATAGAAGTAAGCCCCAACTATCAAGTGGCTGTGGTGGACCAGCATACAAGACAGCACGTGTCCACATATTTCCAGTGATCAATTGCACATAGGTGTCTTGTTCATGTGTGTGGTCCAATGATGATCCTGTAGATTGTTTGGGGTGTAATTTGTCACAGTTCGAACCAGGACTCATCATCAGTCAGTGGCAGCTATTCCTGTAACTACTGAGGGGCATATTTTTACGCTGTTTGCGTCGGATTTGCGTTGTTTTTTTTTACGCAAATCCGACGCAAAGCTAACTCCATTTAACTCTAGACCCGTCTAGCGTCAAAATTCTTGGAGTGTGCGTCATTTTTTTGCGTGGACACCTACCTTGCGTTAATGAGGTGCAGGGTAGGCGTTTCCACGCTAAAAATGACTCTAAGGCATTTGCGCCTTATTTAAACTCCTGTGCAAAAATGACGCACGGGAGGGGGCTGGCCTTAAAAGATGACGCGCAGCCGCATTTGTGTCATTTTTTAACGCCTGGTCAGGACAGGCGTTAAGGGATCTGTGGGCTCGGAAGGAGCCCAGAGGGGCCCTCCCATGCCCCCAGGGACACCCCCTGCCACCCTCACCCACCCCAGGAGGACACCTATGGATGGGGGGACCCATCTCAGGTAAGTATAGGTAAGTAGAGGTAAGTATTTTTTTTATATTTTTTTAAGTGGCATAGGGAGGCCTAACTTGGGCCCCCTACATGCCACTGTGCCCAATGGGCATGCCCAGGGGACAGAAGTCCCCTGGGCATGGCCATTGGGCAGTGGGGCATGACTTCTGTCTTTGCTAAGACAGGAGTCATTTCCATGGTGGTTATGCGTCATAAAATGACGCGAGTCAGGTTAGCGTCAATATTTTTGACTCTAACCTGACTTGCACCATTTTTTGACGCACAACCCCCATTATTCCCTA
This sequence comes from Pleurodeles waltl, assembly GCF_031143425.1. Lineage (NCBI taxonomy): Eukaryota > Metazoa > Chordata > Amphibia > Caudata > Salamandridae > Pleurodeles > Pleurodeles waltl. Next base: position 553,256,448 of record NC_090451.1, read on the forward strand.
CGCCAGCGCTGCCCGGTTCGCGTAATTTTTTTTTACGCTCACCAGGCAGCAGCGCCGGCAAGCGTCATCCCATAAATATGATGCCCGGCTGGCGCGTTGGAATGGGGTTAGCCTGCGTTAAATTTTTTGACGCAAAACTGCGTTAGCGCAGTTTCGCGCCAAAAAGTATAAATATGGCCCTGAGTATCCTTTGTTGATCAATGTGAGTAAAGTAGATGTGGACATGTGAACCAACATGTGGATGGTCCCACCCGGTCACTAAAGACGTGTAATGAGACAGTCAACAGGGCAACCTTGGTGTGCTGAGTGAGATAATGTCTCAATTGTCATGTTCCGGCAGGTGTCATTACAACATTTGTACACAGGTTGGCCTCTGCACTTCCCACTGCATCTGGGAACATCATAGCCTCTGTGCTGTTTATTCTCGCAGCTATTCACCACACACGGCCCATCACTATGTTGTGCGTACTGTGATGCTGTGTGTGAACTGTCATGGTTCTGACATTTGTGTATTAGTCCTGTACATTATCAGAGGTTGCTGGTTGTGCTGAAAGCCCCGTACCCAATCCATGCCTATGACCCTGGGACACTGTCACACTTTGTCATTCATGCATAAATGCAACCCAGACAAGGGATGGGCCATGAATTTTGCATTTCCAAGAGGATGTAACTCAAATGGTACAGTTAAAAGGCAGATGCTGCTATACAATGTATTTGTGTATGCATGGAAGAAGCCCATGCCTAATGCCCCCTGATGAATGAGAGGTTTGCTAACGCAAGTGTGGTACATATGTAGACACAGGGATACTTTAATGTGACTCACAGACAATTGCCAGTCAGGCTGACAGAATGCAAGATGATTCAAGAGCCAGCTACTGGACAAGTTACATAATCAGTGGTCTGACTGAGACTGTTTGGAGGACAAACTAGACAGTTGACATGTCAATCTGTGTACGCCCTGTGTTTTTGAAGGTGACAAATGAACCCAAGGGCTGTGTTACACGGCTTAATTACTATCAAAGGTTGATGGTGTATTTGACATAATGGCGACTCCTATGCTGTTCCAGGCATCATCAGGGGCAGTGCTTTTTGTAATGGGTGGTGTGCATGGAGGTGATCACAGGTGTGGACTGCATCTGTTTCTCACCAGTCTTGTAGGTGAGACTTGCATTCTAAGGGCCAACAGACATTTTCACAAGGGGAAGCAATCTACATGTGGTAACAGGGCTTTGAAACTAGAAGTCACTGTATAAATTGACCTGACGTCCACGCAGTCAGATGTTCTATGACAATGGCATACCTTAGGAAAGGGTGTAGCACACTGGTTTGCTAATGTTGGTCTGTGTGTGTGTAGAGGAGGTATTATCAGGGTACACATCTTAGTATTCCAGGGACCTCTTCCGACAGGTGGGTTGTGACCAGGTGCACGGGTGTGTCAGGAGTTAGGAAATGGGCTGACGTGCATGGAATGTCATGTGCGCAATGCATGTCATATTTGTGGCACTTGTGCTGTCTGTGTTCTGCTTCTATGGAACTCCAGTCACAGATATTCCTTGCAAATATTGGATGCAGTTGGACTAACTGCTGTCAAGGGTCTTGTCAGACATTCCTGTTAGTGATGCCAAAGCACGTTGACTGCCTCATGTATGAGGCTTGTTTTCCCCTTATTGAGTGATGGTGTCATAGTTGTGTGCCATATGCTGCGTTGGACCTTGCTTTCAACATGTATTTGTGAAATAGTTGTGGTCCTCTGCTATAGGCCTTCAAAGGAGATATGTACATGATATATGTCATTAAGAGTGTGTGTGTATGTGACCATTGTATGTTAGGCATCACATAAGCTCTGGGATGTTGCGTGTCCTACTCAGTATCTCAGCAATGCTCCATGAGGCAATACTCTTATTCTGAGAAGTAGAGATGAAGGTGTGTAAAAAGGAATAGCCAGACCATGATATGGTGATTATAATAGGTGTTTATTTAAATTCTTTAACTAAAGTGGTGAATGTGATCATATTCAGAAGAAATTATTTACAATCTGTTGCCGCCTGCATATACCAACAGCTGTGTTCTGTACTTCCCCCTTCTGTTGCAGGCCAGCATCCTCCTCTTCCTCCTCTTCAGGCATGTGTGGCTCTGGTTCCAGGAGGGGAATGTTTCTTCTGATGCAGATGTTGTGCAATATTGTACATGTGAGGATGATCCCACAGACCATCTCGGGGGAATATAGGAGGCTACCACCAGTGATGTCGAGGCAGCGGAACCTTGACTTGAGGATGCCGAAGGTCCGCTCGACAATGCTGCGTGTCCTCCTATGGGCTTCATTGTATGCACGCTCTGCAGCTGTACTCGGGTTGCCAAATGGTGTCATAATCCATGGCTGGATGCCATACCCCTGATCAGCTGCAAGAGAAAATGAATGGGATCATGTTGATGTAGATGGCACTATTGAAAAGACCTTTAATGGCAGAAGTTGTCTTGGGTTGTCTGTGACTCTTTTGTGTACTAATGTGACATCCTATGCTTGTAGGCTATACCATCTGCATTGTGTTGTTTCCTTGGCTGAACAAGTGTTTGTCCGCTAACCGTTTGTCAGCAGTATGTTTTGGGATTTGCAGTACAGTGTGCCATCCCTAGCATTGTGACTTGTGATACAGGTGTCCGTGTGTCTTCACTGGGGGTGAGATGATAGTTCCATGCACAGTTCAAATTGAGTGTTGTTAACACGTTCATATCAAAGTACCTTGGACATCCCATACTTTTAGACTTAGGCAATGTATTAATGTAAAGGTCATTGGGACACTTACAATTTGCAAGGTGTCATTTCGGCAACCACACTCATTGACGTCTTCACATTAGGCTGTACAGTAATTTCCGATGTGTGACAGGTTCAACTGTGACTTAAGAAACATGGCTAGCGATGTCACGACCTCAGTGTGTTCCTGTCGACATGTTGCTGTTGTGGTGTATGTGTTGTGTGTCCTAGAGGGTTGCTGTGCAGTGTATATATATGTAGGTTTTTGTACTTACCAACAAGTAGTCCATTGCCATACCGTCCATCCTGGAAGTGTTCATTGATGGTGCAGTGACGGAAGATGTATGAGTCATGTACGCTCCCAGGATATTTAGCCACGATGTTGGTGATCAATCCCTGGTGATCGACTATGGCCTGCACATTGATGGAATGTGTGTGCTTGCTGTTGCAGTAGAGGTGTTCAGTTGCAGCAGGTGGCACAAGGCGTACATGTGTGCAGTCGATTGCACCAAGGACTTGTGGGAAGCCACTGATTGCGTAGAACCCCTGTTTAGTTTCCTGCTGCTTCTGCAGTGTGTTAGGGAAGCAGATGTGGTGGAGTGTCAGTCGAATGATGGCGTCAAAAGGCCCAGAGAGTGACTCCAACCAAAAGGGATAGTGATAAAAGCAGGCCAAGCTGCTTTAAAGTGTGCTTCCTCTGAGGCCATGGGAAGGTAAGCAGCACTCTTTTGCAGCAGCACTGGGTTAAACATTCTGTCTAATTGCTTTAACACTGCACACAAATGTCTGCCAAATTCTACTACAAGATAACTGTGTCAGGAAAGCATTGCAGGGAGAAAAAAAGCCAGCATTTACCATTGATACCTCAGCTTCTGCTCGGTATTCCCTTATTTTCACCTGCCTGCTGCTGCGTACCTGGGTGGTGTCTAATGGGAATACTATTAGTGCTGCAAAGCCTTACTGTGGCATCAGTGGCATTCAATACACGCAATCTAAGGATAAACGTTTCCCTGCTAGCCCACTTCACTTACAGCCTGCCTCCAGCTTTCCATTTTCCCTGCCCAGCAGACTCACCCTGGCCAATCAGCTGAGGCGAGTGCCACTGAAATTTGCATATGCCCAGACAAAACCCTGAGAACTGTCCACCATTTTTTCTTTCTGTACTTGAAGCAGGGGCCTTGAACTTTTGGGCTGTTTTGCTTTCCACTGTGGTTCTTGCCCTGTTAATTAGGGTGAAAAACCACCTCCCGGACCCTCGCCCTCGCAATGCCAGGGTCTCTGTTTGTGGCGCCACATGCCCTGCTAGGCTCAGCTTGTAACACACTCGGGTTTCTCTTCAAAACAAATAAATCTTTTGCTTTTTATTAAAGATTTCCGTGGAGAGGAATGTTTATGAGTTTTATTGAGGAGCATATTTATAATAATAATTTGACGCACAATCAGCATAAACATCGTCCCGTTTTTAAACTTTGACGCCCGAGCCCGCGACCGACAAAATTCTGCCGTCTGTGTCATTTTTGGGATGCAGCAACCCGCCTTGCAAGGTAGGCATTCCTGTCCAAAAAAAAGCTTAAAGGGCCGTGCGTCGTATTTATGTTTTCGGGCAAAAATGACGCACGGCCAGGAGGCGGAGCCAGAAAATGACGCACAGCCGATTTGCATATAAAATTAACGCCTGGGTCAGGGCGGGCGTTAAAATGGGGCAAACACACCTGTATTTAATCAGAACAAACAGAACAAACAGCAGAGCAGCAGAGCAGCAACAGGGAGCCATGGAGGTGATACTAATCCAGCGTGCACGCAGACGCAGAGCCCAGCAGCAACAACAGCAGCTACAACAACACCAGCAGGGACTCCGAAGGCAGCGCAGAAGGCAGGAGAGGATATTCCGCCCAAGAACCACCGTTCTGGGCCTCAGGGAACACAACATCATCCAGAGGTACCGGTTGAACAGGCAGGCCATTCAGTAGCTGCTCCGCAACATTGAGCAGCAGTTGGCCCCCACTTTGGTGACACCCCGCACCATCCCAACAGAAACAAAGCTGCTTGCCGTACTTCATATGCTGGCAAGTGGCTCTTTCCAAACAACTGGTGCCTTGGTTGGCGGAATATCACAACCATCATTCTCAGCCTTTTTGCCCAAAGTACTGGATGTCATCATTCGACAAACACCCCGCCACATATGCTTCCCTAACACACTGCAGAAGCAGCAGGAAACAAAACAGGGGTTCTACCTCATCAGTGGCTTCCCACACGTCCTTGGTGCAATCGATTGCACACATGTACGCCTTGTGCCACCTGCTGAAACTGAACACCTCTACCGCAACAGGAAGCACACACATTCCATCAAAGTGCAGGCCATAGTCGATCACCAGGGATTGATCACCAACATCGTGGCTAAATATCCTGGGAGTATACATGACTCATACATCTTCCGTCACTGCACCATCAATGAACACTTCCAGGATGGACGGTATGGCAATGGACTACTTGTTGGTAAGTACAAAAACCTACTTATATACACACTGCACAGCAACCCTCTAGGACACACAACACATACACCACAACAGCAACATGTGAACAGGAACACACCGAGGTCGTGACACCGCTAGCCATGTTTCTTAAGTCACCATTGAACCTGTCACACATCGGAAATTACTGTACAGCCTAATGTTAAGACGTCAATGAGTGTGGTTGCCTAAATGTCACCTTGCAAATTGTAAGTGTCCCAATTACTTTTACATTAATCCATTGCATAAGTCTAAAGGTATGGCGTGTCCAGGGTACATTGATATGAACATGTTAACAACAATTTCAATTTTAACTGTGCATGGAACTATCGTCTCACCCCCAATGAAGACACACGGACACCTGTATCACAAGTCACAATGCTAAGGAGGGCACACTGTACTGCAAATCCCAAAACATACTGCTGACAAACGGTTAGCAGACAAACACTCGTTCAGCCAAGGAAACAACACAATGCAGATGGTACATCCTACAAGCATAGGATGCCACATTAGTACACAAAAGAGTCACACACAACACAAGACAACTACTGCCATGAAAGCTCTTTTCAATACTGCCATCTACATCAACATGATCCCAATCATTTCTCTTGCAGCTGATCAGGGGTATGGCATCCAGCCATGGATTTTGACACCATTTGGCAACCCAAGCACTGCTGCAGAGCGTGCATACAACGACGCCCATAGGAGGAGACGCAGCATTGTCGAGCGGACCTTTGGCATCCTCAAGTCAAGGTTCCGCTGCCTTGACATCACTGGTGGTAGCCTCCTATATTCCCCCGAGATGGTCTGTAGGATCATACTTACTTGTGCCATATTGCACAACATTTGTGTAAAAAGGAACATTCCCCTCCTGGAACCAGACCCATACATGCCTGAAGACGACGAAGAGGAGGATGCTGGCCTGCAAAAGGAGGGGGAACAACCAAACACGGCTGCTGGAGTGCGTAGGCGCCAACAGATTGTAAATAATTTATTTTCTTAATTTTCACTATCACCACTTAATGCACAATTGTAAATAAACACAGGTAACAAACACCACATCATGGTTTGGGCTATTCTTTTCTGCCCACCTTTAGTTTGAAATTGCTGAAGAAGAATGTCGTCTTATTGAGCAATAATGATATAAAAATCATCACGCAAAAAATATACACCACAAATGTAATGGCCACCATACAATGGTCCAATACACACACCATGTAAATGACAGACATCCTGTACAATTCACCTTTGAAGGGCAATAGCTGAGGACCACACATATGACTCACATACTTGTAGGAAACATGGATCATCGCAGCAGATGGCACACAACAAAAACACCATCACTCAACTAGGGGAAAACAGGCCTCATACATCAGGCAGTTCACATGCTAATGCTTCAGGAACAGGAATGTAGTACTAGACTCTTGGAAACAGTAATTCCAACTACTTACTCTCATTGCAATGACTATCTGTCACTAGAGTTACACATAAGCAGAACATACACAGCACAAGTGCTACACCTATGACAAGCATCCAGCACATCACATCCCATCTACATGTCAGCCCTTTTCTAAAAACATTACACACACTTGCAGCTGCTCACACCCCACCTGTCTGAAGAGGACCCTGGAATGCCGATTTGTGTACACTGAGATTCCCTCATCTACACACACACACTCACAAGAGTCATCCAGTGTGCCACACCCTTTACTATGCCTACCATTGTCATACTACCATCTCACTGCATGGAACACAGCTCATATAATACACTGCTTTGGAGTTTATAAGGCCTGGTATCACCTGTAGATTGATTCTTCTGTGAAAGGTACTGTAGGCTATTTATCAGCTAATCCCATCTGACAGGACTAGTAAGACACAGATGGAGGCCACACCTGTGATCCCCTCAATGCACACCACCCAATTGTACATGCCCCGTCCCTGCAGATGCTTCCTACTGCATACATGTTTGAATGTGAGCCATTACATCATTAAGCTTTGACACTAATGTTGCCGTGTAACAATTTATCAGGGTTCTTGTGTCACCTTCAAAGCAACACAGGACATACACAGTGTGACATCTCAACTGTCTAATGCTCCCTCTGACCAGTCCTAGTCAGAACACGTGATCATGTGATTACTGAAAGAGCTTGCACCTGATTGACCCAGCATCCTGTCAGCCTGACTGGCACCTGTCCGTGGGTCACTCTACAGATACCTGGGGTCAACCTATGGACCACACATGCTGTCCAAAACCTTTTGGACCTCAGACACTAATTTGTCATTAGCCTCATCAATGTATACTCAAATACATAGTAGTGCATCATCTGACTTTCATTTGCATCAGATTTGTGACAGTGCCCATGAATAGCCAAATCTTGGCCCTTCCGTTGTCTGACCTTCATTAATGCCTAAACTTAAAAGTGTGACAGTGGACCACGACCATAGTGTATGATGGTGTAAATGGCCTCCATCAAAGCCAGCAACCTCAGATAATGTCCATGAAAAGTCAACACATATGAGGACCCTGACTGTTCAAAACGCTGAGTAACACTTTTTCAAATGATAAAGATGAGTCGTGTGTTGAATACCAGCCATTTACTTTTGCACAGAGGCTATGATGTTTCATGATACATTACCATCCACAGAGGCCAACTGGAGTAGAAATGTGGCAATGACACATGCCAGATCCAGACACCTGAGACATTCTCTCACTCAGCACAAAAAGGTTGCCCATTCGAAAGTCTCATTACACGTGTTCAGTGACAGGGTGGGACCATCCATGTGTAGGTGACCATGTCCTCAATGGCTTCTCTCCATTTTTGCTACAAACAATGCCCAATTGAAACAAGATTAGCTGCCACTAACTCATAAGGAGACCTGGAAGTTACAGTGACAACATACACCCTGACAGTTGATAGTGGATCTACATTGGACCACACATATAAACATGTACCATCCAATCAACAAAATATTTGCAAGCAGCCAATCACAGTAGTGTCCCAGTTGGAACCTAGCAGGAAGAATGAAACATGCCACTAAACCAGGTAATGCATAAAGGGCCACATACATCAACAACCTATTTGTCATCAGCACATGAGGAACGTTGAGATTTAGCAAAAAATATCAATGCAAAATGGTATGTCAGATTGCTCCAAAGAATCAATAGGGCAAACGTCAAATGGGCAAATGTGATTATTGAATGGCAAACAGTGAATCATACCCTATGGGCTTCCATGAGCCTGCTGCTGCAGGTTTAGCATTACTGAATTAGGGAAACCCTTGGATAAATTAGCAAGTCTGGAAGGGCAAACCCTAGTGTGCTGGGGGCCTAAGTCCACCTCTACCGCCCCCCAAATATACATGAAATATGCACATGTGAAGTACACACATGCATAAGGCGCATGTGTGGCCTACATGTCAATAGTAAAACACATATAAGATACACAAACTCATAATTAGAACATAATTACCCCCATAAAAAGTGTAGGTGACAATTGCACCACCTATTTGGCCTATATATAATTTTGATTACCGTGATAAATGTGGATACATTTTTGCTAAGGAATACATCCTGGTATCCCATTCATCATTTGAAATTAGCCATCAGCAATTACCCAAAATATGTGTACAATTATGGGTAATAACCATTTTGAGCAATCATTACCATTGCACTGTGAATACCTTCTATACATCCTATAAGGGACATGTGCCATAGCTAACCCCAAATGTGTATCACTTAGCACCGTTTGGTCATGACAAAATTATTTTCACAATTTGACAAATTAAAGACATATTTGTCATAATGCGTCATATTTCCACGCATACAGCTTGTGCGTCATAATTATTGACGCATAGGAGTGCACATAATGCTGAGTCAAAAAAATCATATTAAAATAAATATATTAATAACCAGCATTACATGGCCACCATATTTTTCTATAATGCGTCATATTTCCACGCATACAGCTTGGGCGTCATAATTGTTTGACGTACAGGAGTGCACATAATGCTGAGTCAAAAAAATCAAATTAAAATGAATATATTAATAACCAGCATTACATGGCCACCATATTTTTCTATAATGCATCATATTTCCACACATACAGCTTGGGCGTCATAATTTTTTGACGTACAGGAGTGCACATAATGCTGAGTCAAAAAAAATCAAATTAAAATAAATATATTAATAACCAGCATTACGTGGCCACCATTTTTTTCTATAATGCGTCATATTTCCACGCATACAGCTTGGGCGTCATCATTTTTTGACGTACAGGAGTGCACATAATGCTGAGTCAAAAAAATCAATTTAAAACAAATATATTAATAACCAGCATTACATGGCCACCATTTTTTCCATAATGCGTCATATTTCCACGCATACAGCTTGGGCGTCAAAATTTTTGACGCACAGGAGTGCATATAATGCAGAGTCAAAATTAATTTTCATATTTTGTCATCATATTTGCCAGCGGCTTAAATTTCAACTCTAGAACTGTAAAATAAGCCTCAAACAAATATAAGGGAACAATGATGAAAAAATGTTTGACTCTCCATTATGTGCACTTCTATGCGTCAAAAAATATGACGCACTATCTGTATGCGTGAAAAAATGACGCATAACGGGGAACAAAACGGCGGCCATTTTATGCAGGATGTGATGTAATAGGATATCCTGTTTACAGAATCTGTACTGTGGGTGTACTTTCACTTTGCAGTCTCAGATTATTCTAGACTATGTGGCTGTGTGGAAAGTGTTGTCCTGTGTTTTAGTGCTTTTGTGTCCAGTGTACCTTCTCTATTGTGCTTTTGTCATCATTGTCTTGTTGTTAAATTCTGTCTGAGTCTGTATTGTATTATTTTGTCAAGTCCAGTGTTTCTTTTATTGTCTGTGGGAGTCTGTTCTGGGTAGTGTAATTTAGGGGTTAGTTGGGCTCTTCTTCCTAAGTTTTCTTTGTATTTCACTACTCTACCTTTCCCCATTTCCCCCTTTTCCTTTTTCTCCAACTTTTTCCACTTTGTTAGTCCTGAGATGTCAGGTAGGCCACGGCTTGCCAGGATGGGTGAGGAGGAATTGGGGGGATTTATATGGCTTGTTTGCCATTTCCTCCCACTCATGCTGGAGGCTGGGGGTCGTGTGATACAGGGGTATCACACGGAGGCCCGTAAAGTCCGGTGGGGGAAGGTGCGCCATCACTTGGTCCGTGTCTATGGTAGCCTGAGGAATGACCATCAACTTAAGCACCGCTGGGCTGATCTGATATCCAGGGAGCAAGATCTGCTGGACCACCTGGGAATCAGGATTGGTGGCCATGTTGGTGAGTACACATCAATTGCATGTGAACAATTTAAAGCTGTGTGGGGACATGTGATGATTGTTACCCAATCTGCTAGATAAGTAGCTGACTGTGTGTAATGCTAGGGAAACCTACTGGGTAATTGTTGGACAATGTGAAGGAAGACAAATGCTAGCAGTCAGGTAGCTCATGTTTTCTACACATACCGGTTGCCTGTAGCAGAATGTAATGTAGTGTTGCCTTTGTGTCAGACAAGTGACACGTTAATGCCTCAATTTGAACTCTACAGGTCACAATAGCCAGTGAAAAATGGATGTTGAAACATCAAACCTACATATGTAGACGCCATAGCTAGACTGACATTTGTAAACCCAATATGATGCTATAAATGAGTGCTGCCTTCACGTCAATTGAAGTTAGCTATGTTGTCCACACATATGTAACATGTGTGTCTGGTTGGTGTGTGTTGAAAATGACCACATAGGCTGTTTGAGTTTGAGGGGTCATGCAGTCCTCAAGTAACCAGCTTTTGGATGTCACTCTTGGATGCACATGATGAGATGAATGCACCCCTATATTGTTGGGGCATACTAATGGAGGTGCATCTTTGACACCACATGACTGTCCAGGCCACTGCATGTGTGTAGTAGGGTGTGTAACTGTAGCAGGAGACTCATCCAATGTAAATGTTGCTCAAGAATTATTCCATGCAGTATGAGCATGTGTGAAAGTGTTTCATTACGCATGTCATATTCTCACATTGTCTTTGTAATTGCAATTGTTTGTCAGTGCACGGATTCTGAGTATATTCTTCCTTCCATGCTTTATAGGTGGACCTGCACCATACACTGTGGGGGAGGTGGCTCATTTTGCGGACCCCGACACCTACAGTGAGTGTTGCATGTGTGCTATTTTTATTGTTTGCTGGTGATGCATGATGGACTACTGTGTGTTCAACAGAATTCAAGGTTTGATGCGCTGCCCATTCATTAGTATTGTTCCATTAGTGGGATTTCAAATATCACTTCAGTTTTAGTAGACCTATGCTTATCCATCTCTCAGATTTTGGGTCTGTAGGCCATTCCAGTCGGGCCCGCTATGGGGGATGGGATGAGTCATGTGGAATACACTGGTTAATGTAAGAGTTGCTCTGGGACTTGGCTTGGACTGAGTCTGCATTTCAGACTGACATTCTCCCAGATAGCTTCTGCAAAAGGCTTGTCTGAAATATGCAGCTTCCCTAGTTGAGGATGGACTAAGTACACTGTAGGTTGGATCTTCCGGGGGCATGTACTTCCACAAGTTGAACTAGAAGTGTGTGGGACTAGAGTGCAATGGCCTAGGTGTTCATTCTACTCATGATCATGGGTGTTCTTGCTCCTCTGTGTGTGTGGTAAAATATGCCTCACTGGTAGTATGTGATGTTGGCCTAAGTCACTACATTTTGACATGTGTGGACCTTGGATAGGACAAGGTTTAGCTGACTCCAATTTGTTGCTAGCCCTTCATTGGTGTTGTGTGTGGAGGCAAATACTTGTTGACCTTTCTATACACTCCTGGGTGTGCATTGAATATGGGATTGTTGGTTGTTCTTCCCACCCCACCCTCAAAGACTGCCATGTGTTTGGGAATAGGGTACCTAGGACTGTAGCAACCAGTATGTTACACATACTTGTGACCTTTTGCAACTTTGTTTTGAACCTAGTGTACACACTCGGTTATGGCACATGAGTTCTATATTAGCTAAAACAATTACAAACGGCAGATATTGAGGGTTGTGATTGTTATCACATAGACTGGCATATGTAGTGAAGTCAGTAGGCGGAAGAGGTACAGCCATAATGTCTGCTGTATTACCCATTATTTGGATGACAAGTTTAGGCTGATGTCACCCATCATTTAGAGACATGGATATGCTAGGTGTGAGATGCCCTTTTGTATGCAGGCTTCCCATGTACTTCCTCTGAGACTTTCAATGATCTATGTTGTGAAAATAGCTGTTACAACTACAGTAAAAGTAATGTGCAATTGACCCATTGTACTATTCCACTCAATGCATTTCCTATGGTAAATAGTTGCCCTTTCTCTTCACAGCTGCAAACATGAGTGCCGTACAGAGACATCAGTTTGAAAGGCGGGCAATGAGATACCGGCACATCCTTCAGGTGCAGTCAGAGTTCCGAAGGATGGCCCGAAAATACCAAGCGGATCGGGCCTGCGGAGCATGGTGGGCCTCACCACAGGGTGGCCCAACATTGCCCACAACAGCCACCACCACCACATCCACCAGTTCTCCCCAAGTGGCCCCAGCAACGGCGGGGACAGTTGACCCTGCCTCTGCAGCACGACCTGGACCCAGCAATTTCCGAGCTGCAGGACAGTCCAGTGGGCTAACAACAACTCCCACACGAGCACCTCTGCCAGCACACAGACATAAGCAGCCCCTCCTATTGACCCTGCGGCATTCCTGGCTTTAGACAGGAAAATTGACAAGTTTATTAGTAAGGTGGACAAGGTAAGCCAGGATGTGGCCTACATTAAGAAAAGGGTTCGGTCCATCAGGCGGACCCTACGGAGGGCCAACCTCTAGGACTTTATTGATTGTTTTAAATTTATCCCTCCCCTCTCTCCTCTTTCCTTTTTGTCATGATAGTTGGGTTTTGGGGATTAGTGTTAGGTTAGTGTAGGTTGTTAGCTTAGTTAGTGTTAGGGAGGATGGTGGGGGGTCCTTATTCTTTCTATTTTTCATTTTTGTGTGGGTGGGTGGGGGTCAATGTTGGGATTCCTGTCTGTTTAGAAGAAAAAAAAAATCAAAAAATTTATAAAAAAAAAAAATACAAAAAAATATATGATTGTTTAGGATAGTATAGTATGTGTGTAGGTTAGTATGTGTTGTCCTGCATGTGTCCTGTCTCATAATGGTGGGTGGGGGGTTGATGTTTAGATCGATTCGTTATATGTGTAGAGTAAATTTAGCTTAGGTTAGTTAGGGACAGTTGTGGGTTAGGAGTAGTCAGGTTAGATTAGTGTAGGTATGACTTTTCCCTTAGTTGCATCTGGTGTGAATACATAGGAATAAACATATAGTTAACCCTTTGCATTATGCGTTAACTGCTACTTGATCATGGCCTTGACATCAGTGTAGGTGATTGTTTTTCTATGACATTTGTGTCCTATGCTACACACCGAAAAAATAGAGGTTTTAAACGACAGCTACCCCTGTGCTTACTTGGTAAGTATCCACCATTTGATAGAACCACCATTAGTAGTTTACATGGATCACCAAGAATTGTGTTGATGAGTATGTATTCTACATCACAAAGGGGGGTCATTCTGACCCTGGCGGTCGAAGACCGCCAGGGCCACGAACGACTGAAGCACCGCCAACAGGCTGGCGGTGCTTCATAGCCCATTCTGACCGCGGTGGTAAAGCCGCGGTCTGAAAAGGGGATCTGGCGGTTTCCCGCCGGATTTCCCCTGGCTGGGCTAAACCTCCATGGCGGCGCTGCAAGCAGCACCGCCATGGGGATTCCGACCCCCTTCCTGCCAGCCTGTTCCTGGCGGTTTTTACCGCCAGGAACAGGATGGCGGGAACGGGTGTCGTGGGGCCCCTGCACTGCCCATGCCACTGGCATGGGCAGTGCAGGGGCCCCCTAACAGGGCCCCAGCATGATTTTCACTGTCTGCATAGCAGACAGTGAAAATCGCGACGGGTGCAACTGCACCCGTCGCACACCTGCAACACCGCCGGCTCCATTCGGAGCCGGCTTCTGTGTTGCAGGCCCTTTCCCGCTGGGCCGGCGGGCGCTCCCTTGACGGGCGCCCGCCGGCGCAGCGAGAAAGTCAGAATGGCCCTGCGGTCTTTTGACCACGGAGCGGCCAATTGGCGGTTCCCGCTTGGCGGGCGGCGGTAGGAATGACCCCCAAAGTGTGCTTCCAGAATTGGTATTGTGGGTACTTTATTAGGTCGTACTGCAGTGTAATGTTCAGGGACATCTTTGTAGATGAGGTGTTGTTGACACTCTTGTGTTGTTGTCTTTATTGCTGACATAGATCATGTGTGCAAAAATTCAGCATGACTTCCCTTCATGGAAGTGTACTCTGAAAGGGTGATTGATGCTGTGTTTAGTTGTGTTTGCTTAGATTTTACTGCATAATTTCATGTTTTAGTATTGCATGCTGCCTACAGTTATCAGCCACCATTAGTTGACTTTGATTGCTATAGATGGAGCATTATTCTGTCCAACACAGCATGATTGTGTGTGGTTTGTCCCTTCATCAGTTATTCTCCTCAAGATGGTCAGGCTATGATGCAATCCTGGACACTGCACAGATGTATCAGACTACATGATGTCAGGACAGTTGTATTGACAAGCTGCATGGTTGTCACACAGGCACTTTAGAGTTATCTACTGCACAGTTGATGTGTCAAATAACACAGAAACATATTAGGTGTGCAAGTGCTATTTATTGATAGATGCTGTAGTGCAAAATGTACATTGTCCATGTTTGCTGAGTCCGTTCTGGTGCATTCTTACATGGTGATCCTACAGAAGGGGTGTGGATGATGCTCCTGACATGCTGGGGTGATGTAACAGACAGTGCAGAGGGACAGGATTTGGCGATTAGTAGGAGAGAGACATTCACTGGCAATGCTGACAAGTCATACAGTGGTTAGCAGAGAAGTCATTGAGTATAGTTGTAGTGAGACTGGCATTTGACAAAACGTAGGACCTTGGTCAAAGTAGGCCACGATGCAGGGACTAGTGCTTCCGGGTACTCTTCCGTGTGAATGTGATCTGTTCCATGTCTTCTTCTTCTGATGTGTGTGTTGCCTGCTTTGTCCTTGTTGTTGTTGGTTGTGAAGGGGCAACACACACCTCAGTGTTAGAAGACGTGGAGTCAGACATCCCAGTGGCTGCTCCCTGTGAAGTTCTTAAGGGCAGTACTGCAGCAAGGAGGGCCTGCTGGTTTTTGAGAATAGCAGCTACATCACGATGGTAGGCAGCCAGGTCGGCCCTGAGGGAGTCATGATTGCATTCGTGCATGCAGTGGAAAGTTTGGGGTGCAAGGTGTTGTGGCAACTCCCTTACTGCAGTGGTGAATTCCTTTATAGTTTCTTGTAGTCCTTGCAGTATGGATGTTAGGGCTTGCATAGCTGCTGCCTGATCTGCAGATGACAACATGCACGAGCGCACCCCCTCAAGGCTGGCTGCCATATTTTGCATCCCCACCCGCACCTCCTTGGCCAGCTCCTGCTGTACACCAACTACAGTTCTTTCAAAGCTGGTGCCAGTGTCGTCAGAGTCCTCAGCTGTGTAGGAGCTGGCAGCAATTGGGGTGGTGGATGGTTCTTCTGTGATGGCTGCTTGTTCTGTGCTCCTCCTTGTGACTGAAGGTGGGGTCTGGAGGGTTTCAAGGACCTTTTGGATGGTCTCCTGGGGAATGTTTATGGGCTCGTCATCCATGTCATCAGGGAAATCAGGGACAGGCGTATCGGCAGGAGATCCATGTTCCTCTGCAATGAAACAGGGTACAAATAGTGTGTCTGTGTTGTGACAATTTTGACGTAACATGCAAGCCTTTGGATGACTTTACTTTGTGAACTTGTTTGGTACTGGTATCTGCTGTCCTTCAGATGGGCATTGTTATAGGCCTATGGCCCACCTGTGTGTCACATGTATGATATAGAGTTATCAGACTTGTCTGCCTAATCGCCTCTAGGTGTTGCTTTGTACCAATTAGGGAATAGCCATATTTTTGTCCTACTCGACCCTCCGTGTATATCTATTCGTATGGTGAGACCTTTCACTGGCTGTGGGTGTTGTGATTGCCCTGGCAGCACACTTGCCTCTCAGGACCTGCCCCAAAATCTGATTGTTCACATTGACCTAATTGTAATTGTCATGTGGCATATCCTATGCATGGCAATGTTACGATGTGATATGGATGTAGACATTGTTAATGTTTCCAGCTGATGTTGGGTAATGTGTGTAACATTGGATTGCCCTGTTTATCGTATCAATGTCCTATTTGGTCCTCTGACTGTGCAGGTGTATTTCAGTGACCAGTTGCATGTGTCCCCTCCTCAATGTTGTTGTCTGAGCAGCATGACATTTGTGATGTTGCCTTGTTAGCCAGGCACGTGAGGGACCCTGACGTATGCAGCATGTGTGTGTCCTTAGTGCTGTGTGGCTCCTATTGCTGTTTACTTTGGCTGATATATGTGTCAACTATGGGCATTGACATTTGAGTGTACTGGTGCCTTTGTCTTATTTCTGGAGATTGTTGCAGATGTCATCCTCACCCCCTAATTTAGGTATGTATGTTCCATGGGGAGGTTACTGCCATTGGCTACTATAGCTGCACAGAGATCAGAGGTGTTAGTGTCAACTGTTATGGCAGTTACATTGCAGTTGTTGTTTTTGCTACTGGATTACTGATAGGGACCTAGTTGATGTAGGATATATTTTGACTGACGAGTGCCAGGATGTAAGTTTGACGTAGGGGCCTTCCCACCTGTCGAGGCTTTCTCTTAGCTCCATTGTTGTCATGACAGGATGCTCCCATGGGACTGTTGTTGGTGTTGTGTAATGTTGTGCCCCAGCTTCTGTATGTGCAGGGCATGCCCCCATACCGTGCCCCTTTACCCATGCCACTCCATGTATATGCTGACTTACATGCAATGTGTAGTGGTATTTCCCCCCCTGCTTACAGTCCACATTATTGCATTATAATTCCCCATGCGACTTACCCTGCATGTGCGTTGTTTCCTGGTAGTCTGCGCTGTCCTGTCCTTGAATCCCTGTGACGATCTCCTCAGGGATGACGGCTGCGACCATCTCCTCCATGTGGTCCAGGGCCTCCTGGTGTGCTGGACTCCCACATCCAGTCTGCAGTGCTGCCTTCCTGTTCCTGCCCATTTTTTCCTTTGTCCTACGTTTGCATTCATGCCAGCGTTTCTTACACTCAGTGACTGTTCTACGTACTTCAGCCACACTGTTGATCTTGTCAACAATTTGTTGCCATATGGCCTCTCTCCTGCTGATTGGCAACTTAGAGGTGATGAACAGTTGGTGCTGGTGTTCCGTCACCTCTTTAACCAGGATTTCCTGCTCCTCTGCACTGAAGCGACACTTTCTATTTTTTCTATATATGTCCTGGTTCCTGTATGGATCACCCTGGCTGGTTCCTGGTCTGCTGTCATCTTCCTGGGGTCAGTAGTGGCATCTGGGATCCATTTTGGCTCTCCTCTGCTGAAAGGGCAGTGTTCGCAGGTATTTTTGACGCTATTGCGTCAAAAAAAACGGCGCTTTCCGGGTTGCGCTGTCGTAAATCGACCCACAGTCATTTACGTCGCGTTAACGTTGTTTTCCTTCACGACTTGACGCCGCGGTGTGCGTCCAAAAAAATGACTCCCACCTGTTGGTTGCGCCGCCGTGCGTCAAAGTATAAATTTGACGCCCGCAGGGCGCATCGAAATGGCGTTAGCCGGCGGTAAAATTTTTGACGCAAAACTGCGCCGGCGCAGCTTTGCGTCAAAAAGTATAAATATGGCCCCTAGTGTACACACTCGGTTATGGCACATGTGTTCTATACTAGCAAAAACAATTACAAATGGCAGATATTGAGGGTTGTGATTGTTATCACATAGACTGACATATGTAGTGAAGGCAGTAGGCGGAGGAGGTGCAGCCGTAATGTCAGCTGCATTACTAATTATTTGGATGAGAAGTTTAGGCTGAAGTCACCCATCATGTAGAGACATGGATATGCTAGGTGTGAGATGCCCTTTTGTATGCAGGCTTCCCATGTAATTCCTCTGAGACTTTCAATGATCTATGTGGTGAAATTAGCTGTTACAACAACAGTAAAAGTAATGTCCAATTGACCCATTGTGCTATTCCACCCAATGCATTTCCTATGGTAAATAGTTGCCGTTTCTCTTCACAGCTGCAAACATGAGTGCCGCACAGAGGCATGATTTTGAAAGGCGGGCAATGAGATACCGGCACATCCTGCAGGTGCAGTCGGGGTTCCGACGGATGGCCCAAAAATACCAGGCGGATCGGGCCTCCGGAGCATGGTGGGCCTCACCGCAGGGTGGCCCAACGTTGCCCACTACAGCCACCACCACCACATCCACCAGTTCTCCCCAAGTTGCCCCAGTAACGGTGGGGACAGTTGTCCCTGCCTCTGCAGCACGACCTGGACCCATCTATTTCAGAGCTGCAGGACAGTCCAGTGGGCTACCAACAACTCCCACACCGAGCACCTCTGCCAGCACACAGACAGCAGCAGCACCTCCTATTGACCCTGCGGCATTCCAGGCTTTAGAGAGGAAAATGGACAAGTTCATTCGTAAGGTGGACAAGCTGAGCCAGATGTGGCGTACATTAAGAAGCGTGTTAGGTCCATCAGGCGGACCCTACGGAGGGCCAACCTCTAGGACTTATTTGATTCATTTAAATTTATCCCTCCCCTCTCTCCTCTTTCCTTTTTATCATGATAGGTGGGTTTTGGGGATTAGTGTTAGGTTAGTATAGGTTGTTAGCTTAGTTAGTGTTAGGGAGGAGGGTGGGGGGTCCTTATTCTTTCTATTTTTCATTTTTGAGTGTGTGGGTGGGTGGGTGGGGGTCAATGTTGGGATTCCTGTCTGTTTAGATAAAACAAATATATATATATATATATATAAAAAGAAAATATAAAAAAATAAAACAAAAAAATATATGATTGTTTAGGATAGTATAGTATGTGTATAGGTTAGTATGTGTTGTCCTGCATGTGTCCTGTCTCATAATGGTGGGTGGGGGGTTGATGTTTAGATCGATTTGTTATATGTGTAGAGTAAGTTTAGATTAGGTTAGTTAGGGACAGTTGTGGGTTAGGAGTAGTCATGTTAGATTAGTGTAGGTATGACTTTTCCCTTAGTTGCCTCTGGTGTGAATACATATGAATAAATATATAGTTAACCCTTTGCATTATGTGTTAACTGCTACTTGATCATGGCCTTGACATCAGTGTAGGTGATTGTTTTTCTATGACATTTGTGTCCTATGCTACACACCGAAGAAAATAGAGGTTTTAAATGGCAGCTACCCCTGTGCTAACTTGGTGAGTATCCACCATTTGATAGAACCACCATTAGTAGTTTACATGGATCACCAAGGAATTGTGTTGATGAGTATGTATTCTACATCACAAAGGAGGTCATTCTGACCGTGGCGGTCGAAGACCGCCAGGGCCACGAACGACTGAAGCACCGCCAACAGGCTGGCGGTGCTTCATAGCCCATTCTGACCGCGGCGGTAAAGCCGCGGTCAGAAAAGGGGATCCAGCGGTTTCCCACCGGATTTCCCCTGGCTGGGCTAAACCTCCATGGCGGCGCTGCAAGCAGCGCCGCCATGGGGATTCCAACCCCCTTTCCGCCAGCCTGTTCCTGGCGGTTTTTACCGCCAGGAACAGGATGGCGGGAACGGGTGTCGTGGGGCCCCTGGGGACCCCTGCTTTGCCCATGCCACTGGCATGGGCAGTGCAGGGGCCCCCGAACAGGGCCCCAGCATGATTTTCACTATCTGCATAGCAGACAGTGAAAATCACGACGGGTGCAACTGCACCCGTCGCACACCTGCAATACCGCCGGCTCCATTCGGAGCCGGCTTCTGTGTTGCAGGCCCTTTCCTGCTGGGCCGGCGGGCGCTCCCTTGGCGGGCTCCCGCTGGCCCAGCGGGAAAGTCAGAATGGCCCCCGCGGTCTTTTGACCACGGAGCGGCCAATTGGCGGTTCCCGCTTGGCGGGCGGCGGTAGGAATGACCACCAAAGTGTGCTTCCAGAATTGGTATTGCGGGTACTTTATTAGGTCGGACTGCAGTGTAATGTTCAGGGACATCTTTGTAGATGAGGTGTTGTTGACACTCTTGTGTTGTTGTCTTCATTGCTGACATAGATCATGTGTGCAAAAATTCAGCATGACTTCCCTTCATGGAAGTATACTCTGAAAGCGTGATTGATGCTGTGTTTAGTTGTGTTTGCTTAGATTTTACTGCATAATTTCATGTTTTAGTATTGCATGGTGCCTACAGTTATCAGCCACCATTAGTTGACTTTGATTGCTATAGATGGAGCATTATTCTGTCCAACACAGCATGATTGTGTGTGGTTTGTCCCTTCATCAGTTATTCTCCTCAGGATGGTCAGACTATGATGCAATCCTGGACACTGCACAGATGTATCAGACTACATGATGTCAGGACAGTTGTATTGACAAGCTGCATGGTTGTCACACAGGCACTTTAGAGTTATCTACTGCACAGTTGATGTGTCAAATAACACAGAGACATATTAGGTGTGCAAGTGCTATTTATTGATAGGTGCTGTAGTGCAAAATGTACATTGTCCATGTTTGCTGAGTCCGTTCTGGTGCATTCTTACATGGTGATCCTACAGAAGGGGTGTGGATGATGCTCCTGACATGCTGGGGTGATGTAACAGACAGTGCAGAGGGACAGGATTTGCCGATTAGTAGGAGAGAGACATTGACTGGCAATTCTGACAAGTTATACAGTGGTTAGCAGAACAGTCATTGAGTATAGTTGTAGTGAGACTGGCATTTGACAAAATGTAGGACCTTGGTCAAAGTAGGCCACGGTGCAGGGACTAGTGCTTCTGGGTACTCTTCTGTGTGAATGTGATCTGTTCCATGTCTCCTTCTTCTGATGTGTGTGTTGCCTGCTTTGTCCTTGTTGTTGTTGGTTTTGAAGGGGCAACACACACCTCAGTGTTAGAAGACGTGGAGTCAGACATCCCGGTGGCTGCTCCCTGTGAAGTTCTTAAGGGCAGTACTGCAGCAAGGAGGGCCTGCTGGTTTTTGAGAATAGCAGCTACATCACGATGGTAGGCAGCCAGGTCGCCCCTGAGGGAGTCATGATTGCATTCGTGCATGCAGTGGAAAGTTTGAGGTGCGAGGTGTTGTGGCAACTCCCTTACTGCAGTGGTGAATTCCTTTATAGTTTCTTGTAGTCCATGCAGTATGGATGTTAGGGCTTGCGTAGCTGCTGCCTGATTGCAGATGACATCATGCACGAGCGCACCCCCTCAAGGCTGGCTGCCATATTTTGCATCCTCACCCGCACCTCCTTGGCCAGCTCCTGCTGTACTCCAACTACAGTTCTTTCAAAGCTGGTGCCAGTGTCGTCAGAGTCCTCAGCTGTGTAGGAGCTGGCAGGTCTTGCAATTGGGGTGGTGGATGGTTCTTCTGTGATGGCTGCTTGTTCTGTGGTCCTCCTTGCGACTGAAGGTGGGGTCTGGAGGGTTTCAAGGACCTTTTGGATGGTCTCCTGGGGAATGTTTATGGGCTCGTCATCCATGTCATCAGGGAAATCAGGGACAGGCGTATCGGCAGGAGATCCGTGTTCCTCTGCAATGAAACAGGGTACAATTAGTGTGTCTGTGTTGTGACAATTTTGCCGTAACATGCCAGCCTTTTGATGAATTCACTTTGTGATCTTGTTTGGTATTGGTATCTGCTGTCCTTCATATGGGCATTGTTATAGGCCTATGGCCCACCTGTGTGTCACATGTATGATATAGAGTTATCAGACTTGTCTGCCTAATCGCCTCTATGTGTTGCTTTGTACCAAATAGGGAATAGCCATCTTTTTGTCCTACTTGACCCTCCGTGTATATCTATTCTTATGGTGAGACCTTTCACTGGCTGTGGGTGTTGTGATTGCCCTGGCAGCACACTTGCCTCTCAGGACCTGCCCCAATCCCTGATTGTTCACATTGACTTAATTGTAAATGACATGTGGCATATCCTATGCATGGCAATGTTATGATGTGATATGGATGTAGACATTGTTCATGTGTCCAGCTGATGTTGGGTAATGTCTGTTACATTGGATTGCCCTGTTTATCGTATCAATGTCCTATATGGTCCTCTGACTGTGCAGGTGTATTTAAGTGACCAGTTGCATGTGTCCCCTCCTCAATGCTGTTGTCTGAGCAGTATGACATTTGTAATGTTGCCTTGTTAGCCAGGCACGTGAAGGACCATGACATATGCAGCATGTGTGTGTCCTTAGTGCTGTGTGGCTCCTATTGCTGTTTACTTTGGCTTATGTATGTGACAACTATGGGCATTGACATATGAGTGTACTGGGGCCTTTGTCTTGTTTCAGGAGATTGTTGCAGATGTCATCCTCACCCCCTAATTTAGGTATGTATGTTCCATGGGGAGGTTACTGCCATTGGCTACTTGTGCTGCAGAGATCAGAGGTGGTAGTGTCAACTGTTGTGGCAGTTACATTGCAGTTGTTGTTTTGGCTACTGGTTTACTGATAGGGACCTAGTTGATGTAGGAGATATTTTGGCTGACGAGTGCCACGATGTAAGTTTGACGTAGTGGCCTTCCCACCTGTCGAGGCTTTCCCTTAGCTCCATTGTTGTCATGACAGGATGCCCCCATGGGACTATTGTTGGTGTTGTGTAATGTTGTGCCCCAGTTTCTGTATGTGCAGGGCATGCCTCCATACCTTGCCCCTTTACCCATGCCACTCCATGTATATGCTGACTTACATGCAATGTGTAGTGGTATTTCTCCCCCTGCTTACAGTCCACATTATTGCATTATAATTCCCCATGCAACTTACCCTGCATGTGCATTGTTTCCTGGTAGTCTGCGCTGTCCTGTCCTTGAATCCCTGTGATGATCTCCTCAGGGATGACGGCTGCGACCATCTCCTCCATGTGGTCCAGGGCCTCCTGGTGTGCTGGACTCCAACCTCCAGTCTGCAGTACTGCCTTCCTGTTCCTGGCCATTTTTTCCTTTGTCCTACGTTTGCAGTCATGCCAGCTTTTTCTTACACTCGGTGACTGTTCTGCGTACTTCAGCCACACTGTTGATCTTGTCAACAATTTGTTGCCATATGGCCTCTCTCCTGCTGATTGGCAACTTAGAGGTGATGAACAGTTGGTGCTGGTGTTCCGTCACCTCTTTAACCAGGATTTCCTGCTCCTCTGCACTGAAGCGACACTTTCTATTTTTTCTATATATGTCCTGGTTCCTGTATGGATCATTTTGGCTGGTTCCTGGTCTGCTGTCATCTTCCTGGGGTCTGTAGTGGCATCTGGGATCCATTTTGGCTCTCCTCTGCTGAAAGGGCAGTGTTCGCAGGTATTTTTGACGCTATTGCGTAGAAAAAAACGGCGCTTTCCGGGTTGCGCTTTCGTAAATCGACCCACAGTCATTTACGTCGCGTTAACGTCATTTTCCTTTACGACTTGACGCCGCGATGTGCTTAAAAAAAAAATGACTCCCACCTGGTGGTTGCGCCGCCGCGCGTTAAAGTATAAATTTGACGCCCGCACGGCGCATCGAAATGGTGTTAGCCGGCGGTAAAATTTTTAACGCAAAACTGCGCCAGCGCAGCTTTGCGTCAAAAAGTATAAATATGGCCCTGAGTAGGACACGCAACATGCCAGAGCTAATGTGATGCCTAACATACAATGGTCACATACACACACACTCTTAATGACATATATCATGTACATATCTCCTTTGAAGGCCAATAGCAGAGGACCACAACTATTTCACACATACATGTTGAAAGCAAGGTCCAACGCAGCATATGGCACACAACTAAGACACCATCACTCAGTAAGGGGAAAACAAGCCTCATACATGAGACAGTAAATGTGCTTTGGCATCAGTAACAGGAATGCCTGACCAGACCCTTAACAGCAGTAAGTCCAACTGCATCCAATATTTGCAAGGACTATCTGTGACTAGAGTTCCCTAGAAGCAGAACATAGACAGCACAAGTGCCACACATATGACAAACATTGCGCACATGACATTCTACACATGCCTGAAGAGGAGGAAGAGGAGGATGCTGGCCTGCAACAGGAGGAGGAACTACAGAACACGGCCGCTGGTATACGCAGGCGGCAACAGATTGTAAATAATTTCTTCTGAATATGATCATCTTCACCACTTTAGTTAACGAATTTAAATAAACACCTATTCTAATCACCATATCATGGTCTGGCTATTCCTTTTTGCACACCTTCATCTCTACTTATCAGAATAAGAGTTTTGCCTCATGGAGCATTGCTGAGATACTGAGTAGGACACAGAACATCCCAGAGCTAATGTGATGCCTAACATACAATGGTCACATACACACACACTCTTAATGACATATATCATGTACATATCTCCTTTGAAGGCCAATAGCAGAGGACCACAACTATTTCACACAGACATGTTGAAAGCAAGGTCCAACGCAGCATATGGCACACAACTAAGACACCATCACTCAATAAGGGGAAAACAAGCCTCATACATGAGGCAGTCAATGTGCTTTGGCATCAGTAACAGGAACGCCTGACCAGACCCTTGACAGCAGTAAGTCCAACTGCATCCAATATTTGCAAGGACTATCTGTGACTAGAGTTGCCTAGAAGCAGAACATAGACAGCACAAGTGCCACACATATGACAAGCATTGCGCACATGACATTCCATGTACATGTGAGCCAATTTCCTAACTCCTGACACACCCATGCACCTGGTCACAACCCACCTGTCGGAAGAGGTCCCTGGAATACTAAGATGTGTACCCTGATATTACCTCCTCTACACACACAGACCAACATTAGCAAACCAGTGTGCTACACCCTTTCCTATGGTATGCCATTGTCGTAGAGCATCTGACTGCAAGGACGTCAGGTCAATTTATACACTGTCTTCTAGTTTCAAAGCCCTGTTAGCACATGTAGATTTCTTCCCCTTGTGAAAATGTCTGTTGGCCCTTAGAATGCAAGTCTCACCTACAGGACTGGTGAGAAACAGATGCAGACCACACCTGTGATCACTTCCATGCACAACACCCATTTCAAAAAGCACTGCCCCTGATGATGCCTGGAACAGCATAGGAGTTGCCATTATGTCAAATACACTGTCCAGCATTGATACTAATTAAGCCGTGTAACACAGCCCTTGGGTTCATTTGTCACCTTCAAAAACAGGATATCCTGTTTACAGATCATGTACAGTGGGTGTACTTTCACTTTCACTTTGCAGTCTATGATCCTTTTAGACTGTGTGGCTGTGTAGAGAGTGTTGTCCTGAGATTTTGTGCTGTTTTTGTCCTGTGTGCTAGCTATATTGTCAACTTGTGAAATAAATATTGTTTGTGTATACTGTACTACAGTGTTTTGTCTACATTTGTCCATTTATCTTGTGTTTTTCTTGTTTGTGGGAGTCTTTTGTGGGTAGTGTTAGTTTGGGGATAGTTGGGCTCTTTTAGGCCCATATTTATACTTTTTAACGCAAAACTGCGCCGGCGCAGTTTTACGTCAAAACATTTACCGCCGGCTAACGCCATTTTGTTGCGCCATGCGGGCGTCATATTTATACTTTGATGCACGGCTGCGCAATCAACAGGTGGGAGTCAGTATTTTTGACGCACACGCGGCGTCAAGTCATAAAGGAAAATGACGTTAACGCAGCGGAAATGTCTGTGGGTCGATTTACGACACCGCGACCCGGATATGCGCTGTTTTTTTAAGTAATAGCGTAAAAAAAAACGCGAACACTGCAAGTGCACCAGAGCAGAGTCAAAATGGATCCCAGATGCCACTACACACCCCAGGAAGATGACAGCAGACCAGGAACCAGCCAGGACGATCCATACAAGAGCCAGGACACTTATAGAAAGAAAAAAAAGTGTCGCTTCAGTGCAGAGGAGCAGGAAATTCTGGTTAAAGAGGTGACGGAACACCAGCACCAAGTGTTTATCACCTCAAAGTTGCCAATCAGTAGGAGAGAGACCATATGGCAACAAATTGTTGACAAGATTAACAGTGTGGCTGAAGTACATAGAACAGTCACTGAGTGTAAGAAACGCTGGCATGGCTGCAAACGCAGGACCAAGGAAAAGATAGCCAGGAACAGGAAGGCAGCACTGCAGACTGGAGTGGGGAGTCCAACACATCAGGAGGCCCTGGACCACATGGAGGAGATGGTCGCAGCCGTCATCCCTGAGGTGATCGTCACAGGGATTCAAGGACAGGACAGCGCAGACTACCACGAGACAACGCACATGCAGGGTAAGTCGCATGGGGAATTATAATGCAATAATGTTGACATTAAGCAGGGGGGGAAATACCTACTACACATTGCATGTAAGTCATCATATACATGGAGTGGCATGGGTAAAGGGGCACCACAGGGGGACATGGCCTGCACAAACAGAAGCTGGGGCACACCAATACACTGCACCAACAACAGTCCCATGGGGGCATGCTGTCATGCCAACGATGGAGCAAAGGGAAAGCCACGACAGGAGGGAAGGCCACTACGTCAAACTTACATCTTGGCACTCGTCAGCCAACATATCTCCTACATTAACTAGGGCCCTATTAGCAATCCTCTAGCCAAACCAACAACTGCAATGTAACTGCAACAACAGTTGACACTACCACCTCTGATATGTGTGCAGCTCAAGTAGCCAATGGCAGTAACCTCCCCATGGAACATACATACCTAAATTAGGGGGTGGGGATGACATCTGCAACAATCTCCTGAAACAAGACAAAGGCCCCAGTACACTCATATGTCAATGCCCATAGGTGTCACTAACATCAGCCAATGTAAACAACAATAGGAGCGACACAGCACTAAGGACATACCCATGCTGCATATGTCAGGGTCCATCCCGTGCCTGGCTAACAAGGCAACATCACAAATGTCATACTGCTCAGACAACAGCATTGAGGAGGGGACACATGGAACTGGTCAGTGAAATACACCTGCACGGTCAGAGAACAAAATAAGACACTGATAAGACTATCAGGGCAATCCAATGTAACACACATTACCCAACATCAGCAGGACACATCAACAATGTCAACATCCATATCACAACATAACTTTGCCATGCATAGGATATGCAACATGTCAAGTAAAATTAAGTCGATGTGAACGATCAGGGATTGGGGCAGGTCCTGATAGTTAAGTGTGGTGCCAGGGCCATCACAACACCTACAGCCACTGAAAGGTCTCACCATGAGAATGGATATACACGGAGGGTCGAGTAGGACAAGAAGGTTGCAATTCTCTAGTTGGCATAAATCTACACCTAGAGGCGATGAGGCTGACAAGTCGGATAACTCAATAACATACATGTGACACACAGGTGGGCCGTACGCCTGAAACAATGCTCATCTGAAGGATTGCAGATATTAACACAAAACAAGATCACAAAGTAAGTTCATCAAAAGGCAGGCACGTCACGTCAAAAATGTCACAACACAGACACACTAATTGTACCCTGTTTCATTGCAGAGGAAGATGGATCTCCTGCCGATATGCCTGTCCCAGATTTCCCTGATGACATGGATGACAAGCAGATAAACATTCCCCAGGAGACTATCCAATAGGTCCTTGAAACACTCCAGACCCCACCTTCAGTCATAAGGAGGAGCACAGAACAAGCAGCCATTGCAGAGGAACCACCCCAATTGCAAGACCTGCCAGCTCCAATACAGCTGAGGACTCAGGCGACACAGGCACCAGCTTTGAGCGAACTGTAGTTGGAGTACAGCGGGAGCTGGCCAAGGAGGTGCGGGTGGGGATGCAAACTATGGCAGCCAGCTTAGAGGGGGTGCGTTCGTGCATGATGTCATCTGCAGATCAGGCAGCAGCTATGCAAGACCTAACGTCCATACTGCAAGGACTGCAACAAACTGTAAAGGAATTCACCACTGCAGTACAGGAGTTGCCACAACACCTCGCACCCCAAACATTCCACTGCATGCACGAATGCAATCATGACTCCCTCAGGGCTGACCTGGCAGCCTACCATCGTGATGTGGCTGCTATTCTCAAAAACCAGCAGACCCTCCTTGCTGCAGTACTGCCCTTAAGACCTTCACAGGGAGCAGCGACCGGGATTTCTGACTCCACGTCTTCTAACCCTGAAGGTGTGTGTTGCCCCATCCCAACCAACAACAAGAAGGACGAAGTAGGCAACACACACATCAGAAGAAGAAGACATGGAACATATCACATTCACAAGGAGTACCCTCAAGCACTAGTTCCTGCACCATGGCCTACTTTGACCAAGGTCCTACGTTTTGTCAAATGCCAGTCTTACAACAACTATACTCAATGACTGTTCTGCTAACCACTGTATAACTTGTCAGCATGCCCAGTTAATGTCTCTCTCCTATTAATCGTCAAATCCTGTCCCTCTGCACTGTCTGTAACATCACCCCAGCATGTCAGTAGCATTACCTACACCCCTTCTGTAGGATCACCATGTAAGATTTCACTAGAATGGACTCAGCAAACATGGACAATGTACATATTGGACTACAGCACCTATCAATAAATAGCACTTGCACAACAAATATGTCTCTGTGTAATTTGACAGATCAACTGTGCAGTAGATAACACAAATGTGCCTGTGTTCCAATCATGTAGCTTGTCAATACAACTGTCCTGACATTATGTAGTCAGAACCATCTGCACAGTAACCAGGATTGCATCATAGCCTGCCCATCCTGAGGAGAATAACCGATGAAGTGAGAAACCACACACCATCATGCTGTGTTGGACAGAATAATGGTTCCTCAAGAGATATCAAAGTCAACTATTAGTGGCTGTTAAATGTTGTCACCATGCAATACTAACAGATTGAACTGTGCAGTCTAATCTAAGCAAACACTACAAAACACAGCATGAATCAATCTTTCTGAGTTAACACCCAAATAGGTAATCATGCTGAATATTGACACAAATGATCTATGTCAGTTATGAAGACAAGAAGACAAGAGTGTTAACAAGACCTCATCTTCGAAGGTGTCCCTGAACATCACACTGCAGTCCGACCTAACACTGTCCCCACAATACCAAGTCTGGAAGCACACTTTGTGACGTAGAAAACATACTCATCGACAAAAATCCTTTGTGATCCATGTCAACTCCGATTGATGGTTCTAACAAATGGTGGATTCTTATCAAGGTAGCACTGGGGTAGCTGATTTTACACCTCAGTTTGTATTTGTTTGTAGCATAGGACACAAATGTCATAGAACAACAATCATCTACACTGATGCCAAGGCCATGATCAAGTAGCAGTTAAAACATAATGTAAAGGGTTATCTATATATTTATTCAAAACTAATCACACCAGAGGCAACTAAGGGAAAAGTCATACCTACCCTAATCTAACCTGACTACTCATTACCCACAACTGTCCCTAACTAACCTAAGCTAAACTTACTCTTCACATATAACGAATCGTTATAAACATCAACCCCCCAACCACCATTATGAGACAGGACACATGGAGGACAACACATACTAACCTACACACATACTATACTATCCTAAACAATCATATATTTTTTTGTAATTTTTTTTTATTTATAATTTTTATATTTTTTTGTTTTTTTTATTTATTTTTTCAAACACACAGGAACCCCAACATTGCCGACAACAAACTTAATAAGGAAAAGTAGAAAGAATCAGGACCCCCCACCACCCTCCCTAACACTAACTAAACTAACAACCTATACTAACCTAACACTAATCCCCCAAGCCCACTAATCATGATAACAAGGAAAGAGGAGGGAGGGGAGGGAATTATGTCCATAGAAAAAAGTTATTCCTAGAGGTTGGCCCTCCGGAGGGTTCGCCTGATCGATTTGACCCGCTTCTTGATGTAGCTGACATCCTGGCTAAGATTGTTCACCTTCCTTAGAACTCTGTCCATCTTACGTTCAAAAACCAGGAATGCCGCAGGGTCGATTGTTGGTGCTGGTGCTGTTTTTGTCCCGGCCGAGGTGCTCTGTGGCCATGTGGAGCCTAGCCCACTGGACTGTCCTGCAGCTGTCACACTGCTGGGGCCTGGGTGTGCTGCAGATGTAGCGACAACTGTCCCCGCTGTGGGTGGGGCCACCTGGGGAGAACCGGTGGTTGTGGTGGTGGTGGCTGTTGTGGGCAACCTTGGACCACTCTGTGGTGAAGCCCACCATGCTCCGGAGGCCCCATCAGACTGGTAGGTACGGGCCATCCTTCGGAACCCCGACTGCACCTGCAGGATGTGTCTGTACCTCATGGCCCGCCTCTCAAATTCATGCTTCGGGGCAGGTGCCATGTTTGCAGCTGTGAAGACAAAGGGCAACTATTTACCATAGGAACTGCATTGTGTGGAATAGCACAAGTGGTCAATCTGACAATACATCTACTGTACTTGTAACAGCTCATATCACCATACAGATCATTGAAAGTCTCAGAGGAAGTAAATGGAAACCCTTCCTACAAAGGTCATCTCACACATAGCACATACAAAATCTACATGATGGGTAACAACTGGCAATAACTTGTCATCAAAGTACTGACAGTTGCAGCTAACAATCATGCTGCACATCCTCCACCTATTGCCTGGACTACATATGTCAGTGTATGTGATGATAATCACAAACCTCAAGGTCTGCGATTTGTAATGGGATTTGCTAGTACATTACTCATGTGCCACACCTCAGTGTGTACACTAGGTTAAAAACTATTTTTCAAATAGTCACAAGTATCTGTAACATACTGGTTGCTTCAGTCCTAGGTACCCTATTCACAAACCCATGCCTGTGTTTGGGGGTGGGGGGAGAACAACAAACAATTCCAAAATACATGCACACCCAGGAGTGTATAGAAAGATCAACATGTTTTTGGCTCTACACACACACCACCAGTAAGGGCTATCAACAAATTGGAGTCAGCTAAACCTTGTCCTATCCAAGGCCCACACATGTCAGAATGTACAGACCTAGGTCAACATCACATACTTCCAGTGAGGCATAATTTTCAACAGACACAGAGGAGCAAGAACACCCATGATCATGAATAGCATGCACACCTAGGCCTTTGCACTCTAGTTCCACACACTTGTAGTAGAACTTGTGGATGAACATGCTCCCAGAAGGTCCAACCTACAGTGTACTCAGTACATCGGTTAATAGGGAAGAAGCAGTCTTCAGAAAAGCCATTTGCAGAAGCTATCTGGGAGAATGTCAGTCTGACATGCAGACTCAGGGGGTCATTCTGACCCCGGCGGGCGGCGGTTGCCGCCCGCCTGGAGGGAACCGCCATTTGGCCGCCCCGCGGTCAAAAGACCGCTGGGGCCATTCTAACTTTCCCGCTGGGCCGGCGGGTGCTACCTAAGGTGGCGCCGGCCGGCCCAGTGGGAAAGGGGCCTGCAACACTGAAGCCGGCTCCAAATGGAGCCGGCGGTGTTGCAGGTGTGCGACGGGTGCAGTTGCACCCGTCGCGCTTTTCACTGCTAGGCAGACAGTGAAAAGCTTCATGGGGCCCTGTTAGGGGGCCCCTGCACTGCCCATGCCAGTGGTGAAAACCGCCAGAAACAGGCTGGCGGGAAGGGGGTCAGAATCACCTGGGCAGCGCAGCTTGCAGCGCTGCCCTGGTGGATTCGCCCAGCGGGGGGAAATCCGGCGGGAAACCGCCGGACCCGGTTTTCTGACCGCGGCTTTACCGCCGCGGTCAGAATGGGCTTGGAAGCACCGCCAGCCTGTTGGCGGTGCTTCCGTCATTCGTGGCGGTCAGAATGACCCCCTCAGTCCGAGACGAGTCCCAGTGCAACTCATATTGTAACTAGTGTCTTCCACATGACTCACCCCAGTTCTCATAGCGGGCCCTACAGGAATGGCCTACAAACCCAAGATCAGACAAATGGATAAGCATTGGTCAACTCAAAATATTATAACAACTGAAATCCCACTAATGGAACAAGACTAAGGATTGGGCAGCGCATCACACCTTGCAATGTGTTAAACACACTGGAGTCCATCACACATCACCAGCAAACACAAAACAGAACACACATGTCAACACTCACTGTAGGTGTCGGGGTCCTCAAAACGAGCCCCCTCTCACACTGTGTATGGTGCAGGTCCACCTGTAAAGCACGGAAGGAAGAATATGCTCAGAATCAGTGCAGTGACAAACAATTTAAAAAAAAATTACAATTTGTAAGCTGACATGGGTAATGAAACACTTTCAGACATGATCATACTGCATGGAATCTTTAACGGACAACATTTACATAGGATGGGTCTCCTGCTACAGTTACACACACGTCTACACACATGCAGTGGCCCTGACTGTCATGTGGTGGAAAACATGCACCTCCATTAGTGAGCAGCAAGAATATTGGTGTGTATTCGTCTATTCATGTGCATCCAAGAGAGACGTCCATAGACTGGTTACTTGAGGACTGCATGACCTGTCAAACAGCCTATGTGGTCATGACACATTTGTGACAGATAGGTACACGGTACAGAGGGGCAGGGACTTTGGCAATACCTCATGTTGTATAAGTTTCATAAATTGATGTGTGCCAACAATGGTGATTGGCACCAAACATAGATGTTTGTACCCTAGTCCATACCTTTGGACTGCCATCCCTAATCGGATTTTTGCACAATAAACAAAAAATACCTGTCTAAGATGTTAGCTGAGGGCACCAGACTCCTTTCCAAATATGGTTCATGTTCAGATCTGGCATGTATCAATAAAATATGAAGGAGCACATTAATCCCTAACAGGCATAGCACTTCCGTGAACACTTTCCTTACACACTCACCAGACACACATGAGACATATGTCTGGGCCACATTGATATCATCAAATGACGTGAAGGCAGCACTCATTTTCTGCATCATGTAGGGTTTCCAATTTCAGTCTAGCTATAGCGTCAACATATGTAGCTGTGATGTTAGTACATCCATACTTCACTGGCAATTGTGACCTGTAGAGTCCTGATTGCCTCATTAATGTTTCGCTTGTCTGACACAAAGGCAGCACTAAATTACATTCAGCAACAAGTAACCTGTAAGTGTGCAAAACATGAGCTGCCTGACTGCTAGCATTTGTCATCCTTCACATAGTGCATCAATTACCCTGTATGTTTCCTCATCATTACACACAGTCAGCTACTTATCTGGCAGATTGTGTACCAATCATCTCATGTCACTACACAGCTTTTAATTGTGCACATTTACATGATCTGTACTCCCCAACATGGCCACCAATCATGATTCCCAGGTGGTCCAGCAGATCGTGCTCCCTGGAGATCAGGTCAGCCCAGCGGTGCTTCAGTTGATGCTCATTGCGTTGGCTCCCATACAGACGCACCAAGTGATGGCGCACCTTCCCCCACTGGACTTTTCGGGCCTCATTGTGATACCCCTGTATCACCCTACCCCCGGCCTCCAGCATCAGTGGGAGGAAATGGCACACCAGCCATATGAACCCCCCCAATTCTTCCTCACCCATCCTGGAAAGATGAGGCCTCACAGACATTTAGGCACAGAAAAGGGGAAAATGTAGTGGTAAAAAAAAGAAGAAAGGGGAAAATGGGGAAAGTTGGAGTAAGGAAATACAAAGTAAAATTAACAAATAGAAGAGCCCAACTAACCCCTATATTACAGTACCCACAACAGACTCACACAGACAATAAATACAACACTGGACTGGACAAATGTAGACAACACAGACTCAGACAGTATTCTACAACAATATATTATTGACAAAACAACAAGTAAGATGGCACTCTGGACACAAAAGAACAAAATCACAGGACAACACTCTGCACACAGCCACACAGTCTAGAATAATCACAGACTGCAAAGTGAAAGTGAAAGTACATCCACTGTACAGAATCTGTAAACAGGATATCCTATTACATCACATCCTGCATAACATGGCCGCAGTTTTTTTCCATTATGCATCATATTTTCACGCATACAGCTTGTGCGTCATATTTTTTGATGCACAGGAGTGCAAATAATGCTGAATCAAAATATTTTGAATAATTGGTAAATATTATTTGTTTGCGGCATAATTTACACTTCCAAAGGTGAAAATTAAGCCGCATCCAAATATTATTTACCAATTATTTAAAACATTTTGACTCAGCATTATTTGCACTCCTGTGCGTTAAAACATATGACGCACAAGCTGTATGCGGGAAAATATGACGCATAATGACAAATATGTATTTCATATGTCCAAATGAGTCATCAAATTTTCCTTTACCAAACGGTGCTAAATGATAAATACTGCGGTTAGCAAAAGCAAATGTGCCTTACAGGATGTATGGAAGGTATTCACAGTGCAATAGTAATGATTGGCCAAAATGGAGATTACTCATAATTGCGCACACATGTAGGTAAATGCTGTTTGCGACTTTCCAAATATGAAAGTGCTAACAGGATGTCTTTATTAGCTAATTTGTGAGCACATGTATCAAGCTATTCCAAATTGCAAAATGGCCATTTAGGTAATGCAATTGACGCCTAAACAATTTTTGGGGGTAACCATGTGCTAATTACGAGTTAATGTAGCTAAATAATGTTTCACTATAGACATGTAGCGCACACATGCCCCTTAAGCATGTGTGTGCTTCACGTGTCCGTAAAAAGTTTTTAATTGGGGTGCAGCAGAGGGGGACTTAGGCCCCCAGCACCCTGGGATTTGCTGTTCCTGACTTGCAAATAAATCAACGGTTTTCCCAATTTCAGTAATGCTAAACCATTGGCAGCAGGCCCATAGATGCAAATTGAGTATGATTCTCTTTTTGCAAATCTGTAATACCATTAGCCCATTTGAAGTTTGCCCTATTACTTCTTTAGAGAATTGTGACATACCATTTAGCATTGATTTATTAGGAAATTCTCAAAGTTCCTTATGTCATAATTGCAAATAGGATTTTGATGTATGTGGCCCTTTATGCATTACCTGGTTTAGTGGCATGTTTCAATCTTCATGCTAGGTTACAATTGGGACACTATTGTGATAGGCTGCTTGCAACCACTTTGTTGATTTGATGGTACATGTACATGTGTGTGGTCCAATGTTGATCCTGTATCAACTGTTAAAGTGTACGTTGTCACTGTTACGTCCAGGTCTCATCATGAGTTAGTGGCAGCTAATTGTGTATCTAATGAGTATCCTTTGGAGATAAATGTGAGTAAAGTCATTGAGGACATGGTAACCTACACGTGGATGGTCCCACCCTGTCACTGAAGACGTGTAATGAGACTTTCAACTGGGCAACCTTGGTGTGCTGAGTGAGAGAATGTCTCAGGTGTCAGGATCCGGCATGTGTTATTGCAACATTTGTACTCAAGTTGGCCTCTGTGGATGGAAATGCATCTGGGAACATCATAGCCTCTGTGCAGAATAATATGGCTGGTATTCACCACACACAAGCCATCTCTATTATTTGGACAATGTTACTCATTGTGTGAACTGTCAGGGTCCTCAAATGTGTTGACTTTTCATGGACATTATCTGAGGTTGTTTGTTCTGCTGGAGGCCACGTACACCATCAAAGGCTATGGGCCAGGTACACTGTCACACTTTGTAGTTTAGGCATTAATGAGGCCCAGAAAAACGGATGAGCCATGATGTAGACATTCAAGGGCACTGTAACAAATATGATACCAATAAAAGTCAGATAATGCAACACAATGTATTTGAGTATACATTGATGAGGTAAATGACAAATTAGCGTCTGAGGAAAGAGAGGTTTTGAACAGCAAGTGTGGTCCATATGTGGCCACCGGGTATCTTTAGGGTGAACCACGGGCAGGTGCCAGTCAGGCTGACAGGATGCAGGGTCAATCAGGATCCAGCTCTTTCAGAATTGACATGATCAGTGGTCTGACTAAGACTAGTCAGAGGGAGCAGTAGACAGTTGACATGTCAAACTTTGTATGTCCTGTGTTGTTCTGAAGGTGACACATGAACCCAGATACAGTGTTACTCGGCAACATTAGTAGCAATGCTTAACGGTGTAATTGTCAAAATAACTACATCTATGCTGTAGGAGGCATCAGCAGGGACAGTGCATGTAAATTTGGGTGGTGTACATGGAGGTGATCACTGGTGTGGCCTCCATCAGTGTCTCACAAGTCCTGTCGGATGAGAATTGCTTTCAAATGGCCTACAGAATTTCACACGGGAAGCAAACTACAGGTGATACCAGGCCTTAAAAACTCCAAGCCAGTGTATTATTTGAGCTGACTTCCATGCAGTCAGATAATACAATGAAAATGGTATACCATAGGAAAGGGTGTGGCACACTGGATGACTTTTGTTAGTGTGTGTGTGTAGAGGAGGGAATATCAGGGTACACATATTTGTATTCCAGGGACCTCTTCAGACAGGTGGGGGTGTGACCAGGCACTTGGGTGTGTCATGTTTTTAGAAAAGGGCTGACATGTAGATGGGATGTGATGTGCTGGATGCTTGTCATATGTGTGGCACTTGTGCTGTGTATGTTCTGTTTATGTGTAACTCTAGTGACAGATAGTCTTTGCAAAGATTGGATGTAGTTGGAATTACTGCTGCCAAGGGTCTGGTCATACATTCCTGTTCCTGATGCAAAAGCAAGTCAACTGCCTGATGTATGAGGCCTGTTTTCCCCTAGTTGATTGATGGTGTTTTAGTTGTGTGCCATATGTCGCGATGACACATGTTTCCAACATGTATGTGTGTAATAGGTGTGGTCCTCAGCTATTGCCCTTCAAAGGTGAACTGTACAGGATGTCAGTCATTTACATTGTGTATGTATGTGACCGTTGTATGATAGGCATCACATTTGTAGTGGTATTTTCTGTGTCCTGATTGTTATATCATCAATGCTCCATGAGGCGACTCTTCTCCTGATATTTAGAGCTAAAGGTGTGCAGAAATGATTAGCCAGACCATGATGTGGTGTTTCTTATCAGTGTTTATTTACAATAGTTCATTAAGTGGTGATGGTGATAATATTTAAAAACAATTGTTCACAATGTGTTGGCGCCTACGCACTCCAGCAGCCGTGTTTGGTTGTTCCCCCTCATGTTGCAGGGCATCCTCCTCCTCTTCCTCGTCTTCAGGCATGTATGGGTCTGGTTCCAGGAGGGGAATGTTCC
This sequence comes from Pleurodeles waltl, assembly GCF_031143425.1. Classification (NCBI taxonomy): domain Eukaryota; kingdom Metazoa; phylum Chordata; class Amphibia; order Caudata; family Salamandridae; genus Pleurodeles; species Pleurodeles waltl. Next base: position 553,294,012 of record NC_090451.1, read on the forward strand.
TTTTGATGCAAATGTTGTGCAGGATGGAACATGTTAGTATGATCTTACAGACCATCTCGGGGGAATATAGTAGGCTACCACCAGTGATGTCAAGGCAGCGGAACCTTGACTTGAGGATGCCGAAGGTCCGCTCGACAATGCTGCGTGTCCTCTTATGGGCGTCGTTGTATGCACGCTCTGCAGCTGTACTCGGGTTGCCAAATGGTGTCATTATCCATGGCTGGATGCCATACCCCTGATCAGCTGCAAGAGAAAAAGAATGGGATCATGTTGATGTAGCTGGCACTATTTAATAGACCTTTGATGGCAGTAGTTGTCTTGTGTTGTCTGTGACTCTTTTGTGTACTGATGTGACATCCTATACTTGTAGGCTATACCATCTGCATGGTGTTGTTTCCTTGGCTGTGCAAGTGTTTGTCTGCTAACCGTTTGTCATCAGTATGTTTTGGGATTTGCAGTACAGTGTGCCCTGCCTAGCATTGTGACTTGTGATACAGGTGTCCGTGTGTCTTCACTTGGGATGAGATGATAGTTCCATGTTCGGTTAAGATAGAAAGGGGCATATTTATACTCTGTTTGCGCCGGATTTGCGTCTTTTTTTTTAAGCAAATCAGACGCAAAGCTAACTCCATATTTATACTTTGGCGTTAGACGCGTCTAGCGCCAAAGTTCTTGGAGTTTGCGTCATTTTTTAGCGTGGACACCTACCTTGCGTTAATTATATGCAAGGTAGGCGTTCCCGTCTAAAAAATTACTCCCAGGCCTGTGCGCCTTATTTAAACTCCCGTGCAAAAATGACGCACGGGAGTGGGCGGGCCTTAAAAAATGACGTCCAGCCGCGTTTGCGTCATTTTTTAACTCCTGCTCAGGGCAGGCGTTAAGGGACCTGTGGGCTCGGAAGGAGCCCAGAGGTGCCCTCCCATGCCCCCAGGGACACCCCCTGCCACCCTTGCCCAGCCCAGGAGGACGCCCAGGGATGGAGGGACCCACCCCAGGGACATTAAGGTAAGTGCAGGTAAGTATATTTTTCCGTTATTTTTTTGTGGCGTAGGGGGGCCTGATTTGTGCCCCCCTACATGCCACTATGCCCAATGACCATGCCCAGGGGACATAAGTCCCCTAGGCATGGCCATTGGGCAAGGGGGCATGACTCCTGTCTTTGCTAAGACAGGAGTCATGTCAATGGCGTCTGGGCGTCAAAAAAAAATGGCGCAAATCGGGTTGAGGCAAGAATTTTGCCTCAGCCTGAGTTGCCCCATTTTTTGACGCCCAAGCTCCATTTTCCCCTACGCCGGGGCTGCCTGGTGTACGTGATTTTTTAACGGCTAACGGCGGGTAATGTCATTCAATAAATACGGCGCCCGCATGGCGCTTTGGAATGGCGTTAGCCAGCGTTAAAAATGTTGACGCACAACTGCGTTGGCGCAGTTGTGCGTCAAAAAGTATAAATATGGGCCTAAGTGTGTGAGGCTATGTTGGGGTTCTTGTGTGTTAAAAAAAATATTTGTATAGGATAGTATAGTAAGGGGCATATTTATACTCCGTTTGCGCCGAATTTGCGTCATTTTTTTTTACGCAAATTCGACGCAAAACTAACTCCATATTTATACTTTGGCGTTAGACGCGTCTAGCGTCAAAGTTCATGGAGTTTGCGTCATTTTTTAGCGTGGACACCTTCCTTGCGTTAATGATATGCAAGGTAGGGGTTCCCGTCTAAAAAAATGACTCCGAGGCATGTGCGTCGTATTTATACTCCCGGGCAAAAATGACGCCCGGGAGTGGGCGGGTCAATAAAAATGACGTCTACCCGCGTTAGCGTCATTTTTTAACGCCTGCTCAGGGCAGGCGTTAAGGGACCTGTGGGCTCGGAATGAGCCCACAGGTGCCCTCCCCTGCCCCAGGGACACCCCCTGCCACCCTTGCCCAGCCCAGGAGGACACCCAAGGATGGAGGGACCCACCCCAGGGACATTAAGGTAAGTTCAGGTAAGTATTTTATTTTTATATTTTTTTGGCATAGGGGGGCCTGATTTGTGCCCCCCTACATGCCACTATGCCCAATGACCATGCACAGGGGACATAAGTCCCCTGGGCATGGCCATTGGGCAAGGGGGCATGACTCCTGTCTTTGCTAAAACAGGAGTCATTTCAATGGGGGTTGGGAGTCGAAAAAAATGACGCAAATCGGGTTGAGGCGAAAAATTTGCCTCAGCCTGACTTTCCCCATTTTTTGACGCCCAATCTCCATATTCCCCTACGCCGGCGCTGCCTGGTGTACGTGATTTTTTTTCACGCACACCAGGCAGCGCCGGCGGTAACGCCGGCTAACGTCATTGAATAAATACGACGCCCGCATGGCGCTTCAGAATGGCGTTAGCCGGCGCTAATTTTTTTGACGCAAAACTGCGTTAGCGCAGTTTTGCGTCAAAAAGTATAAATATGGCCCTATGTGTTTTGGTTAGTATGTGTTGTCCTCCATGTGTCCCGTCTCATAAGGGGGGTGGGGGGTAGATGTTTAGAACGTTTTGTTACATGTGATAAGTAAGTTTTGCTTAGGTTAGTTAGGGACAGTTGTGGGTAATGAGTAGTCAGGGTAGATTAGGGTAGGTAAGATTTTTCCCTCAGTTTCCTCATCTGTGGTTAGTATTTAATAAATATTTGGTTAACCCTTAATAGTATATGTTGAATTGTACTTGATCGTGGTTTTGGATTCAGTGTACATCAATTTGGTACTATAACATCTGTGTCCTATGCTACAAACAAATCCCAACTGAGCTGTACGATTGGCAGCTAGCCCAGAGCTACCTTGCAAAGTGTCGACCCTTTGTTGCAACCACCAATTACAGTTAATATGGATGACAATGTGTTTCTGTTGATAAGTGTGTTTTCAAAGTCACTAACAGTGCTTCCAGACTTGATATTGGGGAAACAGTTTTAGGTCTGACTGCAGTGTGATGATCATGCACACCCTTATAAGATGAGTTCTCATTGGCAATCTTGTATTCTTGTCTTCATGACCCTCATACATCATTTGTAACACAGATCGGCATGATTACCTATTTGTATGTTAACTCTGACACCTTCATTTGTGCAGTTTTTTTAGTGTTTACTTAGATTAGTGTGGCATGTTTATTGTGTTATTTTTGCATGTTTACAACATTTTGCGACCACTATTTGATGACTTAGGGGCATATTTATACTTCGTTTGCGCCGTTTTTTTCGACGCAAATTCGGTGCAAAACTAACGCCATATTTATACTTTGGCGTTAGACGCGTCTAGCGCCAAAGTATGGGCAAATAGCGTCATTGAGATGCAAGGAAGGCGTTCCCGTCTAAAAAAATGACGCAAATTTGTCGTATTTATAGTCCCGGGGTAAAAATCACGCCCGGGAGTTGGCGGGGCAGAAAACCCCGCATTTGCGCCACTTTTTAACGCCTGGGTCAGGGCAGGCGTTAAGGGACCTGTGGGCTCAAAATGAGCCCACAGCTGCCCTCCCATGCCCCCAGGGACCCCCCCTGCCACCCTTGCCCACCCCAGGAGGACACCCAAGGATGGAGGGACCCACCCCAGGGACATTCAGGTAAGTTCAGGTAAGTATAAATATATTTTTTTTAAATATTTTTTTGTGGCATAGGGGGGCCTGATTTGTGCCCCCCTACATGCCTCAATGCCCAATGACCATGCCCAGGGGACATAAGTCCCCTGGGCATGGCCATTGGGCAAGGGGGCATGACTCCTGTCTTTACTAAGACAGGAGTCATGTAAATGGCGTCTGGGCGTCGTTAAAAATGGCGCAAATCGGGTGGAGGCGATTTTTTGCGTCAACCTGACTTGCACCATTTTTAAGACGCTCTAGCGCCATTTTTCCCTACGCCGGCGCTGCCTGGTGTACGTGGTTTTTTTCCACGCACACACCAGGCAGCGCCGGTCTGCTTGCGCCGGCTAACGCCATTCAATAAATACGGCGCCCGCATGGCGCTTCAGAATGGCGTTAGCCCGCGCAAAATTTTTTGACGCTAAACTGCGTTAGCGCAGTTTAGCGTCAAAAAGTATAAATACGGGCCTTAGTTATCCCCTGAGGAAGCATTCTTCTGTCCAACATAGCATGGTGATGTATGGTTTCTCACTTCATCCGATTTGTCCCTCAGGAAGGGCAGAGTATGATGCAATCATGGGCACTGTGCAGAATTCTCTGACTACATATTAACAGGACAGTTGTATTGACAAGCTATGTAATTTGACAGTAGGCACATTTCAGTTATCTACTTCACAGTTGATATGTCACATTACCCAGAGACAGATTTGTTGTGTAAGTGCTATTTATTGAAAAGTGCTGTAGTGCTATCTGTACATTGTCCATGATTGTGAGTCCATTATAGTGACATTTTAAATTGGGATCCAACACAAGGGGTTACGGAAATGCTTTTGACATGCTGGGGTTGATGTTTCAGACAGTGCAGAGGGACAGGATTTGGCAATGAGTAGGAGAGAGACAAACACTGGGCTGGGTGACAAGATATACAGTGGTTTGCAGAACAGTGCTCGAGTAAAGTTGTTGCTAGACTGGCAAGTTACAATGCGCAGGACCTTGGCAAATGTGGGCCATGTGGCAGGGACTAGTGCTTCCGGGTCCTTGTGAATGTGATCTGTTCCATGTCTTCTTCTTCTGATGTGTGTGTTGTCTGCTTTGTCCTTGTTGTTGTTGGTTGTGAAGGGGCAACACACACCTCAGTGTTAGAAGACGTGGAGTCAGACATCCCGGTCGCTGCTCCCTGTGAAGGTCTTAAGGGCAGTACTGCAGCAAGGAGGGTCTGCTGGTTCTTGAGAATAGCAGCCACATCACGATGGTAGGCAGCCAGGTCGGCCCTGAAGGAGTCATGATTGCATTCGTGCATGCAGTGGAAGGTTTGGGGTGCGAGGTGTTGTGGCAACTCCCTTACTGCAGTGGTGAATTCCTTGACAGTTTCTTGTAGTCCTTGCAGTATGGATGTTAGGGCTTGCATAGCTGGTGCCTGATCTGCAGATGACATCATGCACAAATGCACCCCCTCAACGCTGGCTGCCATAGTTTGCATCACCACCCGCACCTCCTTGGCCAGCTCCCGCTTTACTCCAACTACAGTTCTCTCAAAGCTGGTGCCAGTGTCGTCTGAGTCCTCAGCTGTATTGGAGCTGGCAGGTCTTACAATTGGGGTTGTGGGTGGATCCTCTGCGATGGCTGCTTGTTCTGTGCTCCTCCTTGTCACTGAAGGTGGGTCTGGAGGGTTTCAAGGACCGTTTGGATAGTCTCCTGGGGAATGTTTACCGGCTCGTCATCCATGTCATCAGGGAAATCTGGGACAGGCATATTGGCAGGAGATCCATCTTCCTCTGCAATGAAACAGGGTACAATTAGTGTGTCTGTGTTGTGGCAATTTTGATGTGACGTGCCTGCCTTTTGATGAATTCACTTTGTGATCTTCTTTTGTGTTAATTTCTCCAGTCCTTCAGATGGGCATTCTTCCAGGCCCATGGCCCACCTGTGTGTCACATGTATGGTTTTGAGTTATCAGACTTGTCAGCCTCATCTCCTCTAGGTGTCGATTTATGCCAAATAGAGAATTGCCCCCTTCTTTTCCTATTCAAGCCTCCGTGTACATCCATTCCCATGGCGAGAACTTTCACTGGCTGTGGGTGTACTGATGGCCCTGGCAGCACACTTAACAATCTAGACCTGCCCCAATCTCTGATCTTTCATATCCACTTAAATGTAATTGACATGTGGAATATCCTATGCATGGCAATATTATGATCGGATATGGATATTGGCATTGTTAATGTGTCCTGCTGATGTTGGGGAAAGTGTGTTACATTGGATTGCCCTGATTATCGTATCAGTGTCCTATTTCATCCTCTGACTGTGCAGGTGTATTTCAGTGACCAGATACATGTGTCCCCTCTTCAATGCTGTTGCCTGAGCAGTATGACATTTGGGATGTTGCCTTGTTACCCAGGCACAGGATGGACCCTGACATATGCAGCATGGATGTGTCCTTAGTGCTGTGTAGCTCCTATTGTTGTTTACATTGGCTGATGTTTGCGACAGCTATGGGCATTGACATTTGAGAGTACTGGGGCCTTTGTCTTGTTTCTGGGGATTGTTGAAGTTGTCATTCTCACCCCCTAATTTAGGTGCGTATGATCCATGGCGGAGGTTACTGCCATTGGCTACTTGAGCTGCACACAGAGCAGAGGTGGTAGTGGCAACTGTTGTCTCAGTTACATTCCAGTTGTCGGTATGGCTAGAGGATTGCTAATAGGGCCCTAGTTAATGTAGGGGGTATGTTGGCTGACGTGTGCCGGGATGTCAGTTTGACGTAGTGGCCTTCCCTCCTTGCGTGGCTTTCCCTTTGCTCCATCGTTGGCATGACAGCATGCCGCCATGGGACTGTTGTTGGTGTTGTGTAATGGTGTGCCCCAGGTCTTCTCAGAACGGGCCATGGCCCCCTGCCGTGCCCCTTTACCCATGCCACTCCATGTATTAGATGACTTCCATGCATTTAGTGGTCGGTATCCCCCACGGTTGTAGATGACATTATTGCATTTTAATTCCCTATGCGACTTACCCTGCATGTGCGTTGTCTCCTGGTAGTCTGCGCTGTCCTGTCCTTGAATCCCTGTGACGATCTCCTCAGGGATGACGGCTGCGACCATCTCCTCCATGTGGTCCAGGCCCTCCTGGTGTGCTGGACTCACCCCTCCAGTCTGCAGTGCTGCCTTCCTGTTCCTGGCCATCTTTTCCTTGGTCCTGCGCTCGCAGTCATGCCAGCGTTTCTTGCACTCGATGACTGTTCTGCGTACTTCAGCCACACTGTTAATCTTGTTGACAATTTGTTGTCATATGGGCTCTCTCCTACTGATTGGCAACTTTGATGTGACAAACAGTTGGTGCTGGTGTTCCGTCACCTCTTTAACCAGAATTTCCTGCTCCTCTGCACTAAAGCGACACTTTCTTTTCTTCTTAAAAGTGTCCTGGTTCTTGTGTGGGTCCTCCTGGCTGGTTCCTGGTCTGCTCTCATCTTCCTGGGGTCTGTAGTGGCATCTGGGATCCATTTTGGCTCTCCTCTGGTGAAATGGCTGTGTTCGCTGTTTTTTTTTATGCTATTGCGTCAAAAAAATGGCGCATATCCGGTTTGCTGTGTCGTAAATCGACCGACAGTCATTGCCACTGTGTTAACGTTGTTTTCCTTTACGACTTGACGCCGCATTGTGCGTCAAAAATAACGACTCCCACCTGTTGTTGGCGCCGCCGTGCGTCAAAGTATAAATATGACGCCCGCACGGTGCACCAAAATAGCGTTAGCCGGCAGTAATATTTTTGAGGCAAAACTGCGCCGGCGCAGTTTTGCATCAAAAAGTATAAATATGGGCCCAACTTCTTCTCACAAAGAAAACAGCAGACAGCAAACAAATATGCCCCAAATGCTAGCACTTTTGTCTTTATCAAGCAATAAACAGCCTCATCTGTGGCAAGGCCTCAAAAAATTGAATTAAACTCGTAAACGTTCCTCTCCACAGAAATCTTTAGTAAAAGGCAAAAGATTTATTCATTGTGAAGAGAAACCCGAGTGTGTTACAAGCTGAGCCTAGCAGGGCATGTGGCGCCACAAACAGAGACCCTGGCATTGCGAGGGCGAGGGTCCGAGAGGTGGTATTTCATCCTACTTAACAGGACAAGAACCACAGAGAAAATCAAAACAACCCAAAAGTTCAAGGCCCCTGCTTCAAGTACAGAAAGAAAAAATGGTGGACCGTTCTCAGGGTTCTATCTGGCCATATGCAAATTTCAGTGGCAATCGCCTCAGCTGATTGGCCAGGGTGAGTCTGCTGGGCAGGGAAAACGGAAAGCTGGAGGCAGGCTGTAAGTGAAGTGGGTGAGCAGGGAAACGTTTTTCTATAGATTACGGCCCGTATTTATACTTTTTGACGCAAAACTGCGCTAACGCAGTTTTGCGTAAAAAATTTTTGCGCCTGCTAACGCCATTCTGAAGCACCATGCGGGCGTCGTATTTATTCAATGACATTAGCCGGCGTTAGCCGCCGGCGCTGCCTGGTGTGCGTGAAAAAAAACGACGTACACCAGGCAGCGCCGACGTAGGGGAAAATGGAGCTTGGGCGTCAAAAAATGGGGTAAGTCAGGCTGAGGCAAATTTTTCGCCTCAACCCGATTTGCGCCATTTTTTTCGAAGCCCAACCCCCATTGAAATGACTCCTGTCTTAGCAAAGACAGGAGTCATGCCCCCTTGCCCAATGGCCATGCCCAGGGGACTTATGTCCCCTGGGCATGGTCATTGGGCATAGTGGCATGTAGGGGGGCACAAATCAGGCCCCCCTATGCCACAATTTTTTTAAAAAAAAAATACTTACCTGAACTTACCTTAATGTCCCTGGGGTGGGTCCCTCCATCCTTGGGCGTCCTCCTGGGGTGGGCAAGGGTGGCAGGGGGTGTCCCTGGGGGCATGGAGGGCACCTGTGGGCTCTATCCGAGCCCACAGGTCCCTTAACGCCTGCCCTGACCCAGGCGTTAAAAAACGGCGCAAACGCGGGTACACGTCATTTTTTTGGACCCGCCCACACCCGGGCGTCATTTTTGCCCGGGAGTATAAATACGACGCATATGCATCGGAGTCATTTTTTTAGACGGGAACGCCTACCTTGCATGTCATTAACGCAAGGAAGGTGTTCACGCTAAAAAATGACGCAAACTCCATGAACTTTGACGCTAGACGCGTCTAACGCCAAAGTATAAATATGGAGTTAGTTTTGCGTCGAATTTGCGTAGAAAAAAACGACGCAAATTTGGCGCAAACGGAGTATAAATATGCCCCTACGTGTATTGAATGCCACTGATGCCACAGTAAGGCTTTGCAGCGCTATTAGTATTCTCATTAGACACTATCAAGGTACGCAGCAGCAGGCAGGTGAAAATAAGGGAATACCGAGCAGAAGCTGAGGTATCAATGGTAAATGCTGGCTTTTTTTCTCCCTGCAATGCTTTTCTGACACGGTTACCTTCTGGTAGATTTTGCCAGACATTTGTGTGCAGTGTTAAAGCAATTAGACAGAATGTTGAACCCAGTTCTGCTGCAAAAGAGTGCTGCTTATCTTCCCATGGCCTCAGAGGCAGCACACTTTAAAGCAGCTCGGCCTGCTTGTATCACTATCCCTTTCGGTTGGAGTCACTCTCTGAGCCTTTTGTCTCCATGATAATTTACCCTTTCCTGCACTAACTCTCCCATCCAAATGCAGTGGGCCACCACCATACTCCAAAATAAATCATGCATTTTCTGACACATCCACCAGCTGAGCTTGAATCTAAAAGGATCTAGCTATCTAGGCCAGAGTCACAAGCCAGACACCCCCTTTCAAAAGAATCTGAGAGGGAGCCAGCCCAAGAATAGCCATCTTTACACCTCCCAAGGCACCCAGAACTAGCCTCCTGTATACCTCAAGGGGCACCAATAACAGACAAGCCCTACGCAAAGCACAGCCTGAGTGTTGGTGGCCACCAGTGAAAAGTAGGGTGACCCCTGGCCTGCTGGCAGCAGAGATGTTGGGAGCAGAGACAATCTAATGCCTGCTGTCGTGATGATTCAAGACAGACAAAAAAAGCAGCCTCACGCTCCGCAGAAATTCTTTCCCATGAGCCACCTGCCCTATGCAAATGAGTAGACAGCAGGTCTCAAATCAAAACACCAACTTCCTCTCGCAAAGGAAACAGCAGACAGCCCACAGGTGTATCCCAACTGCTAGCACTTTCGTCTTCAACAAGCAATAAACAGCCTCACCTGTGGCAAGGCCTCAAAAAATTGAATGAAACTCGTTAAAGTTTCACTCCACAGAAATCTTTAGTAAAAGGCGAAAGATTTAGGCCCGTATTTATACTCCGTTTGCGCCGAATTAGCGTCGTTTTTTTCGACGCAAATTCGGCGCAAAACTAACGCCATATTTATACTTTGGCGTTAGACGCGTCTAGCGCCAAAGTATGGGCAAATAGCGTCATTTTTTTGCGTGAACGCCTTCCTTGCGTTAATGAGATGCAAGGAAGGCGTTCCCGTCTAAAAAAATGACGGCGACGCAAATGCGTCGTATTTATACTCCCGGGCAAAAATCACGCCCGGGAGGTGGCGGGTCAAAAAACCCCGCATTTGCGCCACTATTTAACGCCTGGGTCAGGGTAGGCGTTAAGGGGCCTGAGGGCTCAAAATGAGCCCACAGGTGCCCTCCCCTGCCCCCAGGGACCCCCCCTGCCACCCCTGCCCACCCCAGGAGGACACCCATGGATGGAGGGACCCACCCCAGGGACATTCAGGTAAGTTCAGGTAAGTATCATTTTTTATATTTTAAAATTTTTTTTGGGTGGCATAGGGGGGCCTTATTTGAGCCCCCCTACATGCCACTATGCCCAATGACCATGCCCAGGGGACATAAGTCCCCTGGGCATGGCCATTGGGCAAGGGGGCATGACTCCTGTCTTTACTAAGACAGGAGTCATTTAAATGGCGTCTGGGCGTCGAAAATAATGGCGCTAATCGGGTTGAGGCGATTTTTTTGCCTCAACCTGACTTGCCCCATTTTAAGACGCCCTAACGCCATTTTCCCCCTACGCCGGCGCTGCCTGGTCTACGTGGTTTTTTTCCACGCACACCAGGCAGCGCCGGTCTGCTAGCGCCGGCTAACGCCATTCCATAAATACGGCGCCCGCATGGCGCTTCAGAATGGCGTTAGACGGCGCTAAATTTTTTGACGCTAAACTGCGTTAGCGCAGTTTAGCGTCAAAAAGTATAAATATGGGCCTTAGGGGCATATTTATACTCCGTTTGCACCGAATTTGCGTAGTTTTTTTCGACACAAATTCGACGCAAAACTAACTCCATATTTATACTTTGGCGTTGAACGCGTCTAGCGTCAAAGTTCATGGAGTTTGCGTCATTTTTTTGCGTGAACACCTTCCTTGCGTTAATGATATGCAAGGTAGGCGTTCCCGTCTAAAAAAATGACTCCGATGCATATGCGTCGTATTTATACTCCCGGGCAAAAATGACGCCCGGGAGTGGGCGGGTCAAAAAATATGACGTGTACCCGCGTTAGCACCGTTTTTTAACGCCTGGGTCAGGGCAGGCGTTAAGGGACCTGTGGGCTCGGAATGAGCCCACAGGTGCCCTCCCATGCCCCCAGGGACACCCCCTGCCACCCTTGCCCACCCCAGGAGGACGCCCAAGGATGGAGGGACCCACCCCAGGGACATTAAGGTAAGTTCAGGTAAGTATTTTTGTAATTTTTTTTTGTGGCATAGGGGGGCCTGATTTGTGCCCCCCTACATGCCACTATGCCCAATGACCATGCCCAGGGGACATAAGTCCCCTGGGCATGGCCATTGGGCAAGGGGGCATGACTCCTGTCTTTGCTAAGACAGGAGTCATTTCAATGAGGGTTGGGCGTCGAAAAAAATGACGCAAATCGGGATAAGGCGAAAAATTTGCCTCAGCCTGACTTGCCCCATTTTTTGATGCCCAAGCTCTATTTTCCCCTACGCCGGCGCTGCCTGGTGTACGTCGTTTTTTTTCACGCACACCAGGCAGCTCCGGCGGCTAACGCCGGCTAACGTCATTGAATTAATACGACGCCCGCATGGCGCTTCAGAATGGCGTTAGCCGGTGCTAATTTTATGACGCAAAACTGCGTTAGCGCAGTTTTGCGTCAAAAAGTATAAAGACGGGCCTTAGGGGCATATTTATACTCTGTTTGCGCCGCATGTGCGTCACCCTGCCCCATATTTATACTTTGACATCCGACGCAGCGGGCGTCAAAGTTCCACCATGTGCGCCATTTTTTGGAAGGGGGAAGCAGCCTTGCGTTAATTATATGCAAGGTAGGCGTTCCCTTCCAAAAATTGACTTTAAGGCTTGTGCCCCATATTTATACTGTGACGTCATTTTGACGCACAGGAGGGGGCAGGCCTTAAAAAACTGCGCACAGCCTGATGGGCGCCGTTTTATAACGCCTGGGTCAGGGCAGGCGTTAAGGGACCTGTGGGCTCAGAAGGAGCCCAGAGGTGCCCTCCCATGCCCCCAGGGACACCCCCTGCCTCCCTTGCCCACCCCAGGAGGACACCCAAGGATGGAGGGACCCATCCCAGGGAAGTTGAGGTAAGTTCTGGTAAGTATTTTTTTTCGTATTTTTTTTGTGGCATAGGGGGGCCTGATTTGTGCCCCCCTACATGCCACTATGCCCAATGACCATGCACAGGGGACATAAGTCCCCTGGGTATGGCCATTGGGCAAGGGGGCATGACTCCTGTCTTTGCTAAGACAGGAGTCATGTCAATGGAGGCTGGGCATTAAAACAAATGGCGCAAATCGGGTTGAGGACTGAATTTTGCCTCAAGCCTGACTTGCCCCATTTTTTGACGCCCAACCTCCATTTTCCCATACGCCGGCGCTGCCTGGTGTGAGTCATTATTTTTGACGCACACCAGTCCGCAGCGCCGGCTAACGTCATTCTATAAATAAGGCAATCGCATAGCGCGTTGGAATGGCGTTAGCCAGCGGTAAAATTTTCAACGCACAACTGCCTGGCGCAGTTGTGCGTCAAAAAGCATAAATATGGGCTTTACTCTTTTTGAAGAAAAACCCGAGTGTGTTACAAGCTCAGCCTAGCAGGGCATGTGGCGCCACAACCAGAGACCCTGCGATTGCGAGGGTCCGAGAGGTTGTTTTTAGCCCCACTTAACAGAGCAAGTACCACGGCGAAAGCAAAACAGCCCAAAAGTTCAAGGTCCCTGCTTCAAGTAGAGAAAGAAAAAATGGTGGACCGTTCTGAGGGTTCTGTCTGGGCATATGCAAATTTCGGCGGCACTCGCCTCAGCTGATTGGCCAGGGTGAGTCTGCAGGGCAGGGAAAACGGAAAGCTGGAGGCAGGTTGTAAGTGAAGTGGGCGAGCAGGGAAACTTTTTTCTATGGCTTGCGTGTATGGAATGCCACTGATGCCACAGTAAGGCTTTGCAGCGCTAATAGTATTCCCATTAGACACCACCCAGGTACGCAGCAGCAGGCAGGTGAAAATAAGGGAATACCGAGCAGAAGCTGAGGTATCAGTGGTAAATGCTGACTCCTTTTCTCCCTGCAATGCTTTACTGACACGGTTATCTTCTGGTAGATTTTGCCAGACATTTGTTTGCAGTGTTAAAGCAATTAGACAGAATGTTGAACCCAGTTCTGCTGCAAAAGAGTGCTGCTTATCTTCCCATGGCTTCAGAGGCATCACACTTTAAAGCAGCTCGGCCTGCTTGTATCACTATCCCTTTCGGTTGAAGTCACTCTCTGGGCCTTTTGTCTCCATGATAATTTACCCTTTCCTGCACTAACCATCCCATCCAAATGCAGTGGGCCGCCACCATGCTCCAGAAAAAGTCATGTGCTTTCTGGCACATCTTCTAGCTGAGCCTTAATCTAAAAGGATCTAGCTAGCTAATCCAGAGTTACAAGCCTGACACCCCCTTTCAAAAGAATCTGTGAGGGAGCCAGCCCAGGACTAGTCATCTTTACACCTCCCAAGGCACCCAGAACCAGACACCTGTATACCTCCAGGGGCACCAATAACAGCACAAATAACGGGCAAGCCCTATGAAAAGCACAGCCTGAGTTTTGGTGGCCAGCTGTGAAAAGTAGGGTGACCCCTGGCCTGCTGGCAGCAGAGATGTTCGGAGCAGAGACAATCTAATGCCTGCTGTCGTGATGATTGAAGACAGCCAAGAAAAGCAGCCTCACGCTCGGCAGAAATTCTTTCCCATGAACCACCTGGCCTATGCAAATGAGTAGACAGCAGGCCTCAGAATAAAACACCATGGCCCGTATTTATACTCCGTTTGCGCCGAATTAGCGTAGTTTTTTTCGACGCAAATTCGGCGCAAAACTAACGCCATATTTATACTTTGGCGTTAGACGCGTCTAGCGCCAAAGTATGAGTAAAGAGCGTCATTTTTTTGCGTGAACGCCTTCCTTGCGTTAATGAGATGCAAGGAAGGCGTTCCCGTCTAAAAAAATGACGGCGACGCAAATGCATCGTATTTATACTCCCGGGCAAAAATCACGCCCGGGAGGTGGCGGGTCAAAAAACCCCGCATTTGCGCCACTATTTAACGCCTGGGTCAGGGTAGGCGTTAAGGGGCCTGTGGGCTCAAAATGAGCCCACAGGTGCCCTCCCCTGCCCCCAGGGACCCCCCCTGCCACCCCTGCCCACCCCAGGAGGACACCCAAGGATGGAGGGTCCCACCCCAGGGACATTCAGGTAAGTTCAGGTAAGTATAATTTTTTATATTTTTAATTTTTTTTTGTGTGGCATAGGGGGGCCTTATTTGTGCCCCCCTACATGCCACTATGCCCAATGACCATGCCCAAGGGACATAAGTCCCCTGGGCATGGCCATTGGGCAAGGGGGCATGACTCCTGTCTTTACTAAGACAGGTGTCATTTAAATGGCGTCTGGGCGTCGAAAATAATGGCGCAAATCGGGTTGAGGCGATTTTTTTGCCTCAACCTGACTTGCCCCATTTTAAGACGCCCTAACGCCATTTTCCCCCTACGCCGGCGCTGCCTGGTCTACGTGGTTTTTTTCCACGCACACCAGGCAGCGCCGGTCTGCTTGCGCCGGCTAACGCCATTCCATAAATACGGCGCCCGCATGGCGCTTCAGAATGCGTTAGACGGCGCTAAATTTTTTGACGCTAAACTGCGTTAGCGCAGTTTAGCGTCAAAAAGTATAAATATGGGCCCAAGTTCCTCTCACAAGGGAAACAGCAGACAGCCCACAAGTGTACCCCAACTGTTAGCACTTTTGTCTTTAACAAGCAATAAACAGCCTCACCTGTGGCAAGACCTCAATAAATTGAATGAAACTCATAAACGTTCCTCTCCACGGAAATCTTTAGTAAAAGGCGAAAGATTTATTTGTTTTGAAGAGAAACCCGAGTGTGTTACAAGCTGAGCCTAGCAGGGCATGTGGCGCCACAAACAGAGACCCTGCCATTGCGAGGGCGAGGGTCCGAGAGGTGGTTCTTTGCCCTACTTAACAGGGCAAGAACCACAGGGGAAAGCAAAACAGCCCAAAAGTTCAAGGCCCCTGCTTCAAGTAGAGAAAGAAAAAATGGTGGACCGTTTTCAGGGTTCTTTCTCGGCATATTGAAATTTCGGTGGCACTCGCCTCAGCTGATTGGCCAGGGTGAGTCTGCTGGGCAGGGAAAACGGAAAGCTGGAGGCAGGTTGTAAGTGAAGTGGGCGAGCAGGGAAATGTTTTTCTATAGATTGTGTGTATTGAATGCCACTGATGCCACAGTAAGGCTTTGCGAACGCTAATAGTATTCCCATTGGACACCACCCAGGTTCGCAGCAGCAGGCAGTTGAAAATAAGGGAATACCGAGCAGAAGCTGAGATATCAATGGTAAATGCTGGCTTTTTTTCTCCCTGCAATGCTTTCCTGACACGGTTACCCTCTGGCAGATTTTGCCAGACATTTGTGTGTAGTGTTAAAGCAATTAGACAGAATCTTGAACCCAGTTCTGCTGCAAACGAGTGCTGCTTATCTTCAGATGGCCTCAGAGGCAGCACACTTTAAAAAAGCTCGGCCTGCTTGTATCACTATCCCTTTCGATTGGAGTCACTCTCTGAGATTTTTGTCTCCATGATAATTTACCATTTCCTGCACTAACCCTCCCATTCAAATGCAGTGGGCCACCACCATGCTCCAGAACAAATCATGCATTTTCTGGCACATCCTCTAGCTGAGCCTGAATCTAAAAGGATCTAGCTTGCTAGGCCAGATTCACAAGCCAGACACCCCCTTTCAAAAGAATCTGAGAGGGAACCAGCCCAAGACTAGCCATCTTTACACCTCCCAAGGTACACAGAACTAGCCCCCTGTATAGCTCCAAGGGCACCAATAACAGCAACAAATAACGGGCAAGCCCTATGAAAAGCACAGCCTGAGTGTTGGTGGCCACCTGTGAAAAGTAGGGTGACTCCTGGCAGCAGAGATGTTGGGAGCAGAGACAATCTAATGCCTGCTGTCGTGATGATTCAAGACAGCCAAGAAAAGCAGCCTCCCGCTCCTCAGAAATTCTTTCCCATGAGCCACCTGGCCTATGCAATTGAGTAGACAGCAGGCCTCAGAACAAAACACCAAGGCCGTATTTATACTTTTTGACGTTAAACTGCGCTAACGCAGTTTAGCGTCAAAAAATGTTGCGCCGGCTAACGTCATTCTGAAGCGCCATGCGGGCGACGTATTTATTGAATGGCGTTAGCCGGCGCAAGCAGACCGGCGCTGCCTGGTGTGCGTGGAAAAAAACCACGTACACCAGGCAGCGCCGGCGTTGGGAAAAGTGGCGCTAGGGCATCTTAAAAATGGTGCAAGTCAGGTTGACGCAAAAAATCGCCTCCACCCGATTTGCGCCATTTTTAACGACGTCCAGACGCCATTTACATGACTCCTGTCTTAGTAAAGACAGGAGTCATGCCCCCTTGCCCAATGGCCATGCCCAGGGGACTTATGTCCCCTGGGCATGGTCATTGGGCATAGTGGCATATAGGGGGGCACAAATAAGGCCCCCCTATGCCACCCAAAAAAAAAAAATTATACTTACCTGAACTTACCTGAATGTCCCTGGGATGGGTCCCTCCATCCTTGGGTGTCCTCCTGGGGTGGGCAAGGGTGGCAGGGGGGTCCCTGGGGGCAGGGGAGGGCACCTGTGGGCTCATTTTGAGCCCACATGCCCCTTAACGCCTACCCTGACCCAGGCGTTAAAAAGTGGCGCAAATGCGGGGTTTTTTGACCCGACCACTCCCGGGCGTGATTTTTGCCCGGGAGTATAAATACGACGCATTTGTGTCGCCGTCATTTTTTTAGACGGGAATGCCTTCCTTGCATCTCATTAACGCAAGGAAGGCGTTCACTCAAAAAAATGACGCTATTTGCCCATACTTTGGCGCTAGACGCGTCTAACGCCAAAGTATAACTATGGCGTTAGTTTTGCGCCGAATTTGCGTCGAAAAAAACGACGCACATTCGGCGCAAACGGAGTATAAATATGCCCCCATGGGGCATATTTATACTCCGTTTGCGCCGATTGTGCGTCAAAAAATAGGACGCACAATCAGCGCAAATGTTGCCACATATTTAAACTCTGACGCCCGAGCCCGCGGATGACAAAATTCCGCCGTGTGCGTCATTTCTTGGTTTGCAGCAACCCACCCTGCGTTAATGATATGCAGGGTAGGCGTTCCCGTCCAAAAAACGACGCAAACGGCCGTGCGTCGTATTTATGCTTCCGGGCAAAAATGACGCTCGGCCGGGAGGCGGAGCCAGAAAATGACACACAGCCCGATGTGCCTCAAAATTTAACGCCTGGGTCAGACAGGTGTTAAAATGGGGAAACACACCTGTATTTAATCAGAACACACAGAACAAACAGCAGAGCAGCAGAGCAGCAACAGGGAGACATGGAGGTGATTGTTATCCAGCGTGCACGCAGACGAAGAGCCCAGCAGCAACAACAGCAGCTACAACAACACCAGCAGGGACACCAAAGGCAGCGCAGAAGGCAGGAGAGGATATTCTTCCCAAGAACAACCCTTCAGGGCCTCTGGGAACACGACATCATACAAAGGTACCAGTTGAACTGGCAGGCCATCCAGCAGCTGCTGCGAAACATTGAACAGCAGTTGGCCCCCACTTTGGTGACACCCCACACCATACCAACAGAAACAAAGCTGCTTGCCGTACTTCACATGCTGGCAGGTGGCTCATTTCAAACAACTGGTGCCCTGGTTGGCGGAATATCACAACCATCATTCTCCACATTTCTGCCAAAAGTACTGGATGCTATCATTCAACTGACACCCCGCCACATCTGCTTCCCTAACACACTGCAGAAGCAGCAGGAAACTAAACAGGGGTTCTACGCAGTCAGTGGCTTCCCACACGTCCTTGATGCAATCGACTGCACACATGTACGCCTTGTGCCACCGGTTGCAACTGAACACCTATACCGCAACAGGAAGCACACACATTCCATCAATGTGCAGGCCATAGTCGATCACCAGGGATTGATCACCAACATCGTGGCTAAATATCCTGGGAGTGTCCATGACTCATTCATCTGCCGTCACTGTACCATCAACCAACACTTCCAGGATGGACGGTATGGCAATGGACTACTTGTTGGAAAGTACTAAAACCTACTTATATACACACTGCACAGCAACCCTCTAGGACACACAACTCATACACCACAACAGCAACATCTAGACAGGAACACACTGAGGTCCTGACATCACTAGCCATGTTTCTTAAGTCACCATTGAACCTGTCACACATCGGAAATTACTGTACAGCCTAATGTGAAGACGTCAATGAGTGTGGTTGCCTAAATGTCACCTTGCAAACTGTAAGTCTCACAATGACCTTTACATTAATACATTGCCTAAGTCTAAAGGTATGGGATGTCCATGGTACTTCCATATGAAAGTGTTAACAACACTTTCAATATTAACTGTGCATGGAACTATCATCTCACCCCCAGTGAAGACACACGGACACCTGTATCACAAGTCACAATGTTAGGGAGGGCACACTGCACTGAAAATCACTAAACATACTGATGACAAACGGTTAGCAGACAAACACGTGCTTAGCCAAGGTAAAAACACAATGCAGATGGTATAGCCTACAAGTATAGGATGTCACATCAGTACACAATAGAGTCACAGACAACACAAGACAACTACTGCCATGGATGGTCTTTTCAATAATGCAAGCTACATCAACATGATCCCATTCTGTGTTTTTCTTTCAGCTGATCAGGGGTATGGCATCCAGCCATGGCTAATGACACCATTTGGGAACCCGAGTACTGCTGCAGAGCGGGCATACAACGACGCCCATAAGAGGACACGCAGCATTGTCGAGCGGACCTTCGGGATCCTCAAGTCAAGGTTCCACTGCCTCGAAATCACTGGTGATAGCCTACTATATTCCCCCGAGATGGTCTGTAGGATCATACTCACATGTGCAATATTGCACAACATTTGTGTCAAAAGGAACATTCCCCTCCTCGAACCAGACCCATACATGCCTGAAGACGAAGAAGAGGAGGATGCTGACCTGCAACAGGAGGGGGAACAACCAAACACGGCTTCTGGAGTGCGTAGGCGCCAACAGATTGTAAATAATTTCTTTTCATAATTAACACCATCACCACTTAATGCACTATTGTAAATAAACACTGATAACAAACACCACATTATGGTTTGGCCTATTCATTTCTGCCCACCTTTAGCTTGAAATATCAGAAGAAGAATGTCGTCTCATTGGGCAAATATGATATAACAATCAGGACACAGAAAAATACACTACAAATGTAATGGCCACTATACAATGGTCACATACACACACAATGTAAATGACAGACATCCTGTACAGTTCCCCTTTGAAGGGCAATAGCTGAGGACCACACATATGAGACACATACATGTAGGAAACATGGATAATCGCAGCAGATGGCACACAACTAAAAAAACATCACTCAACTAGGGGAAAACAGGCCTCATACATCGGCCAGTTCACATGCTAATGCTTCAGGAACAGGAATGTATTACTAGACTCTTGGCAACAGTAATTCCAACTACTTACTATCTTTGCAATGACTATCTGTCACTAGAGTTACACATAAGCAGAACAAACACAGCACTAGTGCTACACCTATGTCAAGCATCCAGCACATCACTACCCATCTACATGTCAGCCCTTTTCTAAAAACATTACACACACCTGCGGCTGGTCACACCCCACCTGTCTGAAGAGGTCCCTGGAATGCTGATTTGTGTACACTGAGATTCCCTCATCTACACACACACACTCACAAGAGTCATCCAGTGTGCCACACCCTTTCCTATGCCTACCATTGTCATAGTACCATCTCACTGCATGGAACTCAGCTCATATAATACACTGGCTTGGAGTTTTAAAGGCCTGGTATCACCTGTAGATTGATTCTCTTGTGAAAGGTACTGTAGGCTAATTTTCAGCAAATCTCATCTGACAGGACTTGTGAGACACTGATGGAGGCCACACCAGTGATCCCCTCCATGCACACCACCCAAATGTACATGCCCCGTCCCTGCTGATGCCTCCTACAGCATAGATATTGGCATTTGGGCAATTACATCATTAAGCATTGCTACTAATGTTGCCGTGAACACTGTATATGGTTTCATGTGTCACCTTCAAAACAACACAGGACATACACAGTGTGACTTGTCAACTGTCTACTGCTCCCTCTTACCAGTCATGTGATGTAATTACTGAAAGAACTTGCTCCTGATTGACCCAGCATCCTGTCAGCCTGACTGGCACCTGTCCGTGGGTCACCCTAAAGATACCTGTGGTCCACCTATGGACCACACGTGCTGTCCAAAACCTCTTGTACCTCAGACACTAATTTGTCATTAGCCTCATCAATGTATACTCAAATACATA
Source organism: Pleurodeles waltl (assembly GCF_031143425.1). Lineage (NCBI taxonomy): Eukaryota > Metazoa > Chordata > Amphibia > Caudata > Salamandridae > Pleurodeles > Pleurodeles waltl. The sequence goes on from NC_090451.1 coordinate 553,314,584, forward strand.
GGGGCATATTTATACTCCGTTTGCGCCGAATTTGCGTCATTTTTTTCGACGCAAATTCGACGCAAAACTAACTCCATATTTATACTTTGGCGTTAGATGCGTCTAGCGTCAAAGTTCATGGAGTTTGCGTCATTTTTTAGCGTGAACACCTTCCTTGCGTTAATTATATGCAAGGTAGGCGTTCCCGTCTAAAAAAATGACTCCGATGCATATGCGTCGTATTTATACTCCCGGGCAAAAATGACGCCCGGGAGTGGGCGGGTCAAAAAAAATGACGTGTACCCGCGTTAGCGCCGTTTTTTAACGCCTGGGTCAGGGCAGGTGTTAAGGGACCTGTGGGCTCGGAATGAGCCCACAGGTGCCCTCCCATGCCCCCAGGGACACCCCCTGCCACCCTTGCCACCCTTGCCCACACCAGGAGGACGCCCAAGGATGGAGGGACCCACCCCAGGGACATTAAGGTAAGTTCAGGTAAGTATTTTTTTTAATTTTTTTTGTGGCATAGGGGGGCCTGATTTGTGCCCCCCTACATGCCACTATGCCCAATGACCATGCCCAGGGGACATAAGTCATTGCCATTGGGCAAGGGGGCATGACTCCTGTCTTTGCTAAGACAGGAGTCATTTCAATGGGGGTTGGGCGTCGAAAAAAATTACGCAAATCGGATTGAGGCGAAAAATTTGCCTCAGCCTGACTTGCCCCATTTTTTGACGCCCAAGCTCCATTTTTCCCTACGCCGGCGCTGCCTGGTGTACGTTGTTTTTTTTCACGCACACCAGGCGCAAATTTTTTTGACGCAAAACTGCGTTACCGCAGTTTTGCGTAAAAAAGTATAAATACGGGCCATAGTATTGCATAATCAGACTGTTATTTGTATCAGATTTGTGACAGTGCCCTTGAATAGGTAAATCATGGCCCTTCCGTTGTCTGGCCCTCATTAATGCCTCAACTACAAAGTGTGACAGTGGACCTGGACCATAGCGTTTCATGGTGTAAGTGGCCTCCATCCGAACCAGCAACCTCAGATAATGTCCATGAAAAGTCAACACATATAAGGGCCCTGACTATTCACACGCTGAGAAACATTGTTCAAATAATAAAGATGAGTCGTGTGTGCTGAATACCAGCCATTTACTTCTGCATAGAGGCTATGATGTTTCCTGATGCATTACCATCCACAGAGGCCAACTGGAGTACAAATGTTGCAATGACACATGCCGGATCCAGACACCTGAGACATTCACTCACTCAGCACACCAAGGGCCATATTTATACTTTTTGACGCAAAACTGCGCTATCGCAGTTTTGCGGCAAAAAAATTTGCGCCGTCTAACGCCATTTGGATGCGCCATTCGGGCGTCAAATTTATACTTTGACGTACGGCGACGCAACCAATAGGTGGGAGTCATTATTTCGTGACGCACACAGCGTCGGTCTGTCGTAAGGGAAACCCACGTAAAAGTGAGGCAAATCACTGTGGGTCGATTTACGACAGCGCAATCGTGAAAACGCCGGTTTTTTTCACGCTATTGCGTGACATTTTTGCGCGAAAACTGCACTTACAGGAGAGGAGACCCAAAATGGATCCTAGATGCCCCAAGAGACCCCAGGAGGATGAGAGCAGACCAGGAACCAGCCAGGAGGAAGCATACAGGAACCAGGACATGTTAAAGAAAAAAAGAAAGTGTTGCTTCAGTGCAGAGGAGCAGGAAATCCTGGTGAAAGAGGTGACGGAACACCAGCACCAACTTTTCATATCCTCAAAATTGCCACTCAGTAGGAGAGAGGCCATATGGAAACAAATTGTGGACAAGATAAACAGTGTGGCTGAAGAACGCCGGACAGTCACCGAGTGTAAGAAACGCTGGCATGACTGTAAACGTAGGACCAAAGAGAAAATGGCCAGGAACAGGAAGGCAGCAATGCAGACTGGAAGGGGGAGTCCAGCACAACAGGAGGCCCTGGACCACATGGAGGAGATGGTCGCAGGGATACAAGGACTGGACAGCGCAGACTACCACGACACTACGCACATGCAGGGTAAGTCACATGGGGAATTACAATGCAATAATGGGGACTGTAAGCAGGGGGGGGATACCTACTACACAATGCATGTAACTTAGCACATATATGAAGTGGCATGGGGAAAGGGGCACGGCAGGGGGGAATGGCCAGTACTGACCATAGCCGGGGCACGACAAAATACTGCCACCACTACAGTCCCACGGGGACATCCTGTAATTACAACAAGAGAGCCAAGGGAAACCAGTGACAGGTGGGAAGGACACTACCCTGAATCCACATCCAGGCACTTGTTTTGCACAAACTATTCCCCATCAACTAGGTCCCTACCTGTAATGCAGTAGCAAATACAACAACTGCAACTTAACTGCCACCACAGTTGACAATAACACCTCTCATCTCTGGGCAGCTATAGTACCAAATGGCAGGAACCCCACCCTGGAACATACATACCTAAATTAGGGGGTGAGGATGACATCTGCAACTACTCCTAGAAATAAGACAAAGGTACCAGTACACTTAAATGCCGAATGTCCATAACTGACACATACATAAGCCTAAGTAAACAGCAATAGGAGCCACACAGCACTAACGACACACACATGCTGCATACGTCAGGGTCCCTCACGTGCCTGCCTAACAATGCTACATCACAAATGTCATACTGCTCAGACAACAACATTGACGAGGGGACACAGGCAACTGGTCAATTAAACACATCTGCACAGTCTAACCAAAAAATAGGACATTCATACGATAAACAGGCCAATCCAGTAAGACACACATGAGACCCCATCAGATACAAACATCAACAATGTTTACATCCATACCACATCCTAACATTGACATACATAGGTCATGCCACCTAACATGTACAGATCATGCAATGTGAATAAAAAGTGTATGGTGCAGGGCCTGTGAGGCAAGTGTACTGGCAGGGCAGTCACAACACCCACAGTCAGTCAAAGTGTAGCGTGGCAAGTGAAACGTATACTTTGCGCAATAGCCTCAGGCTGGAGGCCTTTGTGCATCTTACCCTGAATGTACTTATACTCATTTGCTGACATCTAAGTGCCTCAGAGCACTTTGCACTAAATGAATCTCATTGCCCTTCCTATCAATTAATGTAGCAAATAGTCAGTCCTAAGGTGTTGGCAATTAGTCAAATCACCCTGTTTTGCCTACTTCTGCACTGGAGTTTGCCAGAACATATTCACTCTGTGCCCCAGTCAAGGATACCGTCTGGTTCGTTGATGATAGATGTGTTAGGGGTTAAGGTTTGCCATTCCTGCGTAGGGAAACTTTGTCATCACAATGACACATGTCTTTTAAATTCACTTCCTCGTCCCAAGACACGCATGGGGGAGTTTACAAACAGAAAATCACATCTAGATGCTGCCTGCCTTGCTGCTGATGCACAACCAGATCCCAGCCCATTCCTCTGATATGAGGGATGATGTCTCCCCTGTGATTCAGACAGCCAAGCTCCAAACTTAACATGCTGTGCTATATATAGAACAAGCAGAGGGAGAGTAGAAACTGTTAGGCACCATGATAGCTGTGTACCAATGTATTACTCTCCTGCGGACTATTTCAGTTCTAACTGTGTGTATTGTTTTGGTTATTGGGGCTCACACCTAAATTCCTACAAGTCAGTTGTACAATGAAACTTCATATCAAACAAATACTGTCTGTGTCATTTGTGTATGGGAACATACCGGAAAAGATAGAAATGTGTAGGACCTGAGTGACCACCACTTCCCTGAGAAGTCCCAAAGATGTCATGGGCTTGGACTTCTAAACATTCCTCTGTTGTGGGAGACCAGAGGCACTGCTAGTCTGTCTGAGCTAAATAGAATATCTGGGTGACAGAGTTATTTACAAGTGGGTCAAACTTAGTCCCCCACACCATTAGCTATCCTGCTGCCTAGAAAGCCAAGAATCACATGTAGGATAATGAGAGCCCACCCAAACAAATGTCCCTCCATAACAATAGTGAAACACCGAGGGAGGAGTAGGACAAAAAAATGCATATTCCGAAATAATTACAAATCAACACCTAGAGATGACCTGGCAGGCATGTCTGATAGCTCCATATCATACATGTGACACACAGGTGGGCCATAGGCCTACAACAATGCCCTATGACGGACAGCAGATACCAAGACAAAATCAGAGTACAAAGTTAAGGCATCCAAAGGCTTGTATCTTAGTGCAAAATGATCTCAACACAGACACACTAATTGTACCCTGTTTCTTTGCAGAGGAACACGGATCTCCTGCCGATATGCCTTTCCATGAGTTCCCTGATGACATGGATGACGAGACCATCAACCTCACACAAGAGACCATTGACATGGTCCTCGAAAGCCTCCAAACCCCCCCTTCAGTAACAAGGAGGAGCCAAGAAGAAGCAGCCACCACAGTAGAACCACCCGCCACCCCAATTGTAAGACCTGCCAGCTCCAACACAGCTGAGGACTCTGACGACACTGGCACCAGCTTCGAAAGAACAGTCGTTGGGGTCCAGCGGGAGCTGGCCAAGGAGGTGCGGGTGGGGATGCAAACTATGGCAGCCAGCCTTGAGGGGGTGCGTTTGTGCATGCTGTCAACTGCTGATCAGGCAGCTGCAATGCAAGCCAGAACATCGCTGTTGGAGGAACTTTTAGTAACACAGAAGGCAATCTGCACAGCTGTCATCCAGTTGACCAAACAACTCCAACAGCAAGCCAGTCAGCGTGTGCACGAATGCAACATCGAACCCCTCAGGGCCGACCTGGCTGCCTACCATCGGGATGTGGCTGCCATTCTGAAAAACCAGCACGCCCTCCTTGCTGCAGTACTGCCCTTCATAACTGGACAGGGATCAGCCCCCGGGATGTCTGCCTCCATGTCTTCTGACACTGAGGTGTGTGTTGCCCCTTCACAACCAACAACAACAAGGACACACCAGGCAACACACACATCAGAAGAAGAAGACATGGAACAGATAACATTCACTCACAAGAGTACCCGGAAGCCCTAGTCCCTGCACCATGCCCTACTCTGACCAAGGTCCTACATTTTGACACATGCCAGCCTCACTCCAACTACCCTCAATGACTGTTCGGCAATCCACTGTTTAACTTGTCCACATTGGCTGTAAATGTTTCTCTCCTACCATTTGGCAATTCCTGTTCCTCTGCACCGTCTGTGACATCACCCCAGCATGTCAGGAGCATCATCCACACCCTGTAAATAGGATCACCATTTAAGAATGCACCAGAACGGACTCACCTAACATTGTTAATGGACTTTTTGCACTACTCCACCTAAAAATAAATATCACTTGCACACCTATTGTGTCTCTGTGTCATTTCACACTTCAACGGTGCAGTACATAACTCCAAAGTGGCTGTGTGGCAACCATGTCGATTCTCTATACTACTGTCCTGATTTCATGTATACTGAAACATCTGTGCAGTGGCCAGGAATGCATCATAGCTTTACTAGACTGAGGAAAATAACTGATGTAGGGACTAAGCACACACAATCATGCTGTGTTGGACAGAATGAGGCCCCATCCATAGCTATTCTAGACAACTAATGGTGGCTGAGAAATGTAGGCACCTTGCAATACTAAAACAAGAAATTATGCTGTAAAATGAAAGGAATGATAACCAAATTACACTGCATCAATCACCCTTACAGCGTATACTACCATGAAGGAAAGTCATGCTCAAGCAGTACACACATGATGTAGGTCAGCAATAACAGCAACAAGACAAGAGTGTGAACAAATACTCATCTACAAAGCTCTCCCTGAACTTCACAATGCTGTCCGACCTATCTATTTACCTACAAAATCAACTCTGGAAGCACTCTTTGTGAAGTAGGATACATACCAACCCCAAATCTTGATGATCTATGCACACTACCAATGGTGGCTCTCCCACATGGTGGATACTTACCAAGTTAGCACACGGGTAGCTGGCATGTTAAACCTCAATAGCCTGGGGATAGCGAGCATAGGACACAAATGTCATACTAAAACTTTCTGCTACACTGATGTCAAGGCCATGAAAAGGTAGCACCTAACGCATCAGGTAAAGGGTTAACAAAATTTGTAATTCCAATAAGAAATAAAAGAGGCAACTAAGGGAAAGATAAACCTACACTAATCTAACCTGACTACTACTAACCCACAACTGTCCCTAACTAACCTAAGCTAAACTTACTCTACACATGTAACGAAACGATCTAAACATCAACCCCCCACCCACCATTATGAGACAAGACACATGCAGGACAACACTTACTAACCTACACACATACTACACTATCCTAAACAAACATATATATATTTTTTTTTGTATATTTTTTTTTTTTTTTTTTTTTTTTTTTTTTTTTTAAACAGGAATCCCAACATTGCCCCCCACCCACCCACCCACACAAAAAGATAAGATATAAAGAAGAAGGACCCCCCACCCTCTTACCTAACACTAACTAAGCTAATTTCCTACACTTATCCTATAACTAACCCCCCAAACCCAACTAACAGTATGAAATAAGAAAGAGGTGAGAGGGGAGGGGTAAAAGTTCTGGAGGGCAAAATGTCTACTGATTTGGCCTCCGTAGTGTTCGCCGGATGGAGCGCACCTTCTTCTTCAACTCAGCCATGTCCTCCGTCAGGGTGTCAACTTTTGCAATCAACCTGTCCAATTTCCTTGACAATGCGTGGAAGTCCGCTGGGTTGATCGGAGGGTCAGTGCAGGTCTGGGTGCCGGTGGAGGTGGATTGTGTTGGTGGAGTGGTGTGGGCACGGGACTGCCCTGCTCCCACCACACGGCTGGGTCCAGGTCTGGATGAGGATGCCTGGTCCGTTGCTGGGTCCACTTGGCCAGACCTGGTGGATGTAGTGGCGGGGGTTGTTGGGGGCACCGTTGGGGGAGCCTGTGGTGTGGCATACCATGCCCCGGAGGCCCGTTCCGAATTGTATCTGCGGGCCATCCTCCGATACCCACACTGCACCTGCAGGATGTGGCTGTACCTCATTGCCCGGCGCTCAAACTGGTTGCGAGCTGCGGCACTCAGGTTTGCAGCTGTGAAGAGAAAAGGCAAATATTGAGCATAGAATTTACAGTGGGTTGAATATCACAATGGGTAATTTGTCCATTACTAGCAATGTATTGGTTGCAGCAATTGTTACAACATAGTTCACGGGAAGGCTCAGAGGAAGTACATGTGAATCATGCATACTGAAGGGCATATCACATATAGCATATCCATGTCTCTACATGATGGATGACATCACCCTAAACTACTCATACAATTCATACCTAAGGCATTATACATTATGGCACCAGCTCGTACGCATACTGACTTCACTACATATGTCATTCTATGTGATAAGAATCACACTCCTCACTCAATGGCATTTCGAAATAGTTGTGTGCTAAGATTGAACCCCTGGCCATGAATCATATGTCGACACTATGGGCCAGATGTAGGAATTGATGGGAAATCAACTAGCAAATTGCAAAGCTGAACGGTGTCTCTGACACCGTCTGCGAGTCACTATGGGGTCCCTAAATCCCACCTCATGAACATCAATGATGTGGGTTCCAACTTGCACCACCTTAGCAACTATGGGCACTCACGGGGATGGAGGCCTGCTGGGAACAGCAGAACTCCATAGACGTGACTGCTTTTAAATGAAGCAAGTTATTTTTCACCAAGTGTAGGCCCTTTATCTGAAAGGAAAATGAGCTGCGATTTGTTTAAATTCACAACAATTGATTTTTCGTAATTTACACAATAATTATTGCTCCCCTAGACCACTGGCTGTTTTGTGCAGGAGTATTTTGGTCCACTCACAAAGGTGAAGGTTCACAATGAGGACCCCTTCCAGTCAGCAAGTTGGTTAGCATCCACTTCAAGTGGATGATAACAGCTACTCACTTTGCAACCACGTACTCGTTAGCAAATGGGATTGCCTACCACTGTGATTTGCAAGTAGGGCTGGTAAACTCCTTTATTTTTTCATTTAGAAAAGCATTTTGCGAATATGTAAATGACCACCAAAAACATTTCGGATTAGGAAACAGACGTTTGCAACTCACTAACATCAAATTATGCTATTTGCAATGTGTAGACATTTTGCTACATCTGGACCTAGGTACAAACTCAAGTCACAAAAGGTGTTAAGTACGTGTAACATACTGGTTGCTACAGTCCTAAGGCCCGTATTTATACTCCGTTTGCGCCGAATTAGCGTAGTTTTTTTCGACGCAAATTCGGCACAAAACTAACGCCATATTTATACTTTGGCGTTAGACACGTCTAGCGCCAAAGTATGGGCAAATAGCGTCATTTTTTTGCGTGAATGCCTTCCTTGCGTTAATGAGATGCAAGGAAGGCGTTCCCGTCTAAAAGAATGACGGCGACGCAAATGCGTCGTATTTATACTCCCGGGCAAAAATCACGCCCGGGAGTTGGCGGGTCAAAAAACCCCGCATTTGCGCCACTATTTAACGCCTGGGTCAGGGTAGGCGTTAAGGGGCCTGTGGGCTCAAAATGAGCCCACAGGTGCCCTCCCCTGCCCCCAGGGACACCCCTGCCACCCCTGCCCACCCCAGGAGGACACCCAAGGATGGAGGGACCCACCCCAGGGACATTCAGGTAAGTTCAGGTAAGTATAATTTTTTATATTTTTTAATTTTTTTTGGTGGCATAGGGGGGCCTTATTTGTGCCCCCCTACATGCCACTATGCCCAATGACCATGCCCAGGGGACATAAGTCCCCTGGGCATGGCCATTGGGCAAGGGGGCATGACTCCTGTCTTTACTAAGACAGGAGTCATTTAAATGGCGTCTGGGCGTCGAATAAAATGGCGCAAATCGGGTTGAGGCGATTTTTTTGCCTCAACCTGACTTGCCCCATTTTAAGACGCCCTAACGCCATTTTCCCCCTACGCCGGCGCTGCCTGGTCTACGTGTTTTTTTTCCACGCACACCAGGCAGCGCCGGTCTGCTAGCGCCGGCTAACGCCACTCCATAAATACGGCGCCCGCATGGCGCTTCAGAATGGCGTTAGACGGCGCTAAATTTTTTGACGCTAAACTGCGTTAGCGCAGTTTAGCGTCAAAAAGTATAAATATGGGCCTAAGTACCCTGTTTCACAGTAACATCCCAGTCTTTGTGGGTGGTGTGGGAAGAACAAACAACAATCCCATGATCAATGCACAACCAGGAGTGTACAGAAAGTTCAACAAGCATGTGCCTTCACACACAACACCTATGAAGGGCTAGCAACACGTTGGAGTCAGCCCAACCTTGTCACATCCCAGGTCCACACATGTCAAAATGATATGACTTAGCCCAACATAACATACTATTAGTGAGGCATGTTTTACAACACACACAGAGGAGGTAGAACACCCATTCACATGATTCAACAGAACACCTAGGCCATTGCACTCAAGTCACACACACTTCGAGGTCACCTTGTGGAAGTACATGCCCCCGGAAGATCCGACCTACAGTGTACACAGTCCATCCTCAACTAGGAAGAAGCACTTGTCATCGAAGCCATGTGCCTAAGCTATCTGGGAGACTGTCAGTCTGATATGCTGACTCAGTTAATGGCAAGTTCCTGACCAAGTCTAACATTGACCAGTGTATTCAAAATGAGTCATGCCATTCCCAATTGTCGCACTAATTGAAAGACCTACTGCCCCTCAATCTGAGAGATGACTAGGTATTGCTTTACAGAAACATTATTCCAATTTGATATCACACCAAAACAACAAAGCCAATGAACGGCCAGCACATCAAATCATGAATTATCCTGAACACACAGTAATCCATCATGCTTCATTTCCAAACAATGTAAATAGCACTTAGGCAACACTCACTGTAGGTATCGGGGTCGTCAAAATGGGCCACCTCACCAACGGTGTACGGGGCTGGTCCACCTGTAAAGCATGAAAGGAAGATTATACTCAGACTGGGTGAACAGACAAATAATTTCTGTTACAATGACAGTGTGTGAATATTACATGGTAATGATTCACTTTCACACATGCTCATCCTGCCTGGCTGACTTTGTATTCTAGATTATCATTGGATGAGTCTCCTGCTCCAGTGACACACCCTACTACACTCATGCAGTGGCCAGGACAGTCATGTGTCGTCCAAGTTAATCCTCCATTAGTAGGCCCCAACAATCATGTGATCCATACATCTCAGCATGTGCATCCCAGAGAGAAACATTCCACAACTGGTTCCATGAGAACTGCATGACCACTCACAATCAAACAGGCTATGTGGACAGGTTCAACACACAGCAACCAGACACACATGTGACATATGTGTGGACAACATGACTAACTTCATGTGACGTGAAGGCAACACACATGTGTAGCATCATCATGTGTTTGCAATTTTCGGTCTAGCTATGGCGTCTACATATGTAGGTATGTTGTTTCTACATGACGTACTCACTGGCCATTATGACCAGTAGAGTACAAATAGAGCAGTTCACGTGTTGCTTTTCAGACACAAATGCAACAGTACATTCCATGCAGCTACAGCCATCTGGTATGTGTTGCAAAAATGAGGCATCGGCCTGGTAGCATAGGTCTTCATACACATCCTGCAACAAATACACATTTGGACACATATGTATACGTTTGTAGCGCAGCATTTGCATCATTTTGTGACGCAGAGAGGGGGCTACTTAGCAAAATACAAATAGATGTTGCATTTTACTGCTGTTATTGGGTGTACATGTGTAGCAAAAATGGGGATTTATGTGTATACCCATGGGCCTAGGTTTCCCTAGCATAACACGCAGTCAGCTACTTATTTTGCAGATTGGCTACCAATCATCACATGTTCACGCACACATTCCTATTATTCCCATGTAATTGATTAGTACTCACCAACATAGCCACCAATCCGGAGTCCCAGGTGGTCCAGCAGGTCCTGTTCCCTGCTGATCAGATCTGCCCAGCGGTGCTTGAGTTGATGTATATTCCTCAGACTCCCGTAGACCCGGACCAGGTGATGGCGCACCTTCTCCCAACGGATTTTCCTCGCCTCCGTGTCATACCCCTGTATCACACGGCCCCCAGCCTCCAGCATCAGTGGGAGGAAATGGCTTACGAGCCATATGAAGCCCCCCAATTCGTCCTCACCCATCCTGGACAGGCGAGGCCTACCTGACATGATGAGAGGTGTAAAAAAGTACAAAAGAAAAATGAAAGAAAAAGTGGGAAATGGGGAAAGGTAGAGGTGTGAAAGAAAAAGAAGAAGGAGAAAAATAGCCCAACTAACCCCCCAAACTATGCTACCCACAACAGACTCCCACAGACAATACAAACTATCACAGGTATAGACAAAATAACACTAAACAGACTGAGACAATGTTAGCCAACAATAAAAGATTGACACAAAGACAAAATACAAGGCACACAGGACACTAAAGCAGTAAAACACAGGACAACACCTTTCACACAACCACACAGTCTAGATAACTCTGAGACTGCAAAGTGAAAGTGAAAGTCAACTCCCAGTACAGATTTGGTAAACAGGATATCCTATTACATCACTTCCTGCATAAAATGGCCGCCGTTTTTCTTTTCGCGTAATGCGTCATATTTTCACGCATACACAGATGTGCGTCATATTGTTTTGACGCATTACAGTGCACATGATGCGGAGTGTAAAAATATGATATGAATATCAAGATTTCAAATTGTACATGAGATGACCAACATATTGTCCATGTAGCGTCATTTTTACCACGCATACATCATGGGCGTCATTTTTTTTACACGTACAGTAGTGCACATGATGCAGAGTGAAAAAAAATGATATGAATATTAATATTTCAAATTGTACATGAAATGACCAATATATTGTGCATGTAGCGTCAATTTCACCACGCATACATCATGGGCGTCGTTTTTTTTACACGTACAGTGGTGCACATGATGCGGAGTGAAAAAATATGATATGAATATTAATATTTCAAATTGTACATGAGATGACCAATATATTGTGCATGTAGCGTCAATTTCACCACGCATACATCATGGGCGTCGTTTTTTTTACACGTACAGTGGTGCACATGATGCGGAGTGAAAAAATATGATATGAATATTAATAATTAATACTGTACATTAAATGACCAACATATTGTCCATGTAGCGTCATTTTTACCACGCATACATCATGGGCGTCATTTTTTTTACACGTACAGTGGTGCACATGATGCGGAGTGAAAAAATATGATATGAATATTAATAATTAATACTGTACATGAAATTACCAATATATTGTGCATGTAGCGTCAATTTCACGACGCATACATCATGGCCGTGTTTTTTTTTACACGTACAGTAGTGCACATGATGCAGAGTCAAAAATATTGTCAATGTAAATAATAATTTGAAGGTGAAATATCAAGACACTTTTGGATACATTTGTATCTGACTCTGCATTGTGTGCACTCATGTACGTGAACAAATTATGACGGCCATGCTGTATGCGTAGAATATGGAGCAAATTTATCCAAATGTCTTCATGTGTTTAGCTTTGGAAAGGTGATTTGTCATGGTAAAACGGTGCGATGTGAGACATATTTGTGTTTGTATATGACAAATGTCCGTACTTTTATGTATAGACGGCCTTCACACTGTGATGTTTGGGATACGTTAACTAATGTATTGACCATATTTGACAACATATTTGGTGTAATTGCTGATGGCTATTTTGAAATGATGTTTTTGATACCATTATGTATTCCGTCTCCAAAATGTCCCCACCTTTATGATGGGGATGCTTTTATCTGTAGTCCTAACAGGGAGTGGGAGAGTCACTTTCAGTTTTTATGGGGCTGACCATGTCCCATTATGATTTTGTGGCCCATATTTATACTTTTTGACGCAAAACTGCGCTAACGCAGTTTTGCGTCAAAAAATTTTGCGCCGTCTAACGCCATTTGGATGCGCCGTGCGGGCGTCAAATTTATACTTTGACGTACGGCGGCGCAACCAACAGGTGGGCGTCAGGATATTGTGACGCACACAGCGGCGTCAAGTCGTAAGGAAAAACCACGTAAAGGCGACGCACATCACCGTGGGCCGATTTACGACAGCGCAATCGTGAAAGCGCTGGTTTTTCTCACGCAATTGCGTCAAATTCTAGCGCGAAAACTGCAGTGTTACCAGAGAGCCAACATGGATCCCAGTGGACACAACAGAGCCCAGGATGATGACAGCAGACCAGGAACCAGCCAAGAGGTCCCACAAACAAACCAGGATAACCAAAAAAAGAAAAGAAAGTGTCGCTTCAGTGAAGAGGAGCAGGAAATCCTGGTGAGAGAGGTGACGGAACACCAGCACCAACTTTTCATTACATCCAAATTGCCACTCAGTAGGAGAGAGGCCATATGGAAGCAAATAGTGGACAAGATCAACAGTGTGGCTGAAGAACGCCGCACAGTCACTGAGTGTAAGAAACGCTGGCATGACTGTAAACGCAGGACCAAAGAGAAAATGGCCAGGAACAGGAAGGCAGCAATGCAGACTGGAGGTGGGAGTCCAGCACAACAGGAGGCCCTGGACCACATGGAGGAGATGGTTGCAGCCGCCATCCCCGAGGAGATCGTCACAGGGATTCAAGGGCAGGACAGTGCAGACTACCAAGACACAATGCACATGCAGGGTAAGTCGCATGGGGAATTATAATGCACTAATGTTAACTGCAACCAGGGGGGGAATACCTACTACACAATGCATGTAAGTCAGCATATACATAGAGTGGCATGGGTAAAGGAGCACAGTAGGGGGGCATGCCTAGCACACACTGAAGCTGGGGCACCACCAAACACAGCAACAAGTACAGCCCCATGGGGACATCCTGTAAGTACAACAATAGAGCCAAGGGAAAGCAGCGACAGGTAGGAAGGCCACTACAGCAAACTCACATCCAGGCACTTGTTTTGTAAAATCTATCCTACAGCAACTAGGTCCCTATCAGTAACCCAGTAGGCAAAGCAACAACTGCAATGTAACTGCCACAACACCTTACAATAACGCCTCTCATCTCTGTGCAGCTACAGTACCAAATGGCAGCAACCTCCCCATGGAATATACATACACAAATTAGGGGGTGACATTGACATCCGCAACAAGTCAGTGTAAAAATACAAACGCACCAGTACACTCAAATGCCCAATGTCCATACCTGACACATACATAAGCCAAAGTAAACAGCAATAGGACCCACACAGCACCAACCACACACACATGCTGCATACGTCAGGGTCCCTCACATGCCTGGATAACAAGGCTACATCACTAATGTCATACTGCTCAGACAACACCTGAGGAGGAGACATAGGCAACTGGTCACTCAAACACACCTGCAAAGTCTGACAAACAAATCGGACCTTCATACGATAAACAGGCTTATACAATCAAACACACATGACCCACCTTCATCTTCAAACATCAACAATGTTTACATCCACACCACATCCAAACATGAACATGCATAGGAAATGGCACGGAACATGTACACTGCATGCAATGTGAATCAAAAGTGAATGGGGCAGGTCCTGAGAGGCAAGTGTGTTGGCAGGGCACTCACAACACCCACAGTCAGTCAATGTGTATTCTGGCAAGTGTAATGTATACTTTGCGCATTAGCCTCAGGCTGTAGGCCTTTCTGCACCTTACCCTGAATGTACTCTTACGCATATGCTCACATCTAAGAGCCTCTGAGCACTTTGCACTACATGCTTCTCATTGGCCTTCCTATCAGGAAATATACCAAATAGCCAGTCCTAGGGTGTTGTTAATAAGTCCAATCACACTGTTTTGCCTACATCTGCACTGGAGTGTGCCAGAACAGATACACTCTGTGCCCCAGTCAAGGATACAGTCTGGTACTTTGCGGATAGATGGGGTAGGGGTTCTGATTTGCCATTCCTGCGTAGGGAAACTATCTCATCACCATGACTTATGACTTATAAAATCACTTCCTTGTCCCAAGACACACAAGAGGGAGTCTCCAAACAGAGAAACACCAGACGCTGCCTGCCTTGCTGCAGATGCAAAACCAGATCACAGGCCATTGCTCAGATATGACGGATGAAGTCTCCCCAGTGATTCAGACAGGCAGGCTAGAAGCTTAACATGCTGTGCTATAAATAGAACAAGCAGAGGGAGAGTACAAACTGTTAGGCACCATGATAGCTTTCGACCAATGTCTTACTCTCCTGCTGACTATTTCAAGTCTACCATGTTGAAGTATTTGGGTTATTGTGGCTCACACCTAAATATAGACAAGTCAGTTGTTCAAAGAGATCATCATATGAAACAAATACTGTCTTTGACTTTTGTGTATGAGTTCATACTGGAAAAGAGTGAAGATGTTGGGATCTGAGTGACCACAACTTCCCTGAAAAGTTCCAAAGATGTCATGCGCTCGGATGTATAATCATTCCTTTGCTGTGGGAGACATGAGCCAATGCTAGTTAGCTAGAGCAAAATGAAAGAATCAGGGTGACAGAGTCAATTAAAAGTGGGTCAGACTCAGTCCATCACACCATTAGCTATCCTGCTGCCTCGTAAGCAAGTCAGCTCAGGTCGGATAATGAGAACACACCCTCGAAAATGTCTCTACATAAGAATAGTTAATCACGGAGGGACTAGTAGGACACAAAGATGCCTATTCACAAAATGTTACAAAGCAACACCTAGCGGCAATTAGGCAGACAAGTCTGGTAGCTCCACATCACACATGTGACACACAGGTGGGCCATAGGCCTACAACAATGCCCATATGAAGGACAGCAGATACCCAGAAAAAAACAGACACCAAAGATAAGGCATCCAAACGCCTGTAACTGTTTGCAAACTTGTTACAACACAGACACACTAATTGTACCCTGTTTCATTGCAGAGGAACATGGATCTCCTGCCGATATGCCTGACCCTGATTTCCCTGATGACATCGATGACGACCCCATCACCCTCTCCCCACAAACCCTCAACATGGTCTTAGGAAGCCTCCAAACCCCACCTTCAGTCCCAAGGAGGAGCCCAGAAGAAGCAGCCACCCCAGTAGACCCACCTGCCACCCCAAATGTAATACCTGCCAGCTCCAACACAGCTGAGGACTCCGACGACACTGGAACCAGCTTTGAAAGAACCGTCGTTGGGGTCCAGCGGGAGCTGGCCAAGGAGGTGCGGGTGGGGATGCAAACTATGGCAGCCAGCCTTGAGGGGGTGCGTTCGTGCATGATCCCTCCTGCTGATCAGACAGCTGTGATGCAAGCACTAACATCGCACATGCAGGAACTTGTAGAAACACAAAAGCAAATCGCCACAGCTGTCATCCAGTTGACGGAACAACTAAGAATGCAAGCCAGTCAACGGGTGCACGAATGCAACATCGAACCCCTCAGGGCTGACCTGGCTGCCTACCATCGGGATGTGGCTGCCATTCTGAGAAACCAGCAGGCCCTCCTTGCTGCAGTATTGCCCTTCCTAAGTCCACAGGGACTAGCCCCCGGGATGTCTGCCTCCATGTCTTCTAACACTGAGGTGTGTGTTGCCCCTTCACAACCAACAACAACAAGGACAGAGGAGGCAACACACACATCAGAAGAAGAAGACGTGGAACAGATAACCTTCACACGGAGGAGTACCCGGAAGCCCTAGTCCCTGCACCATGGCCTACTCTGACCAAGGTCCTGCGTTTAGTCAAAGCCCAGTTTCTGAACACCTACACTCAATGACTGTTTGGCAATCCACTGTTTGACTTGTCCACATTGCCAGTGAATGTCTCTCTCCTACAATTTGGTAATCCTGTCCCTCTGCACTGACACCTTCTATAGGCTCACCAAGAAATGATGCCCCAGAACGGACTCAGCCAAAATGTTGAATGGACAATTTGCACTACAACACCTGTAAAAAAATCGCACTTGCTCACCTATTGTGTCTCTGTGTCATTTCACACTTCAACTGTGCAGTACCTAACTCCAAAGTGGCTGTGTGGCAACCCTGTTGAATCTCTATACTACTGTCCTGATGTCATATATTCAGATCCATCTGTGCATTGGCCAGGATTGCATCATAGCCCTACCATACTGAGGGAAATAACTGAGGAAGGAACTAAGCACACACAATCATGCTGTGTTGGTCAGAATGATGCACCATCTATCGCTATTCCAGAGAGCAAATGGTGGCTGGGAAATGTAGGCTCCATGCAAGACTTAAATAAGAATGGATGCCGCTTAATGTAATGAATCGTGTACAAATCACACTGCATTAACTTCCCTTACAGAGTAGGCTTCCATGAAGGAAATTCATGCTGCTTCAGTACACACATGATGTAGCTCAGCAATGAAAGCAGCAATACATGAGTGTGAACAACTCCTCATCTACAAAGATCTCCCTGAGCTTCACACTGCTGTCCGACCTAACAATTAACCCACATTGACATGTAATGAAGCACTCTTTGTGAAGTTGGACACATATCATAACAAAAGCTTGGTGTACAATGCACACTACCAATGGGGAGTCTCCCAATTTGAGGATACTTAACAAGTGAGCACACGGGTAGATGGGATGTTAAACATCCATTCCCAGGGGATGCTGAGCATAGGACACAAATGTCACACTAAATCATTCTGCAACATGGATGTCAAGGCCATGATAAAGTAGCACCTAACGCATCAAGTAAAGGGTTAACAAAATATTTATTTATATCTAGTACTACAAGAGGCAACTAAGGGAAAGGTACACCTACACTAATCTAACCTGACTACTAATAACCCACAACTGTCCCTATCTAACCTAAGCTAAACTTACTCTACACATGTAACGAAACGATCTAAACATCAACCCCCCACCCACCATTATGAGACAGGACACATGCAGGACAAAACATACTAACCTACACACATACTACACTATCCTAAACAAGCAGATATTTTTTTTTTTTTTTTTTTTAATTAAACATGAATCCCAACATTGCCCCCCACCCACCCACCCACACACAAATATTTGAGAAAAATAACAAGGACCCCCCACCCTCTTCCCTAACACTAACTAAGCTACATACCTATCCTAATCCTAATACTAATCCCCAAAGCCCAACTAACAGGAGAAAAAAAGGAAAGAGGTGAGAGGGGAGGGATAAAAGTTTAAGAGGGCAAACGAACTAGACGTTTGCACTCCTTAGTGTGCGCCTGATGTCGCGGACCCGGGTCTTTACATAGTTCATGTCATCAGTCAGGTTGTCCACCTTCCTCAAAAGTTTGTCCACTTTCTGGGACAATGCCTGGAAGGCTGCAGGGTCCACGGGAGGGTCTGTGGGGAGGGTTTGTGTGCCAGCAGAGGTCGAGCTAGTGGCAGCTGTTGGTGGGACATGTGACTGTCCTGCTGCCAGCACACGGCTGGGTCCAGGTCGTGCTGCATGCGGCGGGTCCATGGCAGCCGAAGTAGATGGGACCACTGGGCCAGACCTGGTGGCTGTGTCGTTGGTGGCTGTAGGTGGCACACTTGTTGGAGGCTGTGGTGTGGCCCACCACGCCCCGGAGGCCCTTTCGGAGTGATACCTGCGGCCCATCCGCCGATACCCAGACTGCACCTGCAGGATGTGCCTGTAACGGATGGCACGCCGCTCAAAATGGATGCGATCGGCCGCCCTCATGTTAGCAGCTGTGAAGAGAAAAGGCAGATATTTACCTTTGGCTTTGCATTGGGTGGGATAGCACAATGGGTTATTTGTACATTACTAGAAATGTATAGGTTGCAGCAATTGTCACAACATAGTTCACAGAAGGGCTCAGAGGAAGTACATGTGAAGCATGCATACATAAGGGCATATCACACCTAGAATATCCAGGTCTCTACATGATGGATGACATCACCCTACACTACTCATCCTAATCATCCCTACGGTTTTGTACATCATGGCTGCACCTCTTCCGCATACTTACTTCACTACATATGTCACTATATGTGATAACTATCACACTCCTCACTCTAAGCCATCTGGAATTGGTTGTGTGCTAAGATTGAACCAATGGGCTATAACCCAATGTCTACACTAGGGACCAGATGTAGGAAGATGGGAAATGGGACGAACAATCTGCAATGCAGAATGGGGTATCTGACACCGTCTGTGAGTTGCTATGGGGTTGCTAAGAGCCACCTCATTTACATCAATGATGTGGGTTGCAAGTTGCTCCACCTTTGCAACTATGGGCACTCACGGGGATGGAGGCCTGCTGGGAACAGCAGACCTCCATGTCCGTGACCGCTTGGAAATAACGCAGAACATGTTCCCCAAGTGTAGGCCGTTTACCTCAACGGGAAATGAGCAGCACTTAGAAATAAATTACGACAATTTCAATATTGAATAATTTAAGGCACTTGGGCCCGTATTTATATTTGTTGTTGCGCCGCATTTGCGTCACTTGTTGACGCAAAAGCCGCGCAAACTTGCAAATTCCAATTGTAATTTGTAAGTTTGCGCCGTTTTGGCGTCAAAAAGCTGCGCAAATGTGGTGCAAAAAAATTATAAATACGGGCCGCAGTGGTCCCTTGGACCACTGCCTGTTTTGTACAGGATTATTTTGGTACACTCGGAAAGGTGATGGGTTACAATGGGGACCCCTTACAGCTAGCAAGTGGGTTACCATCCACTTCAAGTGGATGATAACTGCGACTCACTTAGCAACCACAAACTCCATTGCAAATGGACTTGCATACCACTGTCAGTTGCAAATAGGACTGGAAAAAGCCTTCATATTTAGGATTAGGAATAAAATCTCCCATATATTTTCATGATCACCTAATACATTTCGGAATAGGAAACAGATGTTTGCAACTCACACACAATAATTATGAGTTTATCAACTTTTACACAGTTTGGCACATCTGGCCCTAGGTTCTGACTCACGACACAAAAGGTGTCAAGTAAGTGTGAGATACTGGTTGCTACAGTCCAAGGTAGCCTGTTTCACATTAACATCCCAGTCGTTGAGGGTGGTGTGGGAAGAACAACCACCAATCCCATGTGAAATGCACACCCAGGAGTGTATTGAACGTTCACCAAGTATGTGCCTTCACACACAAGACCTATGAATGGCTAGCAACACGTTGGACTTAGGCAAACATTGTGACATCCATGGACCACACATGTCACAATGATATGACTTTTGCCAACATGACATACTATCAGTGAGGCATGTTTTACTACACACACAGAGGAGGTGGAACACCCATTCTCATGATTCAACAGAACACATAGGCCATTGCACTCAAGTCACACACACTCCTAGTTCAGCTTGTGTAAGTACATGCCCCCGGAAGATCCAACCTACAGTGTGCACAGTCCATCCTCAACTAGGAAGATGCACTTTTCATCACAGCCATGTGCCTAAGCTATATGGGAGAATGTCAGTCTGATATGCAGACTCAGTTCATGTCAAGTCCCCGACCAAGTCTTACTTTGACCAGTGTATTCTAAGTAACTCATCCCATTCCCCATTGCGGCCCAACTGCAATGTCCTACAGCCCCTCAATCTCAGAGATGGCTAGGTGTTGCTTAACAGAAACATAAGTCCAATTTGATATCACACTAACACGACAATGGCAATGAACGGCCAGCGCATCACATCATGATTTCTCTTGAACACACAGTAGTCCATTTTGCGTCATTGGCAAATAAATATATCAAATAGCACTCAGGCAACACTCACTGTAGGTATCGGGGTCGTCAAAGTGTGCCACCTCTCCCACGGTGTAAGGCTCTGGTCCACCTGTAAAGCATGACAGGAAGAATGTACTCAGACTGGGTGGACTGACAAAATAATTCTGTTACAATGACACTGTGAGAATATGACATGGTAATGATACACTTTCACACATGCTCATACTGCATGGATGAGTTTGTATTCAACATTAACATTGGATGATTCTCCTGCTACAGTTACACACCCTACTACACACATGCAGTGGCCAGGACAGTCAGGTGTCGTCCAAGTTTACTCACAATAATTATGCCCCGACAATATTGTTATCCAAACATCTCAGCATGTGCATTCCAGAGAGACATCCAGACACTTGTTCCATGAGGACTGCATGACCACTCACAGTCAAACTGCCTATGTGGACATGTTCAACACACAGCAACCACACACACATGTGACATATCTGTGGAAAACATATCTGACTTCATGTGACGTGTATAAAACACACATGTATATCATCATCATGGGATTCAAATCAGATTTCGAGCGATGGGGTCTACATATGTAGGTATGTTGTTTCGACATGACTTACTCATTGCCCATTATGACATGTAGAGTACAAATAGAGCCATTAACGTGTTGCTTGTCTGACACAAATGCTACACTACATTACATACAGCTACAGCCATCTGGTATGTGTAGAACAACTGAGCCATCTGACTGCTAGCATAGGTCTTCATACATATTGTGCAACACGTACACATTAGGGCACATATGTAAACATTAGTAAGGCAGCATTTGCATCATTGCATCACGCAGAGATGGGCCACACCTGCCAAATACAGATATATGTATTAAGTTTCTGCTGTTTGAGGGAGAAAAAGTGTAGCCAATTTGGGGATATCAATATATATTGACAAGGGCCTAGGTTTCCCTAGCATTACACATAGGCAGCTCCTTATCTAGCAGATTGGGTAACATTCATCACATGTTCACACACAGATTACTATCATGTCCATGTAATTGATTGCTACTCACCAACATGGCCACCAATCCTGACTCCCAGGTGGTCCAGCAGGTCCTGTTCCCTCGTGATCAGATCGGCCCAGCGGTGTTTCAACTGATGGACATTCCGCATGGTCCCATGGACCCGGACCATGTGATGGCGCACCTTCTCCCAGCGAATTTTCCGGGCCTCCGTGTGATACCCCTGTATCACACGGCCCCCAGCCTCCAGCATCAGCGGGAGGAAATGGCACACTAGCCAGATAAATCCCCCCAATTCATCTTCGCCCATCCTGGACAGGCGAGGCCTCCCTGACATTATGACTGATGACTAACAGAAAAAATAAAGTAGGAAATGGGGAAAGGTAGAGGTGTGAAGTTAAGAAAAGGAGAAAATAGCCCAACTAACCCCAATAACTACCCTAGCCACAACAGACTCCCACAGACAATACAAACAAATACAGGAATGGACAAAACTAGACTTAACAGACTGAGACAATGATACACAACAATATTAGACTGAACAAAGTACAAAAGACAAGCTACACAGGACAACAAAGCAGTAATTCACAGGACAACACTCTTCACTGAACCACACAGTCTAGAAAAATCTGAGACTGAAAAGTGAAAGTGAAAGTCAACTTCCAATACAGATTTGGCAAACAGGATATCCTATTACATCACTTCCTGCATAAAATGGCCGCCGTTTTTTAATCCCGGTTTGCGTCGTATTTTCACGCATACATAATTTCGCGTCATTTTTTATGACGCATAATATTGCACATGCTGCTGAGTGTAAAAATATGATATGAATATTAATATTTATTTACTGTACGAGATGTCCAAAAATATGTGCATGTTGCGTCATTTTTTCCGACGCATACATGATGGGCGTCATATTTTATCCACCTACAGGAGTGCTAATGCTGCTGAGTGAAAAAATATGATATGAATATTAATATTCATTTACTGTACGAGATGTCCAAAAATATGTGCATGTTGCGTCATTTTTTCCGACGCATACATGATGGGCGTCATATTTTATCCACCTACAGGAGTGCTAATGCTGCTGAGTGAAAAAATATGATATGAATATTAATATTCATTTACTGTACGAGATGTACGAAAATATGTGCATGTTGCGTCATTTTTTCCGACGCATACATGATGGGCGTCATATTTTTGAAACGTACAGGAATGCACATGCTGCTGAGTCAAATCTGAAATATGATGTAACTTATATTTTGCTGTCTAAATCTGTGAAATTTTTGTATACATTCAGATTTGACTCTGCATTCTGTGCACTCATGTACGTGACCAAAATATGACACCCATGCTGTATGCGTAGAATTATGATCAAATCTTTTTGTTACGTCTTCATGTTTTTAACTTGGGGAAGGTGATTTGTCAGGGTCAAACGGGGCAATGTGATACACATTTGTGTTTGGATATGCCACATGTCCATTGTTGTATGTATGGCAGGCATTCACACAGTAATGGTGTGGATACGTTACATAATGTCTTTTCCATATTTGTCAACATATTTGTGGCAATTGCTGATGGCTGTTTGGAAATGATGGATGGGATACCATGATGTATTCCTTCTCCAAATTTGGTCCACACTTATGATGGTGATGCTTTTATCTGGAGTCCTAACAGGGAGTGCAATGGTCACTTACAGTTATTATGGGGCTAACCATGTCCTAGCCTCATTTTGTGTTTGTGCTTTGTGTTCTACTCTTGACATGTAGGCCACACATGTACCTTATGCATGTGTTTGGCTCACAAGTACAGGATTTGTGTATGTTTGTGGGACCGTAGAAGTGGACTTAGGCCCCCAGCACCCTAGGATTTGACCATCCTGATTAGTTACAGTATCCATGGCTTGGCTTAATATTTTATGGGAAACCTGCAGCAGCAGGCTAATGTAAGGCCATATGGTATGTATGACTGTTGACCATTCATTCATCTCATTAGCCCATTAGAAGTTTGCAGTAATGATGATTTTGAGCTGACATGCCTACCATTTCCCAATGACTATGTTTGGAAGACTCTGGGCGTTCCTGATGTTCTGGGGAATATTCTTTAGTGGGTGTCTGTGTCCCTTTCTGCATTAACTGGTTAAGTGGCATGTCACATTCTTCCTGCTAGGTTCAAACTGGGACCCGACTGTGATGGTCTACTTTCAATAATTTGGTTGATTGTATGACATATGTGTACATGTGTGTTGGTATGTGGATCCACTATCACCTGTCTGGGTGTATGTTGTCACTGTGACATCCAGGTCTCCTCCTGAGTTAGTGGCAGCTAATGTTGTCCCAATTGTGTTTTGCTCATATCACCCACTGGAGAGAAGCCATTGATGACATGGTGACGTACACATGGATGGTCCCACCCTGTCTCTGACCACATGTGATGTGACTTTCACATGATCTACTTTTTTTGTCTGGGTGCAAGACTGTCTCAGGTGTTTTGATGTAGCATGTGGATTTGCCACATTTGTACCCATGTGGGCCTCTGTGTATGGCAATGTATCATGTCACATCCTACCCTCTGTGCATACAATTGAAATGTTCTTTTTTGTTGTGATGATTGTTATGGCATTGTTGGTCAAGGAGACCACATTCTTCGTCAGCATTTTATAAGTAAAGGTGCTCAGTAATGCATGGACCAAAGCATGATGTGGTGTTTGATATCTGTGTTTATTTACAATAGTGTAATACAGGTGATTATTATACATTAAGCAAAAAAATTATTTACAAGCTGCTGGCGCCTACGCTGTCCTGCTGCCGTGTTGGGTTGTCCCCCCTCCTGTTGCGGCCCAGCATCCTCCTCTTCGTCATCCTCAGGCATGCCTGGGTCCAGTTCAAGGAGGGGAATGTTCCTCTGGACACATATATTGTGCAATATGGCACAAGTGAGGATGATTTTGCACACCATCTCTGGGGAATAGAGTAGGCTCCCGCCAGTGATGTCAAGGCAGCGGAACCTAGACTTTAGGATCCCAAAGGTCCTCTCCACAATGCTGCGGGTCCTCTTGTGGGCGTCATTGTATGCCCGCTCTGCAGCAGTGATTGGGTTCCCGAATGGTGTCATCACCCAAGGCTGGATGCCATACCCCTGATCAGCTGAAAGAGAAAGAGAATGGATTGAATTAGATGTAGGAGGCAGTGTTGTACGGATCTTTGATGGCTGTAGTTGTCTTGTGTTGTCTGTGACTCTTTTGTGTACTAATGTTCCAACCTATGGTTGTTATTGAAAACTTTGCTTTGATATATTTTCCCTTGGCTGAGCAAGTGTTTGTTGGCTAACCGTTTGTCAGAAGGACTGTTTTTGTTGTTGCAGTAGAGTGTTCCCTCCCTAGCATTGTGACTAGTGATACAGTTGTCTGTGTGTCCTCACTGGGGGTGTGATGTTAGTTCCATGCCGAGTTAAAACGTGAAAGTGTATTTGACACCTTCATGTGTATGAGCCCAGGCCATCCCATACCTTTTGACTTATGCATTGTATTAGTGTACAGGTTATTTTGAGACTTCCAATCTGTAAAGTGACATTTGGCCAACCACACTCATTGATGTCTTCACATTAGGCTGTGGATTAAATTCCAATGTGTGACAGGTTAAATGTTGACTTCTGACACATGGCTAGTGATGTGAGTACCTCAGTGTGTTCCTGGCTAGGTGTTGCTATTGTGGTGTATGTGTTGTTTGTCCTAGAGGGTTTGTGTGCGGTGTGTGTATGGGTTTGTTTTTTGTCCTTACCAACAAGTAGTCCATTGCCATAGCGTCCATCCTGGAAGTGTTGGTTGATGGTGGAGTGACGGAAGATGAATGCGTCATGTACACTCCCAGGATATTTGGCCACGATGTTGGTGATCAGTCCTTGGTGATCGACTATGGCCTGCACGTTGATTGAATGTGTGTGCTTCCTGTTGCGGTAGAGGTGTTCTGAATCAGCAGGTGGCACAAGGCGTACGTGTGTGCAGTCGATTGCACCAAGGACGTGCGGGAAGCCACTGATGGCGTAGAACCCCTGTTTAATTTCCTGCTGCTTCTGCAGTGTGTTAGGGAAGCAGATGTGGCGGGGTGTCAGGCGAATGATGGCATCCAGGACTTTAGGCAGGAATGCAGAGAATGATGGTTGGGATATTCCACCAACCAGGGCACCAGTTGTCTGAAAGGAGCCACTTGCCAGCAGGTGTAGTACGGCAAGCAGCTTTGTTTCAGTTGGGATAGTGCGGGGTGTCACTAAAGTGGGGGCCAACTGTTGTTCGATATTTGCCAGCAGCTGCTGAATGGCCTGCCAGTTCAACCGGTACCTCTGGATGATGTCCCGTTCCCTGAGGCCATGCAGGGTTGTTCTTGGGTGGAATATCCTGTCCTGCCTTCTGCGCTGTCTTTGGGGTCCCTGCTGTTGTTGTTGTAGCTGCTGTTGTTGCTGCAGGGCTCTGCGTCTACGTGCACGTTGAAGAAAAAGCACCTCCATAGCTCCCTGTTGCTGCTCTGCTGCTCTGTTGTTTGTTCTGTGTGTTCTGCTTAAGTACAGGTGTGTTTGCCCCATTTTAACGCCTGCCCTGACCCAGGCGTTAAAATTTAACGCTATTCGTGCTTTGCGTCATTTTTTTTCCCCGCCTACGGCCCGGGAGACATTTTTGCCCGGAAGCATAAATACGACGCACCGCTGTATGCGTGGGTTTTTGGACGGGAACACCTACCCTGCATGTCATTAACGCAGGGCGGGGTGGCGCTTCCAAAAACTCACGCACATAGCGCCATTCCCCTTGTGCGCCGCATCGGGCGTCAGGGTATAAATATGGGGCATCGTTTGCGCTGAATGTGCGTCAAAATTTTTGACGCACATTCGGCGCAACCGGAGTATAAATATGGCCCTGTGTTTCATATTTGTGTAGGACTTGTGACATGGAGGCCACACATGTGCCTTATGCATGTGTTTAGTTCACAAGTACATGATTCTTGTATGTTTTGGGGGTGGTAGAGGTGGAGTTAGGCCCCCAGCACCCTAGGATTTGACCATCCAGAATAGCTACTGTATCCATGGAGTATTTTTATCATATCCTGGCAAACCTGCAGCAGCGGGCGAATGTAAGGCCATATGGTATGAATGACTGTTGACCATTCATTCATCTCATTAGCCCATTTGACGTTTGCAGTAATGATGATTTGGAGCTAAGTTGCATACCATTTTCATATGACTAAGGGGGTCATTCTGACCGCGGCGGTCGGCGGTCGCCGCCCGCCAAGCGGTTCCCGCCGAAAGACCGCGGCGGTCATTCTGGCTTTCCCACTGGGCTGGCGGGCGACCGCCAAAACTCCGCCCGCCAGCCCAGCGGGAAACACCCTTCCCACGAGGACGCCGGCTCAGAATGGAGCCGGCGGAGTGGGAAGGTGCGACGGGTGCAGTTGCACCCGTCGCGAATTTCAGTGTCTGCAAAGCAGACACTGAAATTCTTTGTGGGGCCCTCTTACGGGGGCCCCTGCAGTGCCCATGCCATTGGCATGGGCACTGCAGGTGCCCCCAGGGGCCCCGCGGCACCCCCTACCGCCATCCTGTTCCTGGCGGGAGACCCGCCAGGAACAGGATGGCGGTAGGGGGTGTCAGAATCCCCATGGCAGCGGAGCGCGCTCTGCCGCCATGGCGGATTCTCAAGGGCAGCGGGAAGTCGGCGGTACACCGCCGACTTCCCGTTTCTGGCCGCGGCTGAACCGCCGCGGTCAGAATGCCCATCGGTGCACCGCCAGCCTGTTGGCGGTGCTACCGCCGACCTCCGCCATGGCGGTAATTACCGCCAGGGTCAGAATGACCCCCTAAGTTTGCAAGACTCTCAGCGTTCACGATGTGATAATGCGAAGATTGTTTTGCTTGTCTGTGTCCCTTTCTGCATAAACTGGTTTAGTGTCATGTTACAATCTTCCTGCTAGGTTCAAACTGGGACACAACTGTGATGGTCTACTTTCAAATATTAGGTTGGTTGTATGACATATGTGTACATGTGCGTGGGAATGTGGATCCAGTATGACCTGTCTGTGTGTATGTTGTCACTGTAACTTCAAGGTCTCCTCCTGAGTTAGTGGCAGCTGATGTTGTTGCAATTGTGTATTGCTCACATCATACACTTGAGAGAAGCCATTGATGACATGTTCACGTACACATGGATGGTCCCACCCTGTCTCTGAACACGTGTGATGTGACTTTCAAATGATCTCCAATTTTGGGCTGGATGAGAGACTGTTTCAGTTGTTTGGATCCGGCATGTGTAATTGTCACATTTGTACTCTTGTTGGGCTCTGTGTATGGTAATGTAACATGTCACATCCTACCCTCTGTGCATACAGTTGTGATGTTTATTTTTGGTGTGATGTATTTTAATGGCATTCTTGATCAATGAGACGACATTCATCTTCAGCTATTTCAAACTAAAGGTGGTCAGAAATGAATAGGCCAAAGCATGATGTGGTGTTTGTGATCTGTGTTTATTTACAAGTGTGGAATACAAGTGATTATAATAAGTTAAGTAAAAAAATTGTTCACAAGCTGTTGGCGCCTACGCACTCCTGCTGCGGTGTTAGGTTGTTCCCCCTCCTGTTGCAGGCCAGCATCCTCCTCATCATCATCCTCAGGCATGTCTGGGTCCGGTTCAAGGAGGGGAATGTTCCTTTGTACACAAATATTGTGAAATATGGCACAAGTGAGTATGATTTTGTATACCATCTCTGGGGAGTATAGTAGGCTTCCGCCAGTGATGTCAAGGCAGCGGAACCTTGACTTTAGGATCCCAAAGGTCCTCTCCACAATGCTGCGGGTCCTCTTGTGGGCGTCATTGTATGCCCGCTCAGCAGCAGTATTTGGGTTCCCATATGGTGTCATTAGCCAAGGCTGGATGCCATACCCCTGATCAGCTGAAAGAGAAACACAGAATGGTATCAATTAGATGTAGGAGGCACTGTTGTACGTATCTTTGATGGCAGTAGTTGTGTTGTGTTGTCTGTGACTATTTTGTGTACTAATGTGACAACCTATGGTTGTTGGTGGAAACTTTGGCATTGTTTTTTTTCCTTGGCTGAGCAAGTGTTTGTTGTCTAACTGTTTGTCAGCAGGATGAATTGGTTTCTCAAGTACAGTGTGCCCTCCCTTGCATTGTGACTTGTGACACAGGTGTCCGTGTGTCCTCACTGTGGGTGTGATGATAGTTCCATGCAGAGTTGAAACATGAAAGGGTATTAGAAACGTTCATATGAACATAGCCAGGCCATCCCATCCCTTAAAAGTTATGCATTGTATTAGTGTACAGGTTATTGTGAGACTTCCAATTTGCAAGGTGACATTTAGGCAACCACAGTCATGAATGTCTTCACACTAAGCTGTGGAGTAAATTCAAATGTGTGAGAGGTTCAATGGTGACTTGTGACACATGGCTAGTGATGTGAGTACCTCAGTGTGTTCCTGTCTAGGTGTTGCTATTGTGGTGTATGGGTTGTTTATCCTAGAGGGTTTCTGTGCAGTGAGTATATAAGTAGATTTTTGTCCTTACCAACAAGTAGTCCATTGCCATACCGTCCATCCTGGAAGTGTTGGTTGATGGTGCAGTGACGGAAGATGAATGCGTCATGTACACTCCCAGGATATTTAGCCACAATGTTGCTGATCAGTCCTTGGTGATCGACTATGGCCTGCACATTGATGGAATGTGTGTGCTTCCTGTTGCGGTAGAGGTGTTCAGTCGCAGCAGGTGGCACAAGGCATTCGTGTGTGCAGTCGATTGCACCAAGGACGTGCGGAAAGCCACTGATGGCGTAGAACCCCTGTTTTGTTTCCTGCTGCTTCTGCACTGTGTTAGGGAAGCAGATGTGGCGGGGTGTCAGTCCAATGATGGCATCCAGTACTTTAGTCAGGAATGCGGAGAAAGATGGTTGTGAGATTCCACCAACCAGGGCACCAGTTGTCTGAAACGAGCCACTTGCCAGCAGGTGAAGTACGGCAAGCAGCTTTGTTTCGGTTGGGATAGTGCGTGGAGTCACTAAAGTGGGGGCCAATTGCTGTTCAATATTTGTCAGCAGCTGCTGAATGGCCTGCCAGTTCAACCGGTACCTCTGGATGATGTCTCGTTCCCTGAGGCCATGCAGGGTTGTTCGTAGGCGGAATATCCTCTCCTGCCTTCTGCGCTGTCTTTGGGGTCCCTGCTGTTGTTGTTGTGGCTGCTGTTGTTGCTGCAGGGCTCTGCGTCTACGTGCACGTTGAAGAAAAAGCACCTCCATGTCTCCCTGTTGCTGCTCTGCTGCTCTGCTGCTCTGTTGTTTGTTCTGTGTGTTCTGATTAAGTACAGGTGTGTTTGCCCCATTTTAACGCCTGCCCTGACCCAGGCGTTAAAATTTCACGCTATTCGTGCTTTGCGCCATTTTTTTGCGCCGCCTGTCGCGCGGGAGTGATTTTTGCCCTGGAGCATAAATACCACGCACCGCTATGTGCGTCTGTTTTTAGACGGGAACGCCTTCCTTGCATCTCATTAACGCAAGGAAGGCGTTCACGCTAAAAAATGACGCTATTTGCCCATACTTTGGCGCTAGACGCGTCTAACGCCAAAGTATAAATATGGCGTTAGTTTTGCGCCGAATTTGCGTCGAAAAAAACGACGCAAATTCGGCGCAAACGGAGTATAAATATGCCCCCAAGGTTGCCCAGTTGAAGGTCTCATCACACGTCTTCAGTGACAGGGTGGGACCATCCACGTGTAGGTGACCATGTCCTCAATGACTTTTCTCAAATTTTGCTACTAATGATACCCATTAGAGACACGATTAGCTGCCACTAACTCATGAGGAGACCTGGACGTTACAGTGACAACATACACCTTGACAGTTGTTACTGGATCAATATTGGACCACACACATGTACATGTACCATCCAATCAACAAAATGGTTGCAAGCAGCCGATCACAGTAGTGTTGTAACCTAGCAGGAAGAATGAAACATGCCTCTAAACCAGGTAATGCATAAAGGGCCACATACATCAACAACCTATTTGCTATCATGTCATAAGGGGGCATATTTATACTCCGTTTGCGCCGAATGTGCGTCGTTTTTTTCGACGCAAATTCGGCGCAAAACTAACGCCATATTTATACTTTGGCGTTAGACGCATCTAGCGCAAAGTATGGGCAAATAGCGTCATTTTTTTGCGTGAACGCCTTCCTTGCATTAATGAGATGCAAGGAAGGCGTTCCCGTCTAAAAAAATGACGGCGACGCAAATCGTATTTATACTCCCGGGCAAAAATCACGCCCGGGAGTGGTCGGGTCAAAAAACCCCGCATTTGCGCCACTTTTTAACGCCTGGGTCAGGGTAGGCGTTAAGGGGCCTGTGGGCTCAAAATGAGCCCACAGGTGCCCTCCCCTGCCCCCAGGGACCCCCCCTGCCACCCTTGCCCACCCCAGGAGGACACCCAAGGATGGAGGGACCCATCCCAGGGACATTCAGGTAAGTTCAGGTAAGTATAAAAATTTTTTTTTTTTTTTTGGGTGGCATAGGGGGGCCTTATTTGTGCCCCCCTACATGCCACTATGCCCAATGACCATGCCCAGGGGACAGAAGTCCCCTGGGCATGGCCATTGGGCAAGGGGGCATGACTCCTGTCTTTACTAAGACAGGAGTCATGTAAATGGCGTCTGGGCGTCGTTTAAAATGGCGCAAATCGGGTTAAGACGATTTTTTAGCGTCAACCTGACTTGCGCCATTTTTAAGACGCCCTAACGCCATTTTTCCCTATGCCGGCGCTGCCTGGTGTACGTGTTTTTTTTCCACGCACACCAGGCAGCGCCGGTCTGCTTGCGCCGGCTAACGCCATTCAATAAATACGGCGCCCGCATGGTGCTTCAGAATGGCGTTAGCCGGCGCAAAATTTTTTGACGCTAAACTGCGTTAGCGCAGTTTAGCGTCAAAAAGTATAAATAAGGTCCAAGGAACGTTGAGATTTTGCCAAAAAATCAATGCAAAATGGTATGTCAGATTTCTCCAAAGAATCAATAGGGCAAACGTCAAATGGGCAAATGGGATTACAGATTAGCAAACAGTGAATCATACCCTATTTGCTTCCATGGTCCTGCTGCTGATGGTTTAGCATTACTGAATTTGGGAAACCCTTGGATAAAGTTGCAAGTCTGGAAGAGCAAACCCTAGCGTGCTGGGGGCCTAAGTCTACCTCTGCTGCCCCCCCAAATATAAATTTTTTATGCACATGTGAAGCACACACATGCATAAGGCGCATGTGTGCCCTACATGTCAAAAGTGAAACACATTTTAGATACATTAACTCGTAAATAGGACATGGTTACCCCCAAAAAAAGTTTAGGCGACAATTGCACTACCTAATTGGCCTTTATTTAATTTTGAATAGCTTGATACATGTGGACACAATTTTGCTAAGGAATACATCCTGGTATCCCATTCATATTTTGAAATTAGCAATTAGCAATTACCTACATATGTGTACAATTATGAGTAATATCCATTCTGGCCAATCATTACCATTGCACTGTGAATACCTTCTATACATCCTATAAGGGACATTTGCTATAGCTAACCCCAAAGTTTATCACTTAGCACCGTTTGGTCATGACAAAAATCATTTCTCAATTTGACAAATGAAAGACATATTTGTCATAATGCGTCATATTTCCACGCATACAGCTTGTGCGTCATAATTTTAGACGCACAGGAGTGCAGATAATGCAGAGTCAAAAATATATTTCATAAATAGATATCATAATATCCTGCATAACATGGCCTCCATTTTTTTCCATTATGCGTCATATTTCCACGCATACAGCTTGTGCGTCATTATTTCTGACGCACAAGAGTGCATATAATGCAGAGTCAAAAATATTTTTCATAATTAGATATCATATTTTGCTGCGGCTTAATTTTCAACTCTAGAACTGTAAAATATGCCTCAAACAAATATAACCTACCAATGCTGACTCTGAATTATTTGCACTCCTATCCGTAAAAAAATATGACGCACAAGCTGTATGCGTGAAAATATGACGCATAGCGGAAAAAAACGTCGGCCATTTTATGCAGGGTGTGATGTAATAGGATATCCTGTTTACAGAATCTGTACAGTGGGTGTACTTTCACTTTCACTTTGCAGTCTCAGATTATTCTAGACTGTGTGGCTGTGTGCAAAGTTTTGTCCTGTGTATTAGTGCTTTTGTGTCCAGTGTGCCATCTCAATTGTGCTTTTGTCATCATTGTCTTGTTGTAGAATACTGTCTGAGTCTGTGTTGTATTAATTTGTCAAGTCCAGTGTTTTTTTTATTGTCTGTGGGAGTCTGCTGTGGGTACTGTAATATAGGGGATAGTTGGGCTCTTCTTCTTAAGTTTTCTTTGTATTTCCCCACTCTACCTTTCCCCATTTCCCCCTTTTCCTTTTTCTACTACTTTTTCCCCTTTGTCAGTGCTGACATGTCTGGTAGGCCACGGCTTTCCAGGATGGGTGAGGAGGAATTGGGGGGGGGGTTTATATGGCTTGTTTGCCATTTCCTCCCACTCATGCTGGAGGCTGGGGGTAGGGTGATACAGGGGTATCACACGGAGGCCCGTAAAGTCCGGTGGGGGAAGGTGCGCCATCATTTGGTGCGTCTATATGGTAGCCAAAGGAATGACCACCAATTGAAGCACCGCTGGGCTGATCTGATCTCCAGGGAGCAAGATCTGCTGGACCACCTGGGAATCAGGATTGGTGGCCATGTTGGTGAGTACAGATCAATTAAGGCCGGTATTTATACTTTTTGACGCTAAACTGCGCTAACGCAGTTTAGCGTCAAAAAAATTAGCGCCGGCTAACGCCATTCTTAAGCGCCATGCGGGCGCCGTATTTATTGAATGGCGTTAGCCGGCGCTAGCAGACCGGCGCTGCCTGGTGTGCGTGGAAAAAAACCACGGGCCATATTTATACTTTTTGACACTAAACTGCGCTAACGCAGTTTAGCGTCAAAAAATTTAGCGCCGTCTAACGCCATTCTGAAGCGCCAT
Source organism: Pleurodeles waltl (assembly GCF_031143425.1). Lineage (NCBI taxonomy): Eukaryota > Metazoa > Chordata > Amphibia > Caudata > Salamandridae > Pleurodeles > Pleurodeles waltl. The sequence goes on from NC_090451.1 coordinate 553,348,419, forward strand.
GCGGGCGCCGTATTTATGGAATGGCGTTAGCCGGCGCTAGCAGACCGGCGCTGCCTGGTGTGCGTGGAAAAAAACCACGTAGACCAGGCAGCGCCGGCGTAGGGAAAAATGGCGTTAGGGCGTCTCAAAAATGGCGCAAGTCAGGTTGACGCTAAAAAATCGTCTTAACCCGATTTGCGCCATTTTAAACGACGCCCAGACGCCATTTACATGACTCCTGTCTTAGTAAAGACAGGAGTCATGCCCCCTTGCCCAATGGCCATGCCCAGGGGACTTATGTCCCCTGGGCATGGTCATTGGGCATAGTGGCATGTAGGGGGGCACAAATAAGGCCCCCCTATGCCACCCCAAAACAAAACAAAAAAAACAATTATACTTACCTGAACTTACCTGAATGTCCCTGGGATGGGTCCCTCCATCCTTGGGTGTCCTCCTGGGGTGGGCAAGGGTGTCAGGGGGGGTCCCTGGGGGCATGGGAGGGCACCTGTGGGCTCATTTTGAGCCCACAGGCCCCTTAACGCCTACCCTGACCCAGGCGTTAAAAAGTGGCGCAAATGCGGGGTTTTTTGACCCGACCACTCCCGGGCGTGATTTTTGCCTGGGAGTATAAATACGACGCATTTGCGTCGCCGTCATTTTTTTAGACGGGAACGCCTTCCTTGCATCTCATTAACGCAAGGAAGGCGTTCACGCAAAAAAATGACGCTATTTGCCCATACTTTGGCGCTAGACGCGTCTAACGGCAAAGTATAAATATGGCGTTAGTTTTGCGCCGAATTTGCGTCGAAAAAAACGACGCACATTCGGCGCAAACGGAGTATAAATATGCCCCCTAGTGTACACACTCGGTTATGGCACATGAGTTCTATACTAGCAAATCCAATTACAAATTGCAGATATTGAGGGTTGTGATTGTTATCACATACACTGACATATGGAGTCCAGGTAATAGGCGGAGGAGGTGCAGCATTAATGTAGGCTGCATTTGTGATTTTTATGATGAGAAGTTTAGGCTGATGTCACCTATCATGTAGATAATTGTATATGCTATGTGTGAGATGACCTTTGTATGCAGGCTTCCCATGTACTTCCTCTGAGACTTTCAATGATCTATATGATGATATGAGCTGTTACAACTACAGTTAAAGTAATTTCCAATTGACCCATTGTGCTATTCCACACAATGCATTTCCTATGGTAAATAGTTGCCCTTTCTCTTCACAGCTGCAAACATGAGTGCCACACAGAGGCATGAATTTGAGAGGCGGGCCATGAGGTACCAACACATCCTGCAGGTGCAGCAGGGGTTCTGACGGATGGCCCGAAAATACCAGGTGGATCGGGCCTCCAGAGCATGGCGGGCCGCACCGCAGGGTGGCCCAACGTTGCCCACTACAGCCACCACCACCACAACCACCAGTTCTCCCCAAGTGGCCCCAGCAACGGCGGGGACAGTTGTCCCTGCCTCTGCAGCACGACCAGGACCCAGCAATATAAGAGCTGCAGGACAGTCCAGTGGACTACAATCAACTCCCACACAGAGCACCTCTGCCGGCACACAGACAGCAGCAGCACCTCCAATTGACCCTGCGGCATTCCAGTCTTTGGACCGCAAAATTGACAAGTTCATTAGGAAGGTGGACAAGTTGAGCCAGGATGTGGCCTACATAAAGAAGCTGGTCATGTCCATCAGGCGGACCCTACGGAGGGCCAACCTCTAGGACTGATATGGTCTATTTAAATTTATCCCTCCCCTCCCTCCTCTTTCCTTTTTATCATGATTAGTGTGCTTGGGGGATTAGTGTTAGGTTAGTATAGGTTGTTAGCTTAGTTAGTGTTAGGGAGGAGGGTGGGGGTCCTTATTCTTTCTACTTTTCATTATTGAGTGTGTGGGTGGGTGGGTGGGGGTCAATGTTGGGGTTCCTGTCTGTTTAGAATAAAAAAAATATATACAAAAAAAAATACCAAAAAAATATATGATTGTTTAGGATAGTATAGTATGTGTGTAGGTTAGTATGTGTTGGCCTGCATGTGTCCTGTCTCATAATGGTGGGTGAGGGGTTGATGTTTAGATCGATTTGTTATATGTGTAGAGTAAGTTTAGCTTAGGTTACTTAGGGACAGTTGTGGGTTGGGAGTAGTCAGGTTAGATTAGTGTAGGTATGACTTTTCCCTTAGTTGCCTCTGGTGTGATTACTTATGAATAAATATATAGTTAACCCTTTGCAATATGTGTTAACTGCTACTTGATCATGGCCTTGCCATCAATGTAGTGATTGTTGTTCTATGACATTTGTGTCCTATGCTACAAACCAAAGAAATAAGAGGTTTAAAATGGCAGCTACCCCTGTGCTAACTTGGTAAGTATCCACCATTTGATAGAACCACCATTTGGAGTTTACATGGATCACAAAAGATTTATGTTGTTGAGTATGTTTTCTACATCACAAAGTGTGCTTCCAGATTTGGTATTGTGGGGAATGTTTTAGGTCGGACTGCAGTGTGATGTTCAGGGACATCTGTGTAGATGAGGTGTTGTTAACACTCTTGTCTTCTTATCTTCATTACTGACATAGATCATGTGTGTAAAAAATCAGCATGAGTACCTATTTGGAAGTTTACTCAGAAAGGTTGATTGATGCTGTGTTTAGTTGTGTTTGCTTAGATTAGACTGCACAATTCAATGTATTAGTATTGCATGGTGACCACATTTATCATCCACCATTAGTTGACTTTGATTTCTATTGATGTAGCATTATTCTGTCCAACACAGCATGATTCTGTGTGATTTCTCCCTTCATCAGTTATTCTCCTCAGGATGGGCAGGCTATGATGCAATCCTGGCCACTGCACAGATGTATCAGACTACATGATGTCAGGACAGTTGTATTGACAAGCTACATGGTTGTCACCCAGGCACTTTTGAGTTATCTACTGCACAGTTGATGTGTCAAATTACACAGAGACATATTAGGGGGCATATTTATACTCTGTTTGCGACGGATTTGCGTCGTTTTTTTTTTACGCAAATCCGACGCAAAGCTAACTCCATATTTATACTTTGGCGTTAGACGCGTCTAGCGCCAAAGTCCTTGGAGTTTGCGTCATTTTTTAGCGTGGACACCTACCTTGCGTTAATTATATGCAAGGTAGGCGTTCCCGTCTAAAAAATGACTCCCAGGCCTGTGCGCCTTATTTAAACTCCCGTGCAAAAATGACGCACGGGAGTGGGCGGGCCTTAAAAAATTACATCCAGCCACGTTAGCGTCATTATTTAACGCATGCTCAGGGCAGGCATTAAGGGACCTGTGGGCTCGGAAGGAGCCCAGAGGTGCCCTCCCCTGCCCCCAGGGACACCCCCTGCAACCCTTGCCCACCCCAGGAGGACGCCCAAGGATGGAGGGACCCACCCCAGGGACATTAAGGTAAGTGCAGGTAGGTATTTGTTTTCGTTTTTTTTTGTGGCATAGGGGGGCCTGATTTGTGCCCCCCTACATGCCACTATGCCCAATGACAATGCCCAGGGGACATAAGTCCCCTGGGCATGGCCATTGGGCAAGGGGGCATGACTCCTGTCTTTGCTAAGACAGGAGTCATGTCAATGGCGTCTGGGCGTCAAAACAAAATGGCGCAAATCGGGTTGAGGCAAGAATTTTGCCTCAGCCTGACTTGCCCCATTTTTTGACGCCCAAGCTCCATTTTCCCCTACGCCGGCGCTGCCTGGTGTGAGTCATTTTTTTTGACGCACACCACTCCGCAGCGCCGGCTAACGGCGGCTAACGTCATTCAATAAATACGGCGCCCGCATGGCGCTTTCGAATGACGTTAGCCGGCGTTACATTTTTTGACGCACAACTGCGTTGGCGCAGTTGTGCGTCAAAAAGTATAAATATGGCCCTAGGTGTGCAAGTGCTATTTATTGATAGGTGCTGTAGTGCAGTATGTACATTGTCCAGGTTTGCTGAGTCCGTTCTAGTGCAATCTTACATGGTGATCCTACAGAAGGGGTGTGGATGATGCTCCTGACATGCTGGGGTGATGTTACCGACAGTGCAGAGGGACAGGATTTGCCAATTAGTGGGAGAGAGACATTGACTGGCAATGCTGACAAGTTATACAGTGGTTAGCAGAACAGTCATTGAGTATAGTTGTAGTGAGACTGGCAATTGACAAAACGTAGGACCTTGGTCAAAGTAGGCCATGGTGCAGGGACTGGTGCTTCCCGGTACTCTTCCGTGTGAATGTGATCTGTTCCATGTCTTCTTCTTCTGATGTGTGTGTTGCCTGCTTTGTCCTTGTTGTTGTTGGTTGTGAAGGGGCAACACACACCTCAGTGTTAGAAGATGTGGAGTCAGACATCCCGGTGGCTGCTCCCTGTGAAGGTCTTAAGGGCAGTACTGCAGCAAGGAGGGCCTGCTGGTTTTTGAGAATAGCAGCTACATCACGATGGTAGGCAGCCAGGTCAGCCCTGAGGGAGTCATGATTGCATTCGTGCATGCAGTGGAAAGTTTGGGGTGCGAGGTGTTGTGGCAACTCCCTTACTGCAGTGGTGAATTCCTTGACAGTTTCTTGTAGTCCTTGCAGTATGGATGTTAGGGCTTGCATAGCTGCTGCCTGATCTGCAGATGACATCATGCACGAGCGCACCCCATCAAGGCTGGCTGCCATAGTTTGCATCCCCACCCCACCTCCTTGGCCAGCTCCCGCTGTACTCCAACAACAGTTCTTTCAAAGCTGGTGCCAGTGTCGTCAGAGTCCTCAGCTGTGTAGGAGCTGGCAGGTCTTGCAATTGGGGTGGTGGGTGGTTCTTCTGTGATGGATGCTTGTTCTGTGCTCCTCCTTGTGACTGAAGGTGGGGTCTGGAGGGTTTCAAGGACCTTTTGGATGGTCTCCTGGGGAATGTTTATGGGCTCGTCATCCATGTCATCAGGGAAATCTGGGACAGGCATATCGGCAGGAGATCCATGTTCCTCTGCAATGAACAGGGTACAATTAGTGTGTCTGTGTTGTGACAATTTTGACGTAACATGCCAGCCTTTTGATGAATTCACTTTGTGATCTTGTTTGGTATTGGTATCTGCTGTCCTTCATTTGGGCATTGTTATAGGCCTATGGCCCACCTGTGTGTCATATTTATGATATTGAGTTATCAGACTTGTCTGCCTACTTGCCTCTAGGTGTTGCTTTATACCAAATAGAGAATAGCCAGCTTTTTGTCCTACTCAACCCTCCGTGTATATCCATTCTCATGGTGAGACCTTTCACTGGCTGTGGGTGGTCTGATGGTCCTGGCAGCACAATTGCCTCTCAGGACCTGCCCCAATCCCTGATTGTTCACATTGTCTTAAATGTAATTGACATGTGGCATATCCTATGTATGGCAATGTTATGATGTGATATGGATGTAGACATTGTTAATGTGTCCTGCTGATGTTGGGTAATGTGTGTTACATTGGATTGCCCTGATTATCGTATCAATGTCCTATTTGGTCTTCTGACTGTGCAGGTGTATTTCAGTGACCAGTTCCATGTGCCCCCCTCCTCAATGCTGTTGTCTGAGCAGTATGACATTTGTGATGTAGCCTTGTTTGCCAGGCACGGGAAGGACCCTGACATATGCAGCATGGGTGTGTCCTTAGTGCTGTGTCGCTCCTATTGCTGTTTACTTTGGCTGATGTATATGACAACTATGGACATTGACATATGAGTGTACTGGGGCCTTTGTCTTCTTTCAGGAAATTGTTGCAGATGTCATCCTCACCCCCTAATTTAGGTATGTATGTTCCATGGGGAGGTTACTGTCATTGGCTTCTATAGCTGCACAGAGATCAGAGGTGGTAGTGTCAACTGTTGTTGCAGTTACATTGCAGTTGTTGTTTTGGCTAGAGGATTGCTGCTAGGGCCCTAGTTAATGTAGGAGATATTTTGGCTGACGAATGCCAGGATGTAAGTTTGACGTAGTGGCCTTCCCTCCTGTCGAGGCTTTCCCTTTGCTCCATTGTTGGCATGACAGGATGCCCCCATGGGACTGTTGTTGGTGTAGTGTTATTTTGTGCCCCAGCTTCTGTATGTGCAGGCCATGCCCCCATGCCATACCCCTTTACCCATGCCACTCTATGTATATGATGACTTACATCCAATGTGCAGTAGGTATTCCCCCCCTGCTTACAGTCAACATTATTGTATTTTAAATCCCCATGCGACTTACCCTGCATGTGCGTTGTCTCGTGGTAGTCTGCACTGTCCTGTCCTTGAATCCCTGTGACGATCTCCTCGGGGATGACGGCTGCAACCATCTCCTCCATGTGGTCCAGGGCCTCCTGGTGTGCTGGACTCCCACCTCCAGTCGGCAGTGCTGCCTTCCTGTTCCTGGCCATTTTTTCCTTTGTCCTAAATTTGCAGTCATGCCAGCGTTTCTTTCACTCGGTGACTGTTCTGCATACCTCAGCCACACTGTTGATCTTTTCAACAATTTGTTGCCATATGGCCTCTCTCCTACTGATTGGCAACTTAGAGGTGATGAACAGTTGGTGCTGGTGTTCCGTCACCTCAATTACCAGGATTTCCTGCTCCTCTGCACTGAAGCAACACTTTCTTTTTTTTCTATATATGTCCTGGTTCTTGTATGGATCATCCTGGCTGGTTCCTGGTCTGCTGTCATCTTCCTGGGGTCTGTAGTGGCATCTGGGATCCATTTTGGCTCTCCTCTGCTGAAATGGCAGTGTTCGCGGGTATTTTTGACGCTATTGCGTAAAAAAAAAACGGCGCATATCCGGGTTGCGGTGTCGTAAATCGACGCACAGTCATTTACGCAGCGTTAACGTCGTTTACGTTTACGACTTGACGCCGCGATGTGCGTAAAAAAAAAATGACTCCCACTTGTTGATTGCGCCGCCGTGCATCAAAGTATAAATTTGACGCCCGCATGGCGCAACGAAATGGCGTTAGCCAGCGTTAACATTTTTGACGCAAAACTGCGGCGGGGCAGTTTTTCATCAAAAAGTATAAATATGGCCCCAACTTTCTCTCACAAAGGAAACAGCAGACAGCCCACAGGTGTACCCCAACTGCTAATACTTTTGTCTTCAACAAACGATAAACAGTCTCACCTGTGGCAAGACCTCAAAAAATTGAATGAAACTCGTAAACGCTCCTCTCCACGTAAATCTTTAGTAAAAGGAGAAAGATTAATTCTTTTTGAAGAGAAACCCGAGTGTGTTACAAGCTGAGCCTAGCAGGGCATGTGGCGCCACAAACAGAGACCCTGCCATTGCGAGGGCGAGGGTCCGAGAGGTGGTTTTTCGCCCTACTTAACAGGGCAAGAACCACAGGGGAGAGCAAAACAGCCCAAACGTTCAAGGCCCCTGCTTCAAGTAGAGAAAGAAAAAATGGTGGACCGTTTTCAGGGTTCTGTCTGGGCATATGCAAATTTCGGTGGCACTCGCCTCAGCTGATTGGCCAGGGTGAGTCTGCTGGGCAGGGAAAAGGGAAAGCTGGAGGCAGGCTGTAAGTGAAGTGGGCGCGCAGGGAAACGTTTTCCTATAGATTGTGGCCCGTATTTATACTCCGTTTGCGCCGAATTAGCGTCGTTTTTTTTTACGCAAATTCGGCGCAAAACTAACGCCATATTTATACTTTGGCGTTAGACGCGTCTAGCGCCAAAGTATGGGCAAATAGCGTCATTTTTTTGCGTGAACGACTTCCTTGCGTTAATGAGATGCAAGGAAGGCGTTCCCGTCTAAAAAAATGACGGCGACGCAAATGCGTCGTATTTATACTCCCGGGCAAAAATCACGCCCGGGAGGTGGCGGGTCAAAAAACCCTGCATTTGCGCCACTATTTAACGTCTGGGTCAGGGTAGGCGTTAAGGGGCCTGTGGGCTCAAAATGAGCCCACAGGTGCCCTCCCCTGCCCCCAGGGACCCCCCCTGCCACCCCTGCCCACCCCAGGAGGACACCCAAGGATGGAGGGACCCACCCCAGGGACATTCAGGTAAGTTCAGGTAAGTATAATTTTTTATATTTTTTATTTTTTTTTGGGTGGCATAGGGGGGCCTTATTTGTGCCCCCCTACATGCCACTATGCCCAATGACCATGCCCAGGGGACATAAGTCCCCTGGGCATGGCCATTGGGCAAGGGGGCATGACTCCTGTCTTTACTAAGACAGGAGTCATTTAAATGGCGTCTGGGCGTCGAAAATAATGGCGCAAATCGGGTTGAGGCGATTTTTTTGCCTCAACCTGACTTGCCCCATTTTAAGACGCCCTAACGCCATTTTCCCCCTACGCCGGCGCTGCCTGGTCTACGTGTTTTTTTTCCACGCACACCAGGCAGCGCCGGTCTGCTAGCGCCGGCTAACGCCATTCCATAAATACGGCGCCCGCATGGCGCTTCAGAATGGCGTTAGACGGCGCTAAATTTTTTGACGCTAAACTGCGTTAGCGCAGTTTAGCGTCAAAAAGTATAAATATGGGTCTGTGTGTATTGAATGCCACTGATGCCACAGTAAGGCTTTGCAGCGCTAATAGTATTCCCATTAGACACCACCCAGGTACGCAGCAGCAGGCAGGTGAAAAAAAGGGAATACCGAGCAGAAGCTGAGGTATCAATGGTAAATGCTGGCTTTTTTTCTCCCTGCAATGCTTTCCTGACACGGTTATCTTCTGGTAGATTTTGCCAGACATTTGTGTGCAGTGTCAAAGCAATTAGACAGAATGTTGAACCCAGTTCTGCTGCAAAAGAGTGCTGCTTACCTTCCCATGGCCTCAGAGGCAGCACACTTTAAAGCAGCTCGGCCTGCTTGTATCACTATCCCTTTCGGTTGGAGTCGCTCTCTGGGCCTTTTGTCTCCATGATAATTGACCCTTTCCTGCAATAACCATCCCATCCAAATGCAGTGGGCCACCACCATGCTCCAGAACAAGTCATGTGCTTTCAGGCACATCCTCTAGCTGAGCCTGAATCTAAAAGGATCTAGCTAGCTAGGCCAGAGTCACAAGCCAGACACCCCCTTTCAAAAGAATCTGAGAGGGAGCCAGCCCGGGACTAGCCATCTTTACACCTCCCAAGGCACCCAGAACTAGCCTCCTGTATACCTCCAAGGGCACCAACAACGGGCAAACCCTATGAAAAGCACAGCCTGAGTGTTGGTGGCCACCTGTGAAAAGTAGGGTGACCCCTGGCCTGCTGGCAGCAGAGATGTTGGGAGCAGAGACAATCTAATGCCTGCTGTCGTGATGATTCAAGACAGCCAAGAAAAGCAGCCTCACGCTCCGCAGAAATTCTTTCCCATGAGCCACCTGGCCTATGCAAATGAGTAGACAGCAGGCCTCAGAACAAAACACCAACTTCCTCTGGCAAATGAAACAGCAGACAGCCCACAAGTGTACCCCAACTGCTAGCACTTTTATCTTCAACAAACGATAAACAGCCTCACCTGTGGCAAGGCCTCAAAAAATTGAATGAAACTTGTAAACGTTTTTCTCCACGGAAATCTTTAGTAAAAGGCGAAAGATTTATTCGTTTTGAAGAGAAACCCGAGTGTGTTACAAGCTGAGCCTTGCAGGGCATGTGGCGCCACAAACAGAGACCCTGCCATTGCGAGGGCGAGGGTCCGAGAGGTGGTTTTTCGCCCTACTTAACAGGGCAAGAACCACAGGGGAGAGCAAAACAGCCCAAACGTTCAAGGCCCCTGCTTCAAGTAGAGAAAGAAAAAATGGTGGACCGTTTTCAGGGTTCTGTCTGGGCATATGCAAATTTCGGTGGCACTCGCCTCAGCTGATTGGCCAGGGTGAGTCTGCTGGGCAGGGAAAAGGGAAAGCTGGAGGCAGGCTGTAAGTGAAGTGGGCGCGCAGGGAAACGTTTTCCTATAGATTGTGTGTATTGAATGCCACTGATGCCACAGTAAGGCTTTGCAGCGCTAATAGTATTCCCATTAGACACCACCCAGGTACGCAGCAGCAGGCAGGTGAAAATAAGGGAATACCGAGCAGAAGCTGAGGTATCAATGGTAAATGCTGGCTTTTTTTCTCCCTGCAATGCTTTCCTGACACGGTTATCTTCTGGTAGATTTTGCCAGACATTTGTGTGCAGTGTCAAAGCAATTAGACAGAATGTTGAACCCAGTTCTGCTGCAAAAGAGTGCTGCTTACCTTCCCATGGCCTCAGAGGCAGCACACTTTAAAGCAGCTCGGCCTGCTTGTATCACTATCCCTTTTCGGTTGGAGTCGCTCTCTGGGCCTTTTGTCTCCATGATAATTGACCCTTTCCTGCAATAACCATCCCATCCAAATGCAGTGGGCCACCACCATGCTCCAGAACAAGTCATGTGCTTTCAGGCACATCCTCTAGCTGAGCCTGAATCTAAAAGGATCTAGCTAGCTAGGCCAGAGTCACAAGCCAGACACCCCCTTTCAAAAGAATCTGAGAGGGAGCCAGCCCGGGACTAGCCATCTTTACACCTCCCAAGGCACCCAGAACTAGCCTCCTGTATACCTCCAAGGGCACCAACAACGGGCAAACCCTATGAAAAGCACAGCCTGAGTGTTGGTGGCCACCTGTGAAAAGTAGGGTGACCCCTGGCCTGCTGGCAGCAGAGATGTTGGGAGCAGAGACAATCTAATGCCTGCTGTCGTGATGATTCAAGACAGCCAAGAAAAGCAGCCTCACGCTCCGCAGAAATTCTTTCCCATGAGCCACCTGGCCTATGCAAATGAGTAGACAGCAGGCCTCAGAACAAAACACCAACTTCCTCTGGCAAATGAAACAGCAGACAGCCCACAAGTGTACCCCAACTGCTAGCACTTTTATCTTCAACAAACGATAAACAGCCTCACCTGTGGCAAGGCCTCAAAAAATTGAATGAAACTTGTAAACGTTTTTCTCCACGGAAATCTTTAGTAAAAGGCGAAAGATTTATTCGTTTTGAAGAGAAACCCGAGTGTGTTACAAGCTGAGCCTTGCAGGGCATGTGGCGCCACAAACAGAGACCCTGCCATTGCGAGGGCGAGGGTCCGAGAGGTGGTTTTTCGCCCTACTTAACAGGGCAAGAACCACAGGGGAGAGCAAAACAGCCCAAACGTTCAAGGCCCCTGCTTCAAGTAGAGAAAGAAAAAATGGTGGACCGTTTTCAGGGTTCTGTCTGGGCATATGCAAATTTCGGTGGCACTCGCCTCAGCTGATTGGCCAGGGTGAGTCTGCTGGGCAGGGAAAAGGGAAAGCTGGAGGCAGGCTGTAAGTGAAGTGGGCGCGCAGGGAAACGTTTTCCTATAGATTGTGTGTATTGAATGCCACTGATGCCACAGTAAGGCTTTGCAGCGCTAATAGTATTCCCATTAGACACCACCCAGGTACGCAGCAGCAGGCAGGTGAAAATAAGGGAATACCGAGCAGAAGCTGAGGTATCAATGGTAAATGCTGGCTTTTTTTCTCCCTGCAATGCTTTCCTGACACGGTTATCTTCTGGTAGATTTTGCCAGACATTTGTGTGCAGTGTCAAAGCAATTAGACAGAATGTTGAACCCAGTTCTGCTGCAAAAGAGTGCTGCTTACCTTCCCATGGCCTCAGAGGCAGCACACTTTAAAGCAGCTCGGCCTGCTTGTATCACTATCCCTTTCGGTTGGAGTCGCTCTCTGGGCCTTTTGTCTCCATGATAATTGACCCTTTCCTGCAATAACCATCCCATCCAAATGCAGTGGGCCACCACCATGCTCCAGAACAAGTCATGTGCTTTCAGGCACATCCTCTAGCTGAGCCTGAATCTAAAAGGATCTAGCTAGCTAGGCCAGAGTCACAAGCCAGACACCCCCTTTCAAAAGAATCTGAGAGGGAGCCAGCCCGGGACTAGCCATCTTTACATCTCCCAAGGCACCCAGAACTAGCCTCCTGTATACCTCCAAGAGCACCAACAACGGGCACCAATAACAGGCAAGCCCTATGAAAAGCACAGCCTGAGTGTTGGTGGCCACCTGTGAAAAGTAGGGTGACCCCTGGCCTGCTGGCAGCAGAGATGTTGGGAGCAGAGACAATCTAATGCCTGCTGTCGTGATGATTCAAGACAGCCAAGAAAAGCAGCCTCACGCTCCGCAGAAATTCTTTCCCATGAGCCACCTGGCCTATGCAAATGAGTAGAGAGCAGGCCTCAGAACAAAACACCAAGGCCCATATTTATACTTTTTGACGCTAAACTGCGCTAACGCAGTTTAGCGTCAAAAAATTTAGCGCCGTCTAACGCCATTCCGAAGCGCCATGCGGGCGCCGTATTTATGGAATGGCGTTAGCTGGCGCAAGCAGACCGGCGCTGCCTGGTGTGCGTGGAAAAAAACCACGTAGACCAGGCAGCGCCGGCGTAGGGGGAAAATGGCGCTAGGGCGTCTTAAAATGGCGCAAGTCGGGTTGACGCTAAAAAATCGTCTTAACCCGATTAGCGCCATTTTTTCGACGCCCAGACGCCATTTAAATGACTCCTGTCTTAGTAAAGACAGGAATCATGCCCCCTTGCCCAATGGCCATGCCCAGGGGACTTATGTCCCCTGGGCATGGTCATTGGGCATAGTGGCATGTAAGGGGGCACAAATAAGGCCCCCCTATGCCACCCAAAAAAAAATGAAAAATAACAAAAATTATACTTACGTGAACTTACCTGAATGTCCCTGGGGTGGGTCCCTCCATCCTTGGGTGTCCTCCTGGGGTGGGCAGGGGTGGCAGGGGGGGTCCCTGGGGGCAGGGGAGGGCACCTGTGGGCTCATTTTGAGCCCACAGGCCCCTTAACGCCTACCCTGACCCAGGCGTTAAAATGTGGCGCAAATGCGGGGTTTTTTGACCCGCCACCTCCCGGGCGTGATTTTTGTCCGGGAGTATAAATACGACGCATTTGCGTCGCCGTCATTTTTTTAGACGGGAACGCCTTCCTTGCATCTCATTAACGCAAGGAAGGCGTTCACGCTAAAAAATGACGCTCTTTGCCAATACTTTGGCGCTAGACGCGTCTAACGCCAAAGTATAAATATGGCGTTAGTTTTGCGCCGAATTTGCGTCGAAAAAAACAACGCAAATTCGGCGCAAACGGAGTATAAATACGGGCCCAACTTCCTCTGGCAAAGGAAACAGCAGACAGCCCATAGATGTACCCCAACTGCTAGCACTTTTATCTTCAACAAACGATAAACAACCTCACCTGTGGCAAGGCCTCAAAAAATTGAATGAAACTCGTAAACGTTCCTCTCCACGGAAATCTTTAGTAAAAGGCGAAAGATTTATTCGTTTTGAAGAGAAACCCGAGTGTGTTACAAGCTGAGCCTAGCAGGGCATGTGGCGCCACAAACAGAGACCCTGCCATTGCGAGGGCGAGGGTCAGAGAGGTGGTTTTTCGCCCTACTTAACAGGGCAAGAACCACAGGGGAGAGCAAAACAGCCCAAACGTTCAAGGCCCATGCTTCAAGTAGAGAAAGAAAAAATGGTGGACCGTTTTCAGGGTTCTGTCTGGGCATATGCAAATTTCGGTGGCACTCGCCTCAGCTGATTGGCCAGGGTGAGTCTGCTGGGCAGGGAAAAGGGAAAGCTGGAGGCAGGCTGTAAGTGAAGTGGGCGCGCAGGGAAACGTTTTCCTATAGATTGTGTGTATTGAATGCCACTGATGCCACAGTAAGGCTTTGCAGCGCTAATAGTATTCCCATTAGACACCACCCAGGTACGCAGCAGCAGGCAGGTGAAAATAAGGGAATACCGAGCAGAAGCTGAGGTATCAATGGTAAATGCTGGCTTTTTTTCTCCCTGCAATGCTTTCCTGACACGGTTATCTTCTGGTAGATTTTGCCAGACATTTGTGTGCAGTGTCAAAGCAATTAGACAGAATGTTGAACCCAGTTCTGCTGCAAAAGAGTGCTGCTTACCTTCCCATGGCCTCAGAGGCAGCACACTTTAAAGCAGCTCGGCCTGCTTGTATCACTATCCCTTTCGGTTGGAGTCGCTCTCTGGGCCTTTTGTCTCCATGATAATTGACCCTTTCCTGCAATAACCATCCCATCCAAATGCAGTGGGCCACCACCATGCTCCAGAACAAGTCATGTGCTTTCAGGCACATCCTCTAGCTGAGCCTGAATCTAAAAGGATCTAGCTAGCTAGGCCAGAGTCACAAGCCAGACACCCCCTTTCAAAAGAATCTGAGAGGGAGCCAGCCCGGGACTAGCCATCTTTACACCTCCCAAGGCACCCAGAACTAGCCTCCTGTATACCTCCAAGGGCACCAATAACGGGCAAGCCCTATGAAAAGCACAGCCTGAGTGTTGGTGGCCACCTGTGAAAAGTAGGGTGACCCCTGGCCTGCTGGCAGCAGAGATGTTGGGAGCAGAGACAATCTAATGCCTGCTGTCGTGATGATTCAAGACAGCCAAGAAAAGCAGCCTCACGCTCCGCAGAAATTCTTTCCCATGAGCCACCTGGCCTATGCAAATGAGTAGACAGCAGGCCTCAGAACAAAACACCAAGGCCAGTATTTATACTCCGTTTGCGCCGAATTAGCGTCGTTTTTTTAGACGCAAATTCGGCGCAAAACTAACGCCATATTTATACTTTGGCGTTAGGCGCGTCTAGCGCCAAAGTATGGGCAAATAGCGTCATTTTTTTCCGTGAACGCCTTCCTTGCGTTAATGAGATGCAAGGAAGGCGTTCCCGTCGAAAAAAATGACGGCGACGCAAATGCGTCGTATTTATACTCCCAGGCAAAAATCACGCCCGGGAGTTGGCGGGTCAAAAAACCCCGCATTTGCGCCACTATTTAACGCCTGGGTCAGGGTAGGCGTTAAGGGGCCTGTGGGCTCAAAATGAGCCCACAGGTGCCCTCCCCTGCCCCCAGGGACCCCCCCTGCCACCCCTGCCCACCCCAGGAGGACACCCAAGGATGGAGGGACCCACCCCAGGGACATTCAGGTAAGTTCAGGTAAGTATAATTTTTTATATTTTTTAATTTTTTTTGGGTGGCATAGGGGGGCCTTATTTGTGCCCCCCTACATGCCACTATGCCCAATGACCATGCCCAGGGGACATAAGTCCCCTGGGCATGGCCATTGGGCAAGGGGGCATGACTCCTGTCTTTACTAAGACAGGAGTCATTTAAATGGCGTCTGGGCGTCGAAAATAATGGCGCAAATCGGGTTGAGGCGATTTTTTTGCCTCAACCTGACTTGCCCCATTTTAAGACGCCCTAACGCCATTTTCCCCCTACGCCGGCGCTGCCTGGTCTACGTGGTTTTTTTCCACGCACACCAGGCAGCGCCGGTCTGCTAGCGCCGGCTAACGCCATTCCATAAATACGGCGCCCGCATGGCGCTTCAGAATGGCGTTAGACCGCGCTAAATTTTTTGACGCTAAACTGCGTTAGCGCAGTTTAGCGTCAAAAAGTATAAATATGGGCCCAACTTCCTCTGGCAAAGGAAACAGCAGACAGCCCACAGGTGTACTCCAACTGCTAGCACTTTTATCTTCAACAAACAATAAACAGCCTCACCTGTGGCAAGGCCTCAAAAAATTGAATGAAACTCGTAAACATTTCTCTCCACGGAAATCTTTAGTAAAAGGCGAAAGATTTATTCGTTTTGAAGAGAAACCCGAGTGTGTTACAAGCTGAGCCTAGCAGTGCATGTGGCGCCACAAACAGAGACCCTGCCATTGCGTGGGCGAGGGTCCGAGAGGTGGTTTTTCGCCCTACTTAACAGGGCAAGAACCACAGGGGAGAGCAAAACAGCCCAAACGTTCAAGGCCCCTGCTTCAAGTAGAGAAAGAAAAAATGGTGGACCGTTTTCAGGGTTCTGTCTGGGCATATGCAAATTTCGGTGGCACTCGCCTCAGCTGATTGGCCAGGGTGAGTCTGCTGGGCAGGGAAAAGGGAAAGCTGGAGGCAGGCTGTAAGTGAAGTGAGCGGGCAGGGAAACGTTTTCCTATAGATTGTGTGTATTGAGGCCCGTATTTATACTCCGTTTGCGCCGAATTAGCGTCGTTTTTTTCGACGCAAATTCGGCGCAAAACTAACGCCATATTTATACTTTGGCGTTAGACGCGTCTAGCGCCAAAGTATGGGCAAATAGCGTCATTTTTTTTGCGTGAACGCCTTCCTTGCGTTAATGAGATGCAAGGAAGGCGTTCCCGTCTAAAAAAATGACGGCGATGCAAATGCGTCGTATTTATACTCCCGGGCAAAAATCACGCCCGGGAGTTGGCGGGTCAAAAAACCCCGCATTTGCGCCACTATTTAACGCCTGGGTCAGGGTAGGCGTTAAGGGGCCTGTGGGCTCAAAATGAGCCCACAGGTGCCCTCCCCTGCCCCCAGGGACCCCCCCTGCCACCCCTGCCCACCCCAGGAGGACACCCAAGGATGGAGGGACCCACCCCAGGGACATTCAGGTAAGTTCAGGTAAGTATAATTTTTTATATTTTTTAATTTTTTGGGGTGGCATAGGGGGGCCTTATTTGTGCCCCCCTACATGCCACTATGCCCAATGACCATGCCCAGGGGACAGAAGTCCCCTGGGCATGGCCATTGGGCAAGGGGGCATGACTCCTGTCTTTACTAAGACAGGAGTCATTTAAATGGCGTCTGGGCGTCGAAAAAAATGGCGCAAATCGGGTTGAGGCGATTTTTTTGCCTCAACCTGACTTGCCCCATTTTAAGACGCCCTAACGCCATTTTCCCCCTACGCTGGCGCTGCCTGGTCTACGTGGTTTTTTTCCACGCACACCAGGCAGCGCCGGTCTGCTAGCGCAGGCTAACGCCATTCCATAAATACGGCGCCCGCATGGCGCTTCAGAATGGCGTTAGACGGCGCTAAATTTTTTGACGCTAAACTGCGTTAGCGCAGTTTAGCGTCAAAAAGTATAAATATGGGCCTGAATGCCACTGATGCCACAGTAAGGCTTTGCAGCGCTAATAGTATTCCCATTAGACACCACCCAGGTACGCAGCAGCAGGCAGGTGAAAATAAGGGAATACCGAGCAGAAGCTGAGGTATCAATGGTAAATGCTGGCTTTTTTTCTCCCTGCAATGCTTTCCTGACACGGTTATCTTCTGGTAGATTTTGCCAGACATTTGTGTGCAGTGTCAAAGCAATTAGACAGAATGTTGAACCCAGTTCTGCTGCAAAAGAGTGCTGCTTACCTTCCCATGGCCTCAGAGGCAGCACACTTTAAAGCAGCTCGGCCTGCTTGTATCACTATCCCTTTCGGTTGGAGTCGCTCTCTGGGCCTTTTGTCTCCATGATAATTGACCCTTTCCTGCAATAACCATCCCATCCAAATGCAGTGGGCCACTACCATGCTCCAGAACAAGTCATGTGCTTTCAGGCACATCCTCTAGCTGAGCCTGAATCTAAAAGGATCTAGCTAGCTAGGCCAGAGTCACAAGCCAGACACCCCCTTTCAAAAGAATCTGAGAGGGAGCCAGCCCGGGACTAGCCATCTTTACACCTCCCAAGGCACCCAGAACTAGCCTCCTGTATACCTCCAAGGGTACCAATAACGGGCAAGCCCTATGAAAAGCACAGCCTGAGTGTTGGTGGCCACCTGTGAAAAGTAGGGTGACCCCTGGCCTGCTGGCAGCAGAGATGTTGGGAGCAGAGACAATCTAATGCCTGCTGTCGTGATGATTCAAGACAGCCAAGAAAAGCAGCCTCACGCTCCGCAGAAATTCTTTCCCATGAGCCACCTGGCCTATGCAAATGAGTAGACAGCAGGCCTCAGAACAAAACACCAACTTCCTCTGGCAAATGAAACAGCAGACAGCCCACAAGTGTACCCCAACTGCTAGCACTTTTATCTTCAACAAACGATAAACAGCCTCACCTGTGGCAAGGCCTCAAAAAATTTAATGAAACTTGTAAACGTTCCTCTCCACGGAAATCTTTAGTAAAAGGCGAAAGATTTATTCGTTTTGAAGAGAAACCCGAGAGTGTTACAAGCTGAGCCTAGCAGGGCATGTGGCGCCACAAACAGAGACCCTGCCATTGCGAGGGCGAGGGTCCGAGAGGTGGTTTTTCGCCCTACTTAACAGGGCAAGAACCACAGCGGAGAGCAAAACAGCCCAAACGTTCAAGGCCCCTGCTTCAAGTAGAGAAAGAAAAAATGGTGGACCGTTTTCAGGGTTCTGTCTGGGCATATGCAAATTTCGGTGGCACTCGCCTCAGCTGATTGGCCAGGGTGAGTCTGCTGGGCAGGGAAAAGGGAAAGCTGGAGGCAGGCTGTAAGTGAAGTGGGCGCGCAGGGAAACGTTTTCCTATAGATTGTGTGTATTGAATGCCACTGATGCCACAGTAAGGCTTTGCAGCGCTAATAGTATTCCCATTAGACACCACCCAGGTACGCAGCAGCAGGCAGGTGAAAATAAGGGAATACCGAGCAGAAGCTGAGGTATCAATGGTAAATGCTGGCTTTTTTTCTCCCTGCAATGCTTTCCTGACACGGTTATCTTCTGGTAGATTTTGCCAGACATTTGTTTGCAATGTCAAAGCAATTAGACAGAGGCCCATATTTATACTTTTCGACGCTAAACTGCGCTAACGCAGTTTAGCGTCAAAAAGTTTTGCGCCGTCTAACGCCATTCTGAAGCGCCAAGCGGGCGCCGTATTTATGGAATGGCGTTAGACGGCGCAATCAGACCGGCGCTGCCTGGTTTGCGTGGGAAAAAACCACGTAGACCAGACAGCGCCGGCGTAGGGGGAAAATGGCGCATGGGCGTCTTAAAATGGGGCAAGTCAGGTTACGTCGAAAAAATCGTCTTAACCCGACTTGCGCCATTTTTTAACGACGCCCATCCCCCATCAACATGACTCCTATCATTGTAAAGATAGGAGTCATGCCCCCTTGCCCAATGGCCATGCCCAGAGGACTTCTGTCCCTTGGGCATGGTCATTGGGCATAGTGGCATGAAGGGGGGCACAAATAAGGCCCCCCTATGCCACCAAAAAAAAATATAAAAAATAAAAAATTATACTTACCTGAACTTACCTGAATGTCCCTGGGGTGGGTCCCTCCATCCTTGGGGGTCCTCCTGGGGTGGGCAAGGGTGGCAGGGGGGGTCCCTGGGGGCATGGGAGGGCACCTGTGGGCTCATTTTGAGCCCACAGGCCCCTTAACGCCTGCCCTGAGCAGGCGTTAAAAAGTGGCGCAAATGCGCCGTTTTTAGCCACGCCAACTCCCGGGCGTCTCTTTTGCCCGGGAGTATAAATACCACGTAAAGTCCTGGGAGTCATTTTTTAGACGGGAACGCCTCCCTTGCATATCATTAACGCAAGGAAGGGGTTCACGCTAAAAAATGACGCACATTCCGGGAACTTTGGCGCTATTCGCCTCTAACGCCATAGTATAAATATGGCGTTAGTTGCGTTAGTTTTGCGTCGAAATTGCGTCAAAAAAAACGACGCAATTTCGGCGCAAACGGAGTATAAATATGGCCCAGAATGTTGAACCCAGTTCTGCTGCAAAAGAGTGCTGCTTACCTTCCCATGGCCTCAGAGGCAGCACACTTTAAAGCAGCTCGGCCTGCTTGTATCACTATCCCTTTCGGTTGGAGTCGCTCTCTGGGCCTTTTGTCTCCATGATAATTGACCCTTTCCTGCAATAACCATCCCATCCAAATGCAGTGGGCCACCACCATGCTCCAGAACAAGTCATGTGCTTTCAGGCACATCCTCTAGCTGAGCCTGAATCTAAAAGGATCTAGCTAGCTAGGCCAGAGTCACAAGCCAGACACCCCCTTTCAAAAGAATCTGAGAGGGAGCCAGCCCGGGACTAGCCATCTTTACACCTCCCAAGGCACCCAGAACTAGCCTCCTGTATACCTCCAAGGGCACCAACAACGGGCACGCCCTATGAAAAGCACAGCCTGAGTGTTGGTGGCCACCTGTGAAAAGTAGGGTGACCCCTGGCCTGCTGGCAGCAGAGATATTGGGAGCAGAGACAATCTAATACCTGCTGTCGTGATGATTCAAGACAGCCAAGAAAAGCAGCCTCACGCTCCGCAGAAATTCTTTCCCATGAGCCACCTGGCCTATGCAAATGAGTAGACAGCAGGCCTCAGAACAAAACACCAACTTCCTCTGGCAAATGAAACAGCAGACAGCCCACAAGTGTACCCCAACTGCTAGCACTTTTATCTTCAACAAACGATAAACAGCCTCACCTGTGGCAAGGCCTCAAAAAATTGAATGAAACTTGTAAACGTTTTTCTCCACGGAAATCTTTAGTAAAAGGCGAAAGATTTATTCGTTTTGAAGAGAAACCCGAGTGTGTTACAAGCTGAGCCTTGCAGGGCATGTGGCGCCACAAACAGAGACCCTGCCATTGCGAGGGCGAGGGTCCGAGAGGTGGTTTTTCGCCCTACTTAACAGGGCAAGAACCACAGGGGAGAGCAAAACAGCCCAAACGTTCAAGGCCCCTGCTTCAAGTAGAGAAAGAAAAAATGGTGGACCGTTTTCAGGGTTCTGTCTGGGCATATGCAAATTTCGGTGGCACTCGCCTCAGCTGATTGGCCAGGGTGAGTCTGCTGGGCAGGGAAAAGGGAAAGCTGGAGGCAGGCTGTAAGTGAAGTGGGCGCGCAGGGAAACGTTTTCCTATAGATTGTGTGTATTGAATGCCACTGATGCCACAGTAAGGCTTTGCAGCGCTAATAGTATTCCCATTAGACACCACCCAGGTACGCAGCAGCAGGCAGGTGAAAATAAGGGAATACCGAGCAGAAGCTGAGGTATCAATGGTAAATGCTGGCTTTTTTTCTCCCTGCAATGCTTTCCTGACACGGTTATCTTCTGGTAGATTTTGCCAGACATTTGTGTGCAGTGTCAAAGCAATTAGACAGAATGTTGAACCCAGTTCTGCTGCAAAAGAGTGCTGCTTACCTTCCCATGGCCTCAGAGGCAGCACACTTTAAAGCAGCTCGGCCTGCTTGTATCACTATCCCTTTCGGTTGGAGTCGCTCTCTGGGCCTTTTGTCTCCATGATAATTGACCCTTTCCTGCAATAACCATCCCATCCAAATGCAGTGGGCCACCACCATGCTCCAGAACAAGTCATGTGCTTTCAGGCACATCCTCTAGCTGAGCCTGAATCTAAAAGGATCTAGCTAGCTAGGCCAGAGTCACAAGCCAGACACCCCCTTTCAAAAGAATCTGAGAGGGAGCCAGCCCGGGACTAGCCATCTTTACACCTCCCAAGGCACCCAGAACTAGCCTCCTGTATACCTCCAAGGGCACCAACAACGGGCAAACCTTATGAAAAGCACAGCCTGAGTGTTGGTGGCCACCTGTGAAAAGTAGGGTGACCCCTGGCCTGCTGGCAGCAGAGATGTTGGGAGCAGAGACAATCTAATGCCTGCTGTCGTGATGATTCAAGACAGCCAAGAAAAGCAGCCTCACGCTCCGCAGAAATTCTTTCCCATGAGCCACCTGGCCTATGCAAATGAGTAGACAGCAGGCCTCAGAACAAAACACCAACTTCCTCTGGCAAATGAAACAGCAGACAGCCCACAAGTGTACCCCAACTGCTAGCACTTTTATCTTCAACAAACGATAAACAGCCTCACCTGTGGCAAGGCCTCAAAAAATTGAATGAAACTTGTAAACGTTTTTCTCCACGGAAATCTTTAGTAAAAGGCGAAAGATTTATTCGTTTTGAAGAGAAACCCGAGTGTGTTACAAGCTGAGCCTTGCAGGGCATGTGGCGCCACAAACAGAGACCCTGCCATTGCGAGGGCGAGGGTCCGAGAGGTGGTTTTTCGCCCTACTTAACAGGGCAAGAACCACAGGGGAGAGCAAAACAGCCCAAACGTTCAAGGCCCCTGCTTCAAGTAGAGAAAGAAAAAATGGTGGACCGTTTTCAGGGTTCTGTCTGGGCATATGCAAATTTCGGTGGCACTCGCCTCAGCTGATTGGCCAGGGTGAGTCTGCTGGGCAGGGAAAAGGGAAAGCTGGAGGCAGGCTGTAAGTGAAGTGGGCGCGCAGGGAAACGTTTTCCTATAGATTGTGTGTATTGAATGCCACTGATGCCACAGTAAGGCTTTGCAGCGCTAATAGTATTCCCATTAGACACCACCCAGGTACGCAGCAGCAGGCAGGTGAAAATAAGGGAATACCGAGCAGAAGCTGAGGTATCAATGGTAAATGCTGGCTTTTTTTCTCCCTGCAATGCTTTCCTGACACGGTTATCTTCTGGTAGATTTTGCCAGACATTTGTGTGCAGTGTCAAAGCAATTAGACAGAATGTTGAACCCAGTTCTGCTGCAAAAGAGTGCTGCTTACCTTCCCATGGCCTCAGAGGCAGCACACTTTAAAGCAGCTCGGCCTGCTTGTATCACTATCCCTTTCGGTTGGAGTCGCTCTCTGGGCCTTTTGTCTCCATGATAATTGACCCTTTCCTGCAATAACCATCCCATCCAAATGCAGTGGGCCACCACCATGCTCCAGAACAAGTCATGTGCTTTCAGGCACATCCTCTAGCTGAGCTTGAATCTAAAAGGATCTAGCTAGCTAGGCCAGAGTCACAAGCCAGACACCCCCTTTCAAAAGAATCTGAGAGGGAGCCAGCCCGGGACTAGCCATCTTTACACCTCCCAAGGCACCCAGAACTAGCCTCCTGTATATCTCCAAGGGCACCAATAACGGGCAAGCCCTATGAAAAGCACAGCCTGAGTGTTGGTGGCCACCTGTGAAAAGTAGGGTGACCCCTGGCCTGCTGGCAGCAGAGATGTTGGGAGCAGAGACAATCTAATGCCTGCTGTCGTGATGATTCAAGACAGCCAAGAAAAGCAGCCTCACGCTCCGCAGAAATTCTTTCCCATGAGCCACCTGGCCTATGCAAATGAGTAGACAGCAGGCCTCAGAACAAAACACCAAGGCCAGTATTTATACTCCGTTTGCGCCGAATTAGCGTCGTTTTTTTAGACGCAAATTCGGCGCAAAACTAACGCCATATTTATACTTTGGCGTTAGACGCGTCAAGCGCCAAAGTATGGGCAAATAGCGTCATTTTTTTTCCGTGAACGCCTTCCTTGCGTTAATGAGATGCAAGGAAGGCGTTCCCGTCGAAAAAAATGACGGCGACGCAAATGCGTCGTATTTATACTCCCAGGCAAAAATCACGCCCGGGAGTTGGCGGGTCAAAAAACCCCGCATTTGCGCCACTATTTAACGCCTGGGTCAGGGTAGGCGTTAAGGGGCCTGTGGGCTCAAAATGAGCCCACAGGTGCCTCCCCTGCCCCCAGGGACCCCCCCTGCCACCCCTGCCCACCCCAGGAGGACACCCAAGGATGGAGGGACCCACCCCAGGGACATTCAGGTAAGTTCAGGTAAGTATAATTTTTTATATTTTTTAATTTTTTTTGGGTGGCATAGGGGGGCCTTATTTGTGCCCCCCTACATGCCACTATGCCCAATGACCATGCCCAGGGGACATAAGTCCCCTGGGCATGGCCATTGGGCAAGGGGGCATGACCTCCTGTCTTTACTAAGACAGGAGTCATTTAAATGGCGTCTGGGCGTCGAAAATAATGGCGCAAATCGGGTTGAGGCGATTTTTTTGCCTCAACCTGACTTGCCCCATTTTAAGACGCCCTAACGCCATTTTCCCCCTACGCCGGCGCTGCCTGGTCTACGTGGTTTTTTTCCACGCACACCAGGCAGCGCCGGTCTGCTAGCGCCGGCTAACGCCATTCCATAAATACGGCGCCCGCATGGCGCTTCAGAATGGCGTTAGACGGCGCTAAATTTTTGGACGCTAAACTGCGTTAGCGCAGTTTAGCGTCAAAAAGTATAAATATGGGCCCAACTTCCTCTGGCAAAGGAAACAGCAGACAGCCCACAGGTGTACTCCAACTGCCAGCACTTTTATCTTCAACAAACAATAAACAGCCTCACCTGTGGCAAGGCCTCAAAAAATTGAATGAAACTCGTAAACATTTCTCTCCACGGAAATCTTTAGTAAAAGGCGAAAGATTTATTCGTTTTGAAGAGAAACCCGAGTGTGTTACAAGCTGAGCCTAGCAGTGCATGTGGCGCCCACAAACAGAGACCCTGCCATTGCGTGGGCGAGGGTCCGAGAGGTGGTTTTTCGCCCTACTTAACAGGGCAAGAACCACAGGGGAGAGCAAAACAGCCCAAACGTTCAAGGCCCCTGCTTCAAGTAGAGAAAGAAAAAATGGTGGACCGTTTTCAGGGTTCTGTCTGGGCATATGCAAATTTCGGTGGCACTCGCCTCAGCTGATTGGCCAGGGTGAGTCTGCTGGGCAGGGAAAAGGGAAAGCTGGAGGCAGGCTGTAAGTGAAGTGAGCGGGCAGGGAAACGTTTTCCTATAGATTGTGTGTATTGAGGCCCGTATTTATACTCCGTTTGCGCCGAATTAGCGTCGTTTTTTTCGACGCAAATTGGGCGCAAAACTAACGCCATATTTATACTTTGGCGTTAGACGCGTCTAGCGCCAAAGTATGGGCAAATAGCGTCATTTTTTTGCGTGAACGCCTTCCTTGCGTTAATGAGATGCAAGGAAGGCGTTCCCGTCTAAAAAAATGACGGCGATGCAAATGCGTCGTATTTATACTCCCGGGCAAAAATCACGCCCGGGAGTTGGCGGGTCAAAAAACCCCGCATTTGCGCCACTATTTAACGCCTGGGTCAGGGTAGGCGTTAAGGGGCCTGTGGGCTCAAAATGAGCCCACAGGTGCCCTCCCCTGCCCCCAGGGACCCCCCCTGCCACCCCTGCCCACCCCAGGAGGACACCCAAGGATGGAGGGACCCACCCCAGGGACATTCAGGTAAGTTCAGGTAAGTATAATTTTTTATATTTTTTAATTTTTTGGGGTGGCATAGGGGGGCCTTATTTGTGCCCCCCCTACATGCCACTATGCCCAATGACCATGCCCAGGGGACAGAAGTCCCCTGGGCATGGCCATTGGGCAAGGGGGCATGACTCCTGTCTTTACTAAGACAGGAGTCATTTAAATGGCGTCTGGGCGTCGAAAAAAATGGCGCAAATCGGGTTGAGGCGATTTTTTTGCCTCAACCTGACTTGCCCCATTTTAAGATGCCCTAACGCCATTTTCCCCCTACGCTGGCGCTGCCTGGTCTACGTGGTTTTTTTCCACTCACACCAGGCAGCGCCGGTCTGCTAGCGCAGGCTAACGCCATTCCATAAATACGGCGCCCCGCATGGCGCTTCAGAATGGCGTTAGACGGCGCTACATTTTTTGACGCTAAACTGCGTTAGCGCAGTTTAGCGTCAAAAAGTATAAATATGGGCCTGAATGCCACTGATGCCACAGTAAGGCTTTGCAGCGCTAATAGTATTCCCATTAGACACCACCCAGGTACGCAGCAGCAGGCAGGTGAAAATAAGGGAATACCGAGCAGAAGCTGAGGTATCAATGGTAAATGCTGGCTTTTTTTCTCCCTGCAATGCTTTCCTGACACGGTTATCTTCTGGTAGATTTTGCCAGACATTTGTGTGCAGTGTCAAAGCAATTAGACAGAATGTTGAACCCAGTTCTGCTGCAAAAGAGTGCTGCTTACCTTCCCATGGCCTCAGAGGCAGCACACTTTAAAGCAGCTCGGCCTGCTTGTATCACTATCCCTTTCGGTTGGAGTCGCTCTCTGGGCCTTTTGTCTCCATGATAATTGACCCTTTCCTGCAATAACCATCCCATCCAAATGCAGTGGGCCACTACCATGCTCCAGAACAAGTCATGTGCTTTCAGGCACATCCTCTAGCTGAGCCTGAATCTAAAAGGATCTAGCTAGCTAGGCCAGAGTCACAAGCCAGACACCCCCTTTCAAAAGAATCTGAGAGGGAGCCAGCCCGGGACTAGCCATCTTTACACCTCCCAAGGCACCCAGAACTAGCCTCCTGTATACCTCCAAGGGTACCAACAACGGGCACCAATAACGGGCAAGCCCTATGAAAAGCACAGCCTGAGTGTTGGTGGCCACCTGTGAAAAGTAGGGTGACCCCTGGCCTGCTGGCAGCAGAGATGTTGGGAGCAGAGACAATCTAATGCCTGCTGTCGTGATGATTCAAGACAGCCAAGAAAAGCAGCCTCACGCTCCGCAGAAATTCTTTCCCATGAGCCACCTGGCCTATGCAAATGAGTAGACAGCAGGCCTCAGAACAAAACACCAACTTCCTCTGGCAAAGAAAACAGCAGACAGCCCACAGGTGTACCCCAACTGCTAGCACTTTTGTCTTCAACAAACGATAAACAGCCTCACCTGTGGCAAGACCTCAAAAAATTGAATGAAACTCGTAAACGTTCCCCTCCACGGAAATCTTTAGTAAAAAGCTAAAGATTTATTCGTTTTGAAGAGAAACCCGAGTGTGTTACAAGCTGAGCCTAGCAGGGCATGTGGCGCCACAAACAGAGACCCTGCCATTGCGAGGGCGAGGGTCCGAGAGGTGGTTTTTCGCCCTACTTAACAGGGCAAGAACCACAGGGGAGAGCAAAACAGCCCAAACGTTCAAGGCCCCCTGCTTCAAGTAGAGAAAGAAAAAATGGTGGACCGTTTTCAGGGTTCTGTCTGGGCATATGCAAATTTCGGTGGCGCTCGCCTCAGCTGATTGGCCAGGGTGAGTCTGCTGGGCAGGGAAAAGGGAAAGCTGGAGGCAGGCTGTAAGTGAAGTGGGCGCGCAGGGAAACGTTTTCCTATAGATTGTGTGTATTGAATGCCACTGATGCCACAGTAAGGCTTTGCAGCGCTAATAGTATTCCCATTAGACACCACCCAGGTACGCAGCAGCAGGCAGGTGAAAATAAGGGAATACCGAGCAGAAGCTGAGGTATCAATGGTAAATGCTGGCTTTTTTTCTCCCTGCAATGCTTTCCTGACACGGTTATCTTCTGGTAGATTTTGCCAGACATTTGTGTGCAGTGTCAAAGCAATTAGACAGAATGTTGAACCCAGTTCTGCTGCAAAAGAGTGCTGCTTACCTTCCCATGGCCTCAGAGGCAGCACACTTTAAAGCAGCTCGGCCTGCTTGTATCACTATCCCTTTCGGTTGGAGTCGCTCTCTGGGCCTTTTGTCTCCATGATAATTGACCCTTTCCTGCAATAACCATCCCATCCAAATGCAGTGGGCCACCACCATGCTCCAGAACAAGTCATGTGCTTTCAGGCACATCCTCTAGCTGAGCCTGAATCTAAAAGGATCTAGCTAGTAAGGCCAGAGTCACAAGCCAGACACTCCCTTTCAAAAGAATCTGAGAGAGAGCCAGCCCGGGACTAGCCATCTTTACACCTCCCAAGGCACCCAGAACTAGCCTCCTGTATACCTCCAAAGGCACCAACAATGGGCAAGCCCTATGAAAAGCACAGCCTGAGTGTTGGTGGCCACCTGTGAAAAGTAGGGTGACCCCTGGCCTGCTGGCAGCAGAGATGTTGGGAGCAGAGACAATCTAATGCCTGCTGTCGTGATGATTCAAGACAGCCAAGAAAAGCAGCCTCACGCTCCGCAGAAATTCTTTCCCATGAGCCACCTGGCCTATGCAAATGAGTAGACAGCAGGCCTCAGAACAAAACACCAACTTCCTCTGGCAAATGAAACAGCAGACAGCCCACAAGTGTACCCCAACTGCTAGCACTTTTATCTTCAACAAACGATAAACAGCCTCACCTGTGGCAAGGCCTCAAAAAATTTAATGAAACTTGTAAACGTTCCTCTCCACGGAAATCTTTAGTAAAAGGCGAAAGATTTATTCGTTTTGAAGAGAAACCCGAGAGTGTTACAAGCTGAGC